>NC_056504.1:49238862-49250499 GCF_014905685.2 Nematolebias whitei
CTGAAACACGTCCTCATGGCTGAAACACGTCCCCATGACTGAAACACATCCTCATGGCTGAAACACGTCCTCATGGCTGAAACATGTCCCTTGACTGAAACACGTCCCGATGACTGAAACACGTCCCCACGGCTGCCCTTCATAGTTTATCTTTAAGTTTCTTCTCAGCTTCAACTTGTTAGCTCCACAGCAGAAGGTGACAAATCCAAATTAAAGGTTGAACTGTGTCGGGAGAATTAAGTCTCGAAAAGTTTAGATGCAAATCATGTTACTTTAAGCTCTGTTAATAATTTAACTTTGTTTCTTTTGGGTTTTAAAAAATAGATCAAAACAGACCATTTCACACAACATTTGCAGAAAATCAGAGGAAATAATTTGATCAATTTAAAACAGATTTCATGTTTTTTTCCTCAACGTCCACTGATTTACAAGCTGTCCACCTGTTCCGTTAATTATCTCCTACTTCAAACCCCACTCCCACGCACGCACACACACATGCACGAGTCACAGTCAGAAAACTTTACTTCCTTGAGTTCTTTTGTTTGATGTGTATTTAAAGGTGTTAATGGTTCAGCTGGTGTATTATGAGACCAGTATAAATGAATATCTCACAGATATGAGCTCATCTAAAGCAACACCTCAGCTTCTGTCTGTAAATTGTAAAGTTTATGAAGAAACAAGTCCCATCATCTTTAACCTGGACTGTGTGCTGGGATTCTAATAGACCTTTTAGAACCACAAGACGCTTCTGCAGCAGATATCAGGATGTAAACGAACCGGGAACACAAACAGGAAATAAAAGAAGCTCTTTGTATAATTTACAGCACAAGTCCGAGGAATAGATGGACTGTGGGAGAGTGGAGAGTGCTCTGCAATCAATGGACGCTAATTATACCTGCAGATGTCGGTCGTTTACTGTGTGCATCTCTCACACTGTTTGTTGCTTCATCGTTTATTTGTTTGTTTGTTTTCCCGCTTTGTAAGCCGTCTTATTTCTGTCTCAATGAATCCTCTCGACTCATGAAGTTTTAATGATTTGACTGCATTTAAATGTATTTAAATATTTATTCATCTCCGTTCATTCAACACAGTCCTAGGAACAGACTGCACAGGACCCTCAAGATGTGTGTGTGTGTGTGCGCGTGTGTGTGTGTGCGCGTGTGTGTGTGTGTGTAACAGAGCTTTTCATTGGACTTAGACATTTCAGACCAGATAAAATCTTTAAAGTGTGTCACGTAACCCCCTCCTGCGGGAACATGTTGAAACCCCTCCCTGGAAGACGTTTGAACATCATGCTTGTTAGGATTCAGGTGTTTTGGCTCCTTCAGCCCCCCATTCCTAAAGGTGCTGTGTGTAGGTGGTGCCGGTTGCTCCTCAGTTGTCCCCGACAGCTGATTACCTCCCTACATAAGGCTGAGTGACACCACGAGTCATTGTTGGACTGTTGATGGCCTTCAGGTGATCCAAGTGACAACTCTTGTTGTTTTGTTTTTGAGTATTATTCAAGAAAAAATGAACAGATTTGTTTCCCTGCAGAATCCTTGTGGGGTTTTGGCTACCTGACTCATCCTGAGTCTGTCCTCCCTCGGGAAACAACGTCATCTCTGAAAGAACCATAAAATCTTCTTACGTCCACTCAGGCTGATCTCCTTATCACACCTGGAGACCCTCACCTGAGAACAGAACCAAGAATCCTACCCATTCTTCAATAATGATGAACACACACACACACACACACACACACACACACAGTCTGTGGTGATATCTAATCAGGTGTGCACTTTTATCTCTTGTTGTTATTAAATAAAATTTAAAATATGACTTCAGTCAAGGGGCAGCACAGTGGCGCAGCTGGTAGAGCTGCTGCCTCTCAGCGAGAAGGTCCTTGGTTCAAACCCCGGTCCAGGCGCCTTTCTGGGTGGAGTTTGCATGTTCTCTCCGTGCATGCGTGGGTTTTCTCCGGGTGCTCCGGTTTCCTCCCACAGACCAAAAACATGCATGTTAGGCTGATTGGTAACTCTAAATTGTCCCTAGGTGTGAGTGAGAGAGTGAATGGTTGTTTGTCTCGTTTGTCTCTATGTGTCCCTGTGATGGACTTGCGACCCGTCCAGGGTGTCCCCCGCCCCTCGCACAGTGATTGCTGGACATGGGCACCAGTCTCTGGTAAACTTTTACTTGATAAATGCACTTTAATGGTCAAATCAGCTGCATTTTGCTTGGATGGAGTGGTGAACCGCAGCTGATTTGATGTTTGCTCCAGGAGTTCCGAAGCGAGACAAAGGTGGTTTTACGGCAAGCCAAGTGTCTCATTAATAGCCACTTTTACCTATTAATGAGACACTTGGCTTGCCATATAGGTCGAGCGCCCTCTAGTGGTTGAAAATGGTAGCGTTCAATATTTTCCATGTCAGAATGAATGAAATCGTCAGATCTCAGCCAAAAATTGGTTATAAATACGGGAAAAACAAACAAGCTGTTTTGCTGTATAAGTCACAGGCATGCTAATGCAAAAAAAAACTGTGACTTACACAGAAAAACATATGGTAAGCTGATGTTCAAAAGAAACCAAAGAGGAGAACCAGTCATTTTTTTGACTTGAAGTTTCTGAATATAAAATGAGACTTGTTTTGTCAACGATGGCGCTTCAGATGGTAGTTCCTGATCCAGCTCATCATGTTGACTGATAAGAGCAGGAAAAGAGACGGAGCGTTCCAAAGAGATCCACATGTTCTCAGCTGAGCCATTAATCTTGGGTTTGTATTTGTGTCAGGCCGAGCTGGTCGATATGGACTCTCCTCCTCTGCTTCCTCTGAGCACTTCTCCGGGTCCTCCGGGGAGCGAGAGCAGATCCACAGTTCTGCTCAGCAAAAACTTCATGTTGGACAAACTCAATCGACAAAAGGAATGTTTGTCTGACAGCGCTGTGCTCTTAACGTTTTCTTGGGTCTTTGTCTGATATCCACGGGGCTCAGAGGCCGAGGCACAGAACCGAGTTCTGACATGTGGACTGATCCACCTGCAGCTCAGATAAGAGAGGAGACGCTTCCAGCAGGTTTTCTCACAGGAAAACACCAGCTCCTGCTCCAGCGGTTCATTGGTATTCATCCCACTCCGAGCTAATCAACGTGATGTCCTTCTTTATCCTCGTCTTTTCTCACCCTAATTTGTTTCCCCCCCGTCCTCCCCAGACCCCAGAAAGTCAATGAGAAGCTGTCTTTCTTTGACTTTCTCTTTATTCCCTTTTGTGTCACGCTCCCTCACCTTCTTCCTCTCCTTTTACATCTTAATTCCTCCCTCGCTCCATTGTTTCCATCTGCACTCAGATAAATGGGAGACAGAAAGTTCAGATTAGAAAGGCCTGAGTGGGCGGAGCTTGATAAGTGTGTAAATCGATCCTCCGCTGTGTGTGTCAATTAAAATGAGTGTGTGAGAAACAAGAGTGTCTGCAGTGGGAACCACAACACACAGAAACCACTTGTCAAAGGAGGAAAACACCATGAAAGATGGCCGCCGCAGCTAAGAAACATCAAAAAGCTCAAACAAAGCTGAAGCCGTTCATATTTACAGATAATGAGCTAAACTTTGGTGTGTCGGCAGCTGAGAGTCGTTCACAAATCATACGCCAAGATTTCATGAGAGGTTTTAAAAAGTGTCAGCTGTGTCTGCCTGTCAGCAAAATATCTCATAAACCAGTGGATGTACATCGACATTGAGACTCTGCCTCCGTCAGTTTTTACAGAATCTGATCTTCAGTTGGTGTGGTGGTAGCTGAGAGTCACTCTCAACACATTCCCTCAGGTCTCACAATGCTGTGTGATAACATTTATTTTGTATTTTATTTATTTAATAACGTGCACGTCAGTAAAACGGTTTTGGCCATGAGTCAAGTCTCAACATGAAATGATTTTAGCTTCAACCTGCGGCAGGACCGGCAGCGAGCGACGTAATAAATATTTATTAAACTAAATAAAGTCCAGTAAGAAGGTTTGACAGCTCAATCTTCCAGGTAGATAAATCACAAAAAGGGTTAAGACCTGACTAAACGTTTCTTTGTGAAAGTCCAGTAATGTTTGAACACGTCTTCCTGCCGGGGGCCCAGATGGCATCCAGGTTCAGAGCAGCTCGTTCAACTAAAGGAAGAGTTGGTGAAGAAGCCCTCAGGCACAGATTACAGACGTCTTCCTACAGATTATTTTCCATAAACACAAAATATTGAAAGTGGTGTTCACTGAAGGAATGCATGTTGCCCGCTGCGTGTGTGCTGAAGTTCTGAACCCAAACAGGCACCAGCTCCCCTCCAACAACAACCTGGTGCAGAAATCGATCCCATGTCAATAATTAGTGCTCAGAGTAAATGTTGGGATGACTCTCAGCTATTACCACACCATCTTTCAGCCCAACACTTCCAGCATGATCAAGAAAACACATCAGAGACTCTACTTCCTCAGGCGGCTGAGACGAGCTGGTCTGGGAAGCTCAGTCCTCACCTCCTTCTACAGGTGTGCAGTGGAGAGCATCCTGTGCTCCAGCATCAATGTGTGGCATGGAGGCTGCACAGCTGCAGAAAGAAAAGCTTTGCAGAGAGTGGTGAAGGCTGCACAGAAGATGTTGGAGTCAGTCTCCCCACCACCACAGACATCTACACCTCCAGATGCAGGAAGAGGGCCACCTGCATCATGAAGGACCACACTCACCCAGCACACACTTTTTGCCCCGCTCCCCTCAGGAAGGAGGTTGAGGAGCATTAAGTGTAGAACCACTAGACTGAGGAACAGCTTCTACCCTGAGGCTGTTAGACTCATGAATCTCTAACCAGAATAATCACATCATGTTGCTGCTGATCTGTTTCATGTTGCTGATTTATTTCATGTTGCTGCTGATCTGTTTCATGTTGCTGATCTGTTTCATACTGCTGATCTGTTTCATGCTGCTGATTTATTTCATGTTGCTGATCTATTTCATGCTGTTTATCTGTTTCATGTTGCTGATCTATTTCATGCTGCTGATCTGTTTCATGTTGCTGCTGATCTGATTCATGTTGCTTATCTGTTTCATGCTGCTGATCTGTTTCATGTTGCTGATCTATTTCATGCTGCTGATCGGTTTCATGCTGCTGATCTGATTCATGTTGCTGATCTGTTTCATGCTGCTGATCTGTTTCATGCTGCTGCTGATCTGTTTCATGTTGCTGATCCGTTTCATGTTGCTGATCTGTTTCATGTTGCTGATCTGTTTCATGCTGCTGATCTGCTTCATGTTGCTGCTGATCTGTTTCATGTTGCTGATCTATTTCATGCTGCTGATATGTTTCATGTTGCTGCTGATCTGATTCATGTTGCTGATCTGTTTCATGTTGCTGATCTGATTCATGTTGCTGATCTGTTTCATGCTGCTGATCTGTTTCATGCTGCTGATCTGTTTCATGCTGCTGCTGATCTGTTTCATGTTGCTGATCTGTTTCATGTTGCTGATCTGTTTCATGTTGCTGATCTGTTTCATGTTGCTGATCCGTTTCATGTTGCTGATCTGTTTCATGTTGCTGATCTGTTTCATGTTGCTGATCTGTTTCATGTTGCTGTGTTCATTCGTGCGCATCTGCTCACACAGACTCATGTTCCTGCTGCTGTTCGACGTATTGTTTTTATGTTATTAGTGCTTAGTGTATTTTTAGTTGTTTTTCTTAGTTCATTGCTTGGATCTTATTACTGTTTTTATTTTATATTTTATATTTAAAAAATTTTTTTTTTATATTTTACTCACGCTGTGTGAGTCCGCTCACACAGACTCATGTTTGTGCTGATGTTCAATGTTATTATGCCATTAGTGCTTAGTGTATATTTAGTTGACGTTTTTCTTAGTTCATATCTTAGATGTTATTACTGTTTTTCTTATACATTATATTGCTGGATGTAACTGGGACCCTGTGTACATAATTTCGTTCCACCTCATGTACCACATGAGATACGAATGACAATAAAGAAACTTGAATCCTTGAATATCTGTAAAACTCCGTGAGTTATGGACATATTTGTGTTTGCTGGTGTTGATTTATTATTAAGTATAAAGCATGGTGTCTTTGTCTGTGTCACTTGTGACTGATTTTTCTTTTCTCTGTGAAAAAGGAGTTAAGTAGTAACTCCCCCCCCCCCCCCCCCCACACACACACACACACACCCTCCTCTCTTCTTTGTGCCAGCGGCCTGGACCCTCTGTGGCCCCGGCTCCTCTCCCAGTCCGGTTCCCATGCATTCCAAGTGGCCCCAGAACCCCAGTGTTCCCATGTTGGAGAGGCTGCAGCTCCATGGCGTGGCTCGTCCTCTGTGCCAGCTGCTTTTCTCTCCTGCAGCCACACTGGAATGTTAAGCCCCACTTGTGGCTGCCTTTGTTCCCATCATGCAATGCAAACACAAGACAAAGTGGCTTTTCATTGTGTTGGCTACTCCGGTTCCTCCCAAATCCTCCCTCTCACTCACTCTTCCTCTGCTCGCACAAAGAAACGTGTGCGAGCACCAGCCTCACACCGACGTGCATGGACCTGCACGCCTGATGCTGCGTGTGCAGGAAGTGATGTCATCCTACAAGTACACACACGGTGCCATTCGTTACTGAGAGTGATGGAACGTTTGCTGCAGGTCCTGTCAGAAGCTGCAGATTGTCTTAAATCAAGTCAGAACCACAGAGAACGCTTCTATGGTGAAAATCAAAGGTCACAAATCAAGAAAGTTTGAGTTTCGTAGAAAAACAAACCTTTTTCTGCCTTTTTGCTTCATGTTCAATGAGATCCGTTTCAGGAAGACTCATTAACAGTCAAATATATTTACAGTTTGTTTAAACAGAAAAAACAAACATCATTTATGAGTTTTAGCGTCTAACATTTGTTTCGCATTAGACCGTGAGTTATAGTTTTTTAAAAGTCTTGGTTCTTGAAGCTGGTATTTCACCACAAGTTCATTCATGAAAGAGTTTCATGTCTCAGAATGTTTGCAGGTCCCCCACGTGACTCCCAGGAACCTTCAACATGATTCAAGTCAGGAACTCATCGCAGATATTTTCTTTACAGCGGCACACTTTCGTGTCAGAGCTGTATTCATGGACAATATCTCTGCAAACACCAAACTGGCCTAAATCGTGCCAGAGATTTTGCAAACACGTCATTCAGTGGGAGTTCATGAGAAATTATGAATTTTGTTCTTATTTTCTGCAATTTCTGTTTTTTATCTTGTGCCAAAAATTTGCATCCCAGTGAGATGTTCAGGGACGGACCAAATCCACAGGTTCGTTATGACAAAAAGTGGTAACACTTTACAATAAGGTACACAACATTTGCTTAACTACTAGGGAACACCCAAGGAATAAATCAGGAGTTAATGGGTAGTTAACCAGTACTTACTGGGGAACACATAGCCAAGCCTTATTAAAGGACTACTGGTTAGTTACCACAGAAACAAAGGAGAAATTCTCCATGTGGGTTCTGAATAAACCCTGTACCACTGAGGTCACAGCTCATAATGATCAAAAACCTGTTTCCTAGTGATTATTGATTTTATTACCCATTAGCTCATGATTCGTTCCTCTTTGGTTTCCTTGGTAACTACCCATTAGTTCTTGATTAGTTCTTCTTCATTTACAAGGTAACTAACCAGAAGTCCCCTAATAAGGCTGGGCTGTGTGTTCCCCAGTAAGTACTGGTTAACTACCTAATAACTCCTGATTTGTTCCTGAGGTGTTCTCTAGTAGTTAATCAAATTTTGTGTACCTTATTGTAAAGTGTTACTCAAAAAGTCAAAGCACCAGTCCTGCTGCTTCCAATGGATCTGAGCTTCAGGACCAGCCAGGAGCTGCTGATCAACTTCATCATCAGTGGAACCACCTCAGATCTGGAGCTACAGGTGTGAGTTAACACAACACCAAGATGGAATGACATCAGCAATGACCTCAGAGAAGCAGCTGCTGCTGTCAATCTGAGAAGGTCCAAGGTCATTTTGAGTCCATCGTTTTACAGATAGAAAGATTCTTCACACGTGGAGAACGTCAGATAGCTTCACAGTAAATTCACCCTGAAGGTCAGACTGTGCAATGAGATCCACCTCAGATTCTACGGGCCTCAGTCAGCAGGTCAAAGGTCGTGGCTTTCTCTCTTTTAAAACAATGTGGCAGCTGGACTTGGGTTTGGAAAGTTTAATCTGAAGGAACCACAAGACTTCTGGACCAGAACCAGAGCAGAGGAAAGACGTTTACCCAGAATGCACTGCAGCAAATAGCTCCTCACAGCTGTCAGCACGGTGGTGGAGGGCTGATGGTTTGGGCTTCTGTCAGTTCCTGAGTGGACCAGAACTCCTCTGCAGACCAAAGGTTCTGGAGTCAGATGTGAGTTCTGAAGGAGGTCATCAGAACACAACTGTAAATATGCTGAATCCAGATGTTTGGTGATAAATGGTCGCGTTGTAAAACAAAACTGTAAAAACATGAACCGTGTTGTTTCTGCTTGAACCGCTCCATTTGCTGCTTTTACAAAGTTTGAGAAACTAAAACCGTAACCCACAGGTTCCGTATTCTGATGTGAAATAATCAACTCTGGACTCTTTGGAGTCGTCGTGGAGCTTGTCAGAACTTAAAACGTCAAAACCTGCAGTAATTCTGAAGACTTTTCCTGCAAAGCTTTTGAATTCAATTATTTTTCATTCAATGTCCATCGAATCCGAACATCCACAACCAGACGGTGAAAAAATGCATCTTCACGATTAAATCTGTGGCTTTAGAGCAAAGGTGTAAACGTGAATCACTGTACCAACTTTATCACGTTAAGACAATGATTAGTTTGAAGAAAAATGTGCATTTCTATCTGAACATGTGATTCTTGACCTGCCATTGTGTATCTGTTCCTACCAAACCCAGCCGGTTGAAGCAGATGGTCCTCTTGTCCTGATCCTGGTTCTGCTAAAGGTTTCTTCCTCATGAGGGAGTTTTTCTTTCCACTGTCGCCTTCATGCTTGTTCAAGATGAGAGTTCTGTGATGGAGTTAAACTCAAAGCTGCTCCTCAGATAAATAATGTTCAATTATTTTTTTTTAATACATGAATGTTTCTGTTCAGTCTCTGAGACGACTTCTGTTGTGACTTGGTGCTTTATAAATAAACTGAACAGAACTGAATTAAATTAGAAAAACCAAACCAAATGTATAAGAAACAAGAATATCGAAAAATCACAAGTTTACAAAGTTTAACAACCAGAAGCAAAATTTTTGATTTTTTTTCTGTTAAATTCTGCCTCCTTTGTTCACATCAGACTAAATAATGCTCAATAAAGCTAATATTAGTTTATTTGAAAAGTTAAAACTTAAAAACTGAGTTTGTTTCTGATAGTCAGAAACATAAACAGAGGAGCATCAACAAGTCCTGACCCCCCCCCCCCACACACACACACACACACACACACACTCACACACACACACCTACAGTCTCCATAAGTGTGAGCGTAACGAGATGCTGTGATACTCTTCGCTGTCACATCATCTCTTCATCCTCCTCCTGCTCAGCAGGAAAGTCCCGTACGGTAAAACCCGTTTAATGCTGCTGTCGCTCTCCAAGGGACGTCTCCTGCAGGGACGTCTCCTGCAGGGACTTCATGTCTCTCCCACAGGATGCTCTGGGTACATGTGCAGTATGTGATATGGAAACAACACGGCTGAATCATGCTGCACACAGCAGTGACTTTTCAACAAAGCCACGCCCACATTATTCTGACCAATCACACGACACTTGGCTCATAAGCTGCAAGACAATTCTGCCATGGTGTCAGCTGCACACCCCAGTTCTTAGAGGCCAAACAAGAACAAGAACATCATTTTCATCAACAACCACGTCCATGCGAACCAGTCAGCTCTTCAGATGGAGTATAAATCAGCCTTTAGGATCAAAGGCTGCTGTTTGCAGCTTTCACTGCTCAAAATAACTTGTTGTTGCCGTTATTAACGATGCTAAGTTCTGCCAGAAAGAGAGGCTTTAAAGAACTTACTTGACGCCGTTCATGCACAGCATTAGATGTGAATCCAACAAAATAAGTCTGTCTCGTCATGAATCTTCCAGCTGTAAAACGTTTTCTTTATAATCATGAGCAATAAGTTCACACAACAGCCGCTACACAGAACGACAGATCTTTAATGCAGCGAGACTACGTTGGTATCAAAGAGGGATTAGCATCAACAGACTGTCAGCTTTTCATCAAACGTCTTCTCTGTTAAATGTTCTGGACAACAGAACTCATTTAGCCTTTTGGACGGTATCAAAGCCACCCAGCACTCATACAGTCACACGCTCAGTCTTAGTAAGTTAAGCAGGAGTGAGATCAATGAATTCATCTTCTACACTTCTGCTTCTTTAATTGGACCAGGACAGATTGCTTGTTTTTCATCAACTCCTTTCTGCGTCCTGCCTTTGTCTTTTTCTGCCGTCTTATTGTCTGCTGAAGATGGGAGCAGAGAGGAATGACAGATCGCTGAGAAAATGAACAAAGGTAGCGAGGACAAAAGGAGCACATGGTTTGACAGGAGATGAATGTTTGTTTCATTCCTACTTTTTCTGTTTGAGGCTCATGAATATGTTCTTGTTACACGAGCGAGGTGCAGACTGTATGAAACATTCAGCAGGTTTTCAGGGCTTTGTCTCCCATGTTCACGATGAAGTTTTCTGCAGGAAGCACTCTCAGCAACGAACAGTTAACAAAACTGCAGAACCTAAAGGGTCCGAACCACTGACCCTCGCTTGTTTAAGCAGCTTTTTACCAATCAGATCAAAGCTGCTGGTTCTAATCCAGACAGAAACATCAAAACCCATCCATCCATCCATCTTCATCTGCTGCTTCCTTTCCAGGTCACAGGGGTCACTGTGCGAGAGGAGGGCTACACCTGGACAGGTCTTCGATCCATCACAGAGATACAGAGAGACAAACGAGACAAACAACCATTCACTCTCTCACCCAGGGACAATTTGGAGTTACCAATCAGCCTAACATGCATTTTTTTTTTTTTGGTCTGTTGGAGGAAACTGGAGTACCCGGAGAAAACCCACGCAGCACGGAGAGAACATGCAAACTCCACCCAGAAAGCCCCCCAGCCCTCTTTACCATTTCAAAGTGTTTTAAAGACCATTATGCTTCTGACTTCACTGTATCAATTACAACTACATGTATGTAACAAGTTTTTGTGAAAGCGCTTCCAAAGCAACATGTTTTATTGTCTTCCATTCAGATTTAATCCACATCTTTAAAAATACTAAAATAATCTGGTTTCACAAAACAGGTTTTGTCATGTGGAAGGCTGAATGTCAGTCATTAAAGTCCTCTGCCAGGACTGCTGCATGCTGGGAGCTGTAGTTTTGTTAAAACCATCTGAAGTCCTGAGACTGAACTGCAGACACAGAACCATGAACGCTGACAGCTCGTCAGAAAGTTCCTGGAAGAGGAGCAGGAACTACATCTGAGAAATGAAAGATCTGCTCATATCTGAGATTTCCTGAGGCCTAAAACTGAGATTTTAATTTTAGGTCTTTGAGTTTTTAAAACTCATCTCACACACACTCACCCCCGTCCCCCCAACACACACACACACACACACACACACACACACATACTCAAATAAAA
>NC_056504.1:49250509-49259140 GCF_014905685.2 Nematolebias whitei
TGTGTGTGTGTGTGTGTTTTGTACTTCTTTACAAGAACATTTCTGTCTGTGATGGAGAAGAGCTCAGCCATCTTCACAAAGACAAACCAGCTGTGTTGACAGAAGAAGCTGATTCTCTATTCTTTTCTCTTCCATCCTTCTTCCGTTTAGTTTACCCCCCCACCCCACAGACACACACACACACACACACACACACCGAGCAGTGAACGTGCCCACCTACAACAGTCCCCAGGACTGTGCGATGCATCTTGTCAGTTTTAATCAACACTTCCATCCTTCAGGCAGCTGACGCTGCAGAGATCAGATGGAGGGAGGACAGAAGCTTCTTCCTGTTCAACAGGAAGAACTTCCACTTATCTCTCTGCTGCTCATCTGCAAGAGAACCGGGGTGTGTGCGTGGAGGCTGTGCATGTTCTGATAACAACGTGTGCACGTTTCAAAAGGAGACAAAGAAAAATATGTGATGGGAAGATTAAAAGAAGAAAGTAGTGACTCAGCAGCACATCGGCTGCTTTCCACAGCTGTGTGTGCGTTCACGAGCGCGTGCATGTGCAGTTAGTTGATGTAACTGTCTCCCAGCTGGAGGAGTTGCCATGGTAACGGCTTGGCTGTGATGGAGGATGCCCTGAGGATGGCTGGCTGCTCTTCTGCAGCTCCGGCTACAACTTGTGCTCCGTTCACCGTCGCAGAGTTTCAGCTGAACTTCCTCTTCGTCCCTCAGTTTCTGTTCAACACCAAAACTAACGAGAACTAAAGTTCCACTGAAATCCATCAACCATCCATCCATCTATTCATCCATTCATCTAGTCATCCATTCATCTATTCATCATCCAATTCAATTCAATTCAATTCAAAAATACTTTATTAATCCCAAAGGGAAATTATTTGTTGTTGTAACTCATTATCCTCATTTCATTAAGAGATGTTATAGATGCTGATGCTGTAGACAGGAAGGATCTCTTGTAAAGGTCCATCCCACAATGGATCCTAAGAAACTGGCTGCAGATGCTGTCCGATCCGTCCACCCAGACTCGGCTGGTCTCTCGGTTCCCCGGGGCAGTAGGACCGCCCGAATGCCGGGCAGAACTCCTCCCAGAGCGATGGCCACTCCTCCCAGCAGTCTGCTGAGCTCCTCGTCGCTGTGGACAGCCAGCTGTAGGTGCCGAGGGACGATCCTGTCCTTCTGCTGTCACGAGCCGTGTTTCCTGCTAGTTCCAGGATCTCAGTGGTCAGGCACTCGAGCACAGCTGGTAGGTTGATGAGAATGCATCCACAGAACATCCTTTTCAACTCATTTGAGATTTGGGGCTGTAGTTGAGATATTATTTGAGCTTTTGAGATGTTAATCAGCTGCTGTTGGTTGTAGAAAACTGACTTGTTGCCATGGTTACGCATCATAAAAAAATGTCCAAAACTAAAAAAGTTTCAGTAAAAATCCTTCCAGCTGCACAGCATCTGATACCAGAGGAAACAATCATCCAAAAACTGTGATTTACATCCAGAAAAAGAGGAATTAAAGTTTCCAAAAGCAAAATCTCAGAATGAAAGTAACAGAGCTGCTCCAACATGCAGCCACCTGGAGCGGCGCAATTCTAGAACTAAGAACCAACTATTATCATTATTATTATTATCTAGAACTAACTATTCTAGAACTATCCATTCATCTATTCATCATAATTTCATCTATTCATCATCATCTATCATTCATCCATCCATATAGTCATCCATTCATCCATCCATCTATTCACCATCCATCCATCTATTTATCCATCATCCATACATCATCCACTCAGCTATAATTCATCCATTCATCATCCATCTATA
Organism: Nematolebias whitei; assembly: GCF_014905685.2. Lineage (NCBI taxonomy): Eukaryota > Metazoa > Chordata > Actinopteri > Cyprinodontiformes > Rivulidae > Nematolebias > Nematolebias whitei. The sequence continues at coordinate 49,252,334 of NC_056504.1, forward strand.
CATCCATCATCCATCCATCCATCTATTTATCCATCATCCATACATCTATTCATTCATTCATCATCTATCCCTTCATCCATTCCTTCATCATCCATCATCCATCATCCATCCATCATCCCTTCATTAATCCCTTCATCCATCCACCCCTTCATCCATCCATCTATCCATCCATCCATCCATCATCCATCCATCCATCCATCATCCATCCATCCTTGATTTGACTTTGATCCGATCAGCAGGTGAACAAACACAACATGATCCCAGTTTAGTTGTTTCAGAGGTTATCTTCACAGAGCAGAAGTTTTCTTGTTGTTGTTTTGAAGAAATGTTTACTTGAACACCATCAGCAGCAAACAGCCCGGAGCTTCATTTTAATGAAGTTTACATTGTTCCCAGTGATGCAGCTTCTCCTAATGAGTGCAGTTATTGTGATTTATTCATATTTACTCTTGTTCTGTCTCTGCACTGAGCTGGGATCTGATGCTAACGTCTCGCAGACCTTTGGCTTTCACTAAAACTAATTTCTGAGTTCTTCTTCTCTGTAGCCCCTTAAAAAAAACCTCTCGCTCTTTGGAAGACCATTTTCAGCATTAGGTCAACAGGCTGTTTGTCTGACAAATATTCATTTTATATCATCTGCTCCAAAGTGACAGAATTAAAAGTAAACTAAGAAGTTTATAGCAGAGCCTGGAGGTCTTTCCTAAACTTCAAAAGAAATATTGATTTAAAAAAAAAAATCAATAAAAACAACAAAAAAGACAAGAAATCTAATTATGATTTGAATATGTTCAGTAATTTAAAAAGGGTGCAAAACCTTAACACTAAATATTATTAAGTCTTATATGTTATTTTTGTTTTACAAATGTATTATTCTTTTACGTATGTACTTTTAATTGAACGTTAATGAAAACAAGATATTTATTTATGGATTTGTTGTAGAAAACAGTAAATGTCTAGATAAACTTTAAAAAAATGGACAAAGCCAGAATTATCCAGAGTTAGTTTTTTATATTTTACTAGTTTAACCTTCAGTAGGTCTTTAAGGTTTATGATAAATGTTCCAGTTTACCACCTAAAGATTATATGTTTTAAAAAACATTCTGTCCTTCATAAATCAAAGTCTTTTAGAGTGATCTCAGCCTGAAGAAAATAAAATATCACATTTAATTTGCACTTTTTATTTTAGCTCCTTTAGAGGATTAGTTGCTTTAAAAAAAAAAGACATTATTATTTATAGAAAATTAAAAAAAAAAATGTTTTCATCTTAACATTTCACCTTTTTAACTTTAGTATGAACAAACGAGATTTTCTGTCCAGAGTTTTAGAAAAACCACCCAGACCCCGGACCTTCCAGAACCGGTACATCATTTGGGTCAAACTCTGCGAGTCGGGTCAGTTTTTCTTTCTAAAACTTGACTCGTGCACGGCACCAGTGTGCGTTTGGTCCTTTTCCTGTTCCTGACCCGGTTGACGGGTTAAATCTCTGCAGAGATCTGAGCTCATGAAGACTGCGTCCTGCACAAACTCAGACTCCTGACTCCGGTTGATGGATCCACACAGGATCCTTCAGACGCCAGACTGCAGCAGAGTTCTCATCGAGTTCAGAGCTCCGTCTGACGTCTTCAGATTCAAATGTTTTAGATGAAGAATATGGAACAAACTTTATTATCTGAAGACAAAACATGACAAAAAGTGAAAGAGGAGTGGGAAGAGAGGAATAACTCTTCTGTTCAGAGCTGGGATCACCGGTTCTCAATATGCAGCTGATGGTTTATTGATCCGTCCCAGACCGGAGCTCTTTGTGCAACAAAATACTCTGAGAGGAGAAAGGAAGGATGACAGCTGAGAGAAACAGACGGAGCGGAACAGACGGAGGAAGATGAAGGTACCTCAGAGGTGAAGGATGGGAGCGATCAGCGTTTGGAACCGCTGACATTTCACTCAGAAGACCTGGAACACATTTGTGTGATGTCATGTAAAATACATAAAGACATCCAGAAAGTTCACGCCGAATCAAACTGAGATGTTCAGTTTTGCCTGCACAACGTTTTTATCTCCATCACGCAGACGTTTCCAGACTTGGTGACATTAAAGAACGAAAAACATTCAGTGGTGGCCAATAAACAGAAGCCTGCAGGAGTTCTTCAGGTTTCCACGTCACATCCAGGACTCAGGAGCTGCACCATGCAGTCCGTGTGGTGAGGGAACGTTCTTCACGAGGAACGAGGTGTGGTTCTTGTTAATGACGAAGGTGTCTTCAAGCTGAACTCTTCGTTGTGCACTGAGGTGGTTCACAGCTGAGAGAGAAGCTCCTCAAAGTCTGAGGTGACGGCTGTCACAGAAACAGCTTCTGGGTTTGCCTCGAGGGGAGGACTTCAAGGATCTGGGAGTCCTCTGATGGTTGGATGGACCAGGAGATGGACCAAAGGGCCAACAGACTGGGTGTCCCTCCAGCACCTCCTCCCTCCACAACCTGACTACGTATAATCAGAGGAAACTGAGAGGATGAATGATAAAAACACAACATCGTGGCTGAGATTCGGTGTCAGCTTTTCATAATCCGGTCATCTTCAGGGATTCCTCTGAACATCTGACACGTGTAACGTTTTTCATGTTAATGCTGCGATGAGCTCAAGGAACGTTTCTTCAGCTCGTTTGTTGCTTCAAAATCCTTCACTCCAGACTTTCTGTTCTTTTCCAATCACTGCACGGGTTGAGAACCATCCTGGAACTGTTGCCATGGCAACAGAGCACTCTTTATTCCAGGGAGCTTTCAAGGAATTAGGCTGAACATCTCTCTGTTTTCCTTTAGATCACCGGTAATGTTCACCACCGGACCTTTGTTTCTGCAAATAACAACAAGAAACATGTCAACAGTCTGGAGGAACGTCCTCTTTCTCGTCTTTCCATCCTGTTTTCCTCCGGTGGAGTAGTGGGCCTGTTGGTGGTGCTCCCATCCTCCATAACCCCAACCCTGCAGTGTCCTCATGCTCGCTGATAAACCGACCCGTTCTCTCTCAAGTTGACCCAAGAAGTTTGTTGTCCCCCATGACTGTGGACCTTCTGTCCACCCATTACTGCTTTCCGCTGTGAGACACAACATCCTGATGTTTGCTCATGAAACTACCTGCAAATTCACACCTACCTGGAAACTCACCTGCCTGCCCACTCTCCACCTCTGTCAACTTGGTCTGCTCCTCCTTGGACGGCTGGTCCTCCGTCCTCCATTCAGGTGAAGCTTCTGTATTGTTTCATGAACACCTCAGAGGACCCAGATTCACCTGTTCCCAGTCTTCCTCTGAAATTCACAACAAACTTTTAAAATCTGATGTCCTTTCCGAGCCTCTGTCAGAATCTTTAAATTAAACCGATGTAAAGTAAAATAACCGGAGTGTTTTTGTTGCTCTGTTTTTAATATCTCTTGCACACCTTTACGTGTTCTTCCATAACCAAGAACCAGAACCCAGGAAGTCCTGCTGCTGCTCAGTAATCCAGGAAGATGAATCTAAGCAGGTGGAGTCATGTCGTCTGGGCGGGTTCTTCTTGTTGAAACGTTTCGTCTTTCATCCAAAGGACTTCTTCAGTCTGAAGACTGACTCAGCCTCGTCAGAACCTGAGAAGTTTGCTGCTTTCTTCAGAGTCGCTGGTTGATAAGAAGAGTCGAATCATTCAGAACAAACTGCGACGTGTTCTCCAAACAGAGTAACAGCAAGTCGTGCAACATCGTTACAGTCACTTCCCGTTTCACGGCTCGTCTCGATTTCCCTCTCCTTCATCTCACCGTTTTTCAGAGACTTTTAAAAAATGTCTTCCTGGCGCTTGTTCTTCGGTCACTTATTGACTTTTCTCAGAGTTCTTGTTGGACTCAAAGCGTGATCTAAACACCGAAGACAGACGGAGGCCAGAAACGCTTCACTGTGAATTTCTGTGGAACGCAGACGAGACTCGCTGTTGGCAGGAAGTCCGTGAGGACAGGAGCTGTGCAGGCGGGCGGGCGCAGGGGGGGGTACAGAAACTGTGCCAACAACCAGGATGAGCACATTAGCAACCAGAACACACACACGGATCGGGACTTGTTGGCTCGGCTGAGGCTCCTCTTCCTCTGCAACAGTTGTGCAGCTTCTGCTTGGCTGCCGTCCTCCTGAGCAGATGGAAACTGTAGTTACAAACACTGACGGGGAGACCGTCCAGTAAATCAACTTCCTGCTTCCAAAACTCTTATCCATGGGGTCTTTGAGCTGCAGTCCATCATGATCACTCTGCTGAGTTAAAAGATTCAAGAGAAAACCCCAGAATTCAAACGTGTTTGTAAAACTGAGCTTGAATCACTGAGCCATGGAGGAGGAAAAGGGTCCAACTAAAATAATGAGCTGCTGAAGGTGAGGCCCAACAGGGGTCAGGAGCGCCACCAAGGGGGGCTATGGGGGCACTGGCCACCCCTAACTTGGTGGCCTTTCTTTAGCCAAACAATTTTATCCTGTTGAGTCTCGAGCTTTCATCTGGTGAGTTTTTATTATTTATTAACCTTTATAGACAAATCCCACTAAGATCACAGATCTCTTTTTCAAGGGAGGTCTGGACCTGAAGGCAGACTAACAGGCAGGTTTTTCAAATTCAAGGTGTACGTTTGACTGTTTAAGGGAAAAGGACAAAAAGCCGAACGTGAGAACAGTTTATAACGTTACACGTGTGTTTAAAGATAAAGAACACATTCAATTATTACATTTAGCTGTAATAATCTCACGTTGGCAACAGTTTCAAACCAGCTGTTAAAGCAGCAAGAGAACATGAACATCTGTTCTGGTCTTCAGTTTTGGTGTGCCACCCCAGGATTTTCAGTGGCCCCCACATAAAACGGCCCCCCCAATGAAAGTGTCTGGAGGTGCCACTGACGCAGGTCACTGAGGTCACAGGTGTCCGTCCCACGTCTTCACGAGGAAAATGAGTGAAGTTACATTTTATTTGTGCCTCTGAGGCGCGGAGGGCGTCCTCGTGTGTTTCAGGGCGAAGAACCGGAGGAAGGCAGCAAATTGACATGCACGGCCGCTGCTTCACAACCTCCACGGTGAAGGACGTTCGGTGGTCGCCGAGTTCAACCAGAGGAGATGGAAGGATGCTGCGGGCGATGAGGTGTCAATCATTTACAGTGAAACGCAAACGGGCTGATGAAAGGAGGAAGACGGAGGTGTTTGACTGACAGGTGCTGAGCGCATGTTCAATGAGCGCGTGGCCGTGCATGGGCCTGCTGGGATCCATCCCGCAGCGATGACAACATCAGAACCAGAGCTTTGAAGAAGTTCTGCCTGCTCAGGGAAACGTTTGTCTCAACAGTTCCTAAAACTTTACATAATTTACCTTCGAAGAGCCAACGTGAACTTTTGGGACGCTTCATTTGTTGCCAAGGAGACGCACGGCCGCTTCGTACGACGATGACTTGTTGTTTTGTTTATGGTGTAAACAGATGAGACAATAAGAACAAACAACAACAGGAAATGAAAACAACCATTATTCGGCTGTTCAGACGCCCTTATTATGTCCCAGAAGAGTCCAGCAGGGCTGGTTTGGGGGGGAGACAAACTGTGGGTTCAAGCTCTGGTCATTATGGACCTCAACCTCCTGCCACTAAAACACATCTGCAGCTTGGCTGTGAGGGGTGAGAGGTGTGATACAGCTGTTGTGGGGGTGATAAAGGTCCTGGGGTGTGGTCAGGTTGCAGCAGAACAGATGATCTGCAGGGGCTGATGGACAGTTTGTGGACGGTTTCTCCTACAGGTTCCTTCAGGTTCACCAGAACAGAGAGGGGTAGAGGTTCCCAGGTGGGAACAAGTTCCTTCAGGTCCCGTCCTTACTTTGGAAATGTAGGAGGTACACAGGTCCAGGTCCAGAGTCAGGTTCTGCAGGTCCAGGTCCAGAGTCAGGTTCTCAGCGCAAACAGGAGCTACGAGAACACAGAGGACCAACTGCCCAAAACTTCAGGAAGGCTGTCACGACGTTCCAGCATCAGGAAGAACTCTGAGTTCTCCTGAAGAACCCCTGGAGACTGGACTCAGCTGCTGCTCATTGGTGCCATCCTTTTCTTTGATTTCACCTTTATTTAACCAAACTTTAACACAAGATCCACCACATGAGAGGAACTGCAGGACAGTAAAACCCTGGACCTCTGCTGCTGTTTACAGAGAACAAGAAGTTGTTAACAGTCGGGGTGTTTCACCGCAGCAGCTCCGGTGTACATTAAATCATTATTATTTGTAAAAGCCAATAAAACGGATTAGTGTGCCGGGTGACACTCAGGTCAAATAAAGTCGCAGCGAGGCGTCGTCTGAGTAAAACCCATTCCAAGTGTTGGACAAAGCTGGTGACGTCACGCAGCAGCTTCACGTCTCCACGGCTGCAGAGCACCTTTCAACACTTTGAAAGACGCGTTTCAATTAAAGCCGACCGGCTGCTGCAAATGTAAATGCTAATGTGCACGTAACCAAAATGGAGCGAGAGCGCACGAGGCTCCAATAATGAAGAGCAAAAAGCTTTTAAGTAGAACGAGCACTCATCTGTCCGAAGTGACCGACACTTCCAGAACCCTGACCCACATCGCAGCTTCATGATGCGTTCACTGTCTTTCAAAAGACTCAGTGAAGCTTTGCAGCACTTTGAGTCAACATCCGACACATGGGCGGTCTGGAGCTGAGGATAAAGGACAAATGTCTCCGAGATTTGTCTCTGTGTCTAAAGGACAAATGTCTCTGAGGTTTGTCTCTGTGTTTAAAGGACAAATGTCTCTGAGTTTTGTCTCTGTGTCTAAAGGACAAA
>NC_056504.1:49259150-49259964 GCF_014905685.2 Nematolebias whitei
GTTTGTCTCTGTGTCTAAAGGACAAATGTCTCTGAGTTTTGTCTCTGGGGTCAGTTCAGTTTTGTCTCTGAATCATCTCAGCAGTTCCATAAAAATCCAGGACATCGTTTGTTTTGTTCTTCTGATGTCTCTCAGATGTTTTTGTCTTCGTCTTCTTCAGCTGAGTGTTGAGTCTGAGTGGCAGTGAAACGTGTTGGAGTTGTGCCGGTCCGCAGCGTGAGGAGCAGCTCACACGCTGAGGTCCTGACCTGACATGGTTGTTAGAACCTCTCGTTGTTCCAGCAGCTGTGATGATTTCAGCAGGTCCCAACATCTGAACCCCTGAGCTGCTGCCGGCAGCCAGCGGCTGACACCGACCAGCAAACAGAACCCTTCAAACCAGAACCACCATCGGGTTGGGTCAGGGAAGGAGCAGCAGGTCTGTCAGATGAACGTGTTGCAGCCTGAAACCAACATCCACCGACACAAAGAGATGAGGGGACATGGAAGACCTGCAGTTTCAGACGGTGCCTTTCAACACTTACAGTTAAAACATTAGAAACTAAACATTAAAAACAACTAAACATAAATCCTGTGAGTTTAATAAACTCTTTAAAGAATATTGGAAATAAACCCGGAGTTTTTTCCTGTGACATATCCTGAACTCCTCCGGAGGAATTTAGTTTATTTTTAGAACTTTTCTGTGAAAATCACATTTAAACTATGTCAAAGTGTTTTTTATTCTCTCTGCACAGGCTGCTGCACTCGAAACCTCCTGTTAGTACAGGTGTGTGTGTGTGTGTGTGTGTGTGTGTGTGTGTGTGTGTGTGTGTGT
>NC_056504.1:49259974-49268484 GCF_014905685.2 Nematolebias whitei
GTGTGTGTGTGTGTGTGTGTGTGTGTGTTTGTGTGTGTGTGTGTGTGCGTGGGTGTGTTTTCATACATCTGGCAGTTTATATGGAATTAGGCCAGTCAGGTTTGTGTTCAGCACATTATCCATCCCAGAGCCCTCACAGAGGTGGACAAACACACACACACACAGTCTTTCCTTCAGAATATATATATATATATATATATATATATATATATACATACAGAAGGAGTTTGGTTGTTGTGTGTGTGCATGCGTGTACGCACGTGCACATTGGAACAAAGAAGGATACAATTTTAAACAAACAATAAAGTGTTTTCAGTGAAGGCCTGACTTACAATCTCTTTTAATGTGATGTGTGCTTTTCAACATAATTTACTGATATTTACTACAATTTATTTTAGCTGTTTAACATTTCAACATAATTCATTACAAGTTTAGATGATGAATTATTCAAAAAGTTATCAAAATCTTTAAATATTGCTAGACTTTGTCCTTTAATTTACAACAAGCTGTTGGAGCATAACAAATTAAAGTTTGCATTTAAAGTAAAAAAAAGACAATATTGCTCATTTCTGTGCATCAGAAATAAGTTTGATCTCAGTACAGAGCCTTGAGGAATCCCACAGTTTATCAGTAAGGTTTATTTAAATCAATGAGCACAAAGTAAACAGAACTTTGTGTGATCTGACCCAAATCAGCAAACGGCTCCAGTGAAATGAAACGTTAAAATGAACACGTTTAGACAAAGCTGCGGTCGGTGTTGGACGACGGAGCGGAGCAGAGGTGGTAGATTTACACGAACACGAATGTTCTCAGTGAATGAGCACACGAGGAAGGTCTCTGTGCGCACATCGTTGTTTAAAATGCCAAACGAGAAACATTTGTATTTATTTTAACGTCAGGATGCAGACAGAGGCGTCATGTTTCCATGCACTTCCTCCCACCTGTCTCTGATGTTCACGCTGACGAGACGCTTCAACATGTTTCTCTGCAAAGTTGCATCATGAAACTTTTATCACTCAGATCAGATTTACATGATGCAACACGAAGACACGGTGAGCAGGGCGGGGGGCTTCACAGGTTTTTAATGAATTCACTCGTTAACTACCTTGATGTCTGAGCTCGGACTCGCTTCACTGCAGCTGAAAAGTTTGTGACCTTTGACCTCACGAAGAGGTTTCATGAAGGAATAAAAAGGCAGCAGCAGCAGCTGCATTTCTAGGAGCTGAACTACACGAGTCAGGTCCGGTTTGTTAAACCTGAACACAACAGAAATCATTTGCGAGCTGCTTCACTCCGCAGCCTTCGAGGACTCGAGCTGCTGATTTGTTCCGGTTCACTGTCGGAGAAAAGCAGAAAACCTCAAATGAAACCGGGTCTGTCCTCTCCTGACCCTTCCAGCCGCTCTGAAGACACTTTCTCTTTCTTCAGCAACAAAGCCCTCATGCTGGTTGAAGGAACTGTTCATATCTAAGGACTCGTCCCTCCTCTGGCACGGCGATTACATTTTTACGATCCTCCTGAAGCCTCCGTCTGAATGACAACCAGCAGCAGCTGGAGGAGCTGGCAGGAGACAGGATGATGGTTTGAGACGACCACGAGAAGAAAACTCACCGAAGCTTCAACAGGAGCGATTCATGGCCTGGTGCCAGAAGATACAAGTTTAAATCCACTTTACCGTCTTGATTTTCCACCATCAAGGAGTTCCAGCAAACATCAAACGAACTGCGGTTGGAGAACATCTGCAGGTTCTCCCTGAAGACACAGAAACACACGATGTTCTGACGAAACGAGCTGCACAAGATCAAAGTTCAGATCTTCACATCTCTGTTTGAATGTCTCCAGGAACACGAGCAGACATCGTCTGACAGACGCACGAGCTGCAGACACCAGGACCGGACCGCAACAAGTCCACCGAGTCCAGACTCAGGGTCTACATGTCAGGACTGATCTGGACTGTGGGAGGTTCTACGGTGGATCAGGTCTAATGAATGGATGAATCATCATCCAGCATCCATCCATCCATCCATCCATCCAGCCATTCAATCATCATCATTCATCCATCCATCCATCCATCCATTCAACCACTCATTCATTCATTCATTCATTCATTCAACCATCATTCATCTATCCAACCATCCATCCAACCATCCACTCATCCATCCATCCATCCATCATCTTTACCTTTTCATCTTCTTTTCTCCTTTTTGGGACTCTGGGGTCACTGGTGCCCACATCCAGCAGTCACTGTGTGAGAGGAGGGGGACACATGGACAGGTCTCCAGTCCGTCACAGGGACGCCTGGACAGGCCTCCAGTCCTTCACAGGGACAGCTAGGGACCAGTCAGACTAACATGCATGTTTTTGGTCTGTGAGAGGAAACCAAAGTGCCTGGAGAAATCCCACGCAGCACAGAGAGAACATACAAATTCCACCCAGAGAGTTCCCCGGACGGGATTTGATTCAGCAACCTTCTTTCTGAGAGGCAACAGCTGAGCCACTGAGCCACTGTGATACCAACAAAAACACCTACCAGATTCTACCGTGCTGTTTTTTCTGAACTCAAACCAGACCGTGTTAAAACAACGTTGGCCACGATAAATCTGTGCCGCTTCCTCAGGATCAACCTGTCCATCCATCTGGGAAGGGTCAAAGGTCGTTCAGAGTCCATCGTTCTACAGAAAGATTCCTCAAATGTGGAAAACATGTCAAACAGCTGACAGTCTTCACCGCAGATTCACCCTGAAGGCCAGACTGTGCAGTGAACTCCTTCTCAGACTCTACAGGCCTCAGTCAGCAGGTCAAAGGTCATGACCTCTTCTCTCTAAGAACAACATGGCAGCAACACTTAGGTTTGGAAAGTTTCTCCTAAAGGAACCACAAGACTTCTGAGGCAGAACCAGACCAGAGGACAGATGCTTACCCAGAATGCACTGCAGCAAACAGTTGCTCCCAGCTGTCAGCATGGAGGTGGAGGGCTGATGATTTGGGCTCCTGTCAGTCACTGTGGACCAGAACTCCTCTGGCCTTGATCTCACAGGGGCTCCGACTGTTGGGGACAAACCTGTAATTATATTTGAGGAGGAGTTTCCAAAATGTCTTAAAGTTTTACTGACGATTCTCCATTTTGTCATGTGAGCCAGAAAGCCTCGCTCTGTTTGCAGGAAGTTACACTTTAGGAATGAAGTTCTCTCTCAGATTAGTCCGGAGTCATCGCACATGTCTCAAACGTCCTCAGGTTGTTGTGGACTCAGAAAAGACTGTCTCCTGTGAGGACTGGTGTGTGTTGCTCGTCACCCCGGTGTTTTTCTGGCTCCTGCACACTTGTCCCATAATCACCCAGGTGTCCTTCATTGTCGATCATGGGTGTTCATATTTATTCTGGGTCTTGTCCTCTTCTCATTGTCCATGGATTGTCCTTTTTGGCATCATGTCCTGTCCCCCTCCATGTCACTTCATCATAAAACTAAGTTTTGCTGCCACGTCAGCTGATTTTTTGTGTTTAAATAAATATTCCTTTATTCCTGAGTCCTCCGAGTCCAGTCTGCATTTGGGTTCAAACTAGCAGCATGTCATGACAGCTCCATGTTCGTTGTGTGTTTGTGTTCATGCCAGTAACAGCTCAGGTCATTATCTACCTTCTTAAATGAGAGACTGAATGAAAGAGAGTCGTTTACTTCTCAGCAGCTCCTCGACTCTTCACTTCCTGGAAACTTAATGAAGCTTCACACAATTAAATGTAACATTTTCCACTTTAATCCAACCAGACCCATTTTCTTTCCCACACTTCAGATTGTTTTTGTCCCACCTTTCAGTCTAGATGTCCTCTTTTCTTTCATCACTGCGTGCTCTCAGCCGGTTCTTCATTCATCTGTAGCTCAAGAAGAATAGTTTTGAAGGACAGAAATGCTGGAAACTGTTGCAGGTAACAATCAGATGGAGCTCTTTGTTTGAAGAGCTCCTTTCTCCTCCCATCACATTTTCGTCTGAAGCCGAATCTTTTGTCCTTGTTGCCATGCTGCCTTCAGTTTCTGCTGTTAACGTGGGAACAATGAGACCCCGGCGCTGCTCGCCCATCGTAGCTGTCACATTTCTGAGCCTAATGCTGTAACTGTCATGAACTCCACACACACCCTTCCTAATGACTCGTCACTGAGTTACTGTGACGAGTGAACACCCCCCAGCTCTGGTCCAGGTTCTGCCTGCGGGAACAGAAAGCTGCAGCAGGAACTGACGGATGGAACTGGATCCATGCAGACCTGCTGGGGCCCGTTCCCAACCTACCAAAATAAAACACCTTCCAGGTGAGCGGAGGCTGAGAGTCATGAACTCATCCAGGTATAAAATGATGTCATAGAACAAAGAGTCAACTTTCACTCAGTAATACAATAAAGTGAAAACTTTAGATGAGCTGCTTGAAGAAATCAGGTCAGCAGACGCAGAAACTAAATCTTTAAAACTCAACTTGATTTTTAGACTTCATTTGTTGTTGGAATAATGAACCCCAATTTGGTAAGAATTCTCTAATATCACGTATTAAATCGTTTTATTCATCGTCAGCGCTCCGTGCAGCCCCTGAAGACCTCCTCAGAAATGTGTCCTTCATAAAACCACGTTTATTATTATATAAATGTCACCCTGACACATGAAGCACATCATTACAGCATCCAGCGCTCTCTGAAGCCCTTCATTTATTTTTCTCCAACTAGCAAACTGATCCTGCACTTTCTCATTAGACGTCATTTGAAGCAGAGCTGAAATTGATTGTTTGGAAAGACAGCAGCCTACGTGCACGCCCCCAAACGCCTCGGGGTCACAGAGAATCTCACATCTGAGAGCGATCATTTCCTCACATCATCCACCCAAATCAAACGCTTCCAGCCTGAAAAGACTAATCAGAAGAAGACAAAGAGCTGCCAATCAGCTGCTGATTGGAGGATTCACGACATTAACTGTGTTTTAGTTTCATCAGGTTTAACGAACTGAAATGTCTATTTTTATTTTTTAAATGCTGTAAGGTTACTGAAATAAGAAAATCTCCGTGTGTGAGCGACGGCCTCCCAGACTCCTGAGCAGTTCAAATCATCTTCACCTTCGTGTGACAGAAATCCTCCCTAAAATGTCAGTTTAACTCTGAGTTAAGTGTCCGTCAACTTTCTGTCTATAAAAACTGATCGTTTTGACGTGGGGGTGTGAGGCGAACGTTTCAGGAGCAGCGTGTGAGTGCAGCCAGAGAGAGGAGAGAAAATGATGGAAAATTAGCGAGTGGGAGAAAATGTCTCCTCATTTAAACACGACTGACAACCGAGCGCTCTCGAATCTCTGGAAAAACCACAGCCCGTCCAGGCCGGCCATTTAGAAAGTCTCATGTCAGCCTGGGGACGTTTTTATTTCAGATGGAAGACGCTGGGTGTTCCCCTCACACCTGCTGCTGCTGCAGCGTCTAAAGGAAAACCCAGAGATAAGGACTGAAAATGAACAGACTTCAAGACGGTGTAGAAAACCTATGAATTTATTTACAGTGAATACATGTGCACAGGAAGTATCTGGAACCCTGGGGAGCAGGGAGAAGGGTCAGGGAGGAGATGAATATGGACTGGGCCGTCAAAGAGAAGAGGCTCCAGCGCAGATGTCAGGAGCGAGTAGGAGTTTCATGGCGAGCGCAAGGTTGGAAGGCGAGGAACACAGCTGAGGAGCTCACAAGGAGGCGTCAAGGGTTTCTCAGAGTCCAGGAACAGAGATGATGCTGGACGAGAACACAGGCAAGTCTTTCTTACTTCAGGAGAACACAAAGTGGCTAGAAGCACGACTATTAGGCATGTAACGCTCCAGCGGCGAGGAGAAGTCTTCTGCTGCCTTTTATGCTCCTGTCATCTCATCAAGGGAATGGTTCACAGGTGTGGCTAGTTGGCGCCATCTTCTGACTTCAGGACGACAGGGAAAAGCAGGACTCCCACCGCACCAGGTCAGTGAACGCATCATTTCATTTTGCTGCTAAACAGGCGTGTAAGCAGAATGAGTGAGGACATTTCCAAATCTGCCGTTTTACATGTGATGTGTTGCTGTTAGTAACTTGTTCTGCTGGACGTTTCAGGTCTTTTCTTCTCAAACAGAACAAAAGATCCAACTGACACAAACGGCCTGACTCTTTGGGTCAACGTCTGCCGCTGTGTGACTGAGGGTGCATTCACACCAGCCCTGTTTAGTCCGCTTTAATTGAACTCTAGTCCATTTGCCTAGAAAGTCCGGTTCGTTTGGGGAGGTGCGAATGCGCAATCGAACTCTGATGCGGACCAAAAAAATGAACTCTGGTTTGCCTAAATACCTAGGTCTCGGTTCAGTTGAAGTGAACTCTGGCTCGGTTCGAATCATTGTGAATGCAAGCAGACCGGAGACCACTCCAAAAGCAGGAGGTGTACTACAGTGCAGGGCATTCTGGGTAAATTCAACCAAAACAACACGTTTTTCTTACCTCATACGGAGTTGTCTCAGTCACCTTTTGTGAAAAACAACATTCTTCGTGGTCTTCTGCCTCATCTTCTGCTCATGCTGGGTTCATTGTTGAAAAATGACAAAACAAAAATCCTAAAATCGCAAAACTTTGACGCCACTCCGTTTTTGTTTTTATTTCCAGAAGTAAGTTGCGCTCAATGTCTTCTTCAGAGGTTTTTGTGTCGTTTCCTTCAGTAGTTCTTGGTGCAGCGCCACCACAGGTGTGTGTGTGTGTGTGTGGGGGGGGGGGACAGGTTGGCTCCATTGACTCAGTGTGAACGTGAACAGATGAAAATGTAAAAAAATGTTCTGATTTTCGGTCCCCAATCGAACCGAGTCTACTGGACTATCGGGTGTGAAAACGACCTGAGGTGTGGTCCAGCTAGTTAGTACCGCTGCCTTGCTCCTGGTCCTGGTCTTGAATCCAGACTGGGTCCTCTCTGCCTGGGGTGTCCCCAGAGTCCAAAAACTTGCAGGTTGAGGTGAAACCTGACTGAGCTGTGACTCTTAACCATGAGGGGAAAACAACACCCAACCCGAAGCTGTGCAGCCTCAGTTCTCAGACCATTTGTTAAAAATCCTGGTCGGTGTTTGTGTGCACAGCTCCAGCTCTGTGGTTGACTCCGTGCACGTCATCTGTGGCCCACCTTGGTCTGCTTTCTACTCCTCGTGGCAGCTGCACATGGTCATGAAGACGGGCAGGTTTGGACCAGGTTTTGGTTGTCATCATTTCTCACCGGAGTGGTTTTTCAAACATGTTTTGTGTCAGATTAGATCTTCCTGCAGGTCTCCAATCTCACCAGAGCTTTAAACTTTATAGAAACTAAACTGAGAAGCGTTTAAGATGCCCACTACAATTTCAGACTGAAGAAGTCTTCTGGATAAAAGACGAAACCTTTCAACAAAGAGGCGGACCTGACTCAGCCTCGGTAGATTAATCAACTACACTCAATAAAATTAATTATAATGCATAATTTTTTTAAATCATATTTAATAATATAATTAACATTTGCTATTTTTAAAAAAAATTATACTTGATAGGTTGCAAAAAATCATGCATATACAGTACGTAACCTGTAGCCAGTTAACAGCGAATAGTTTATCACAACTTGTGATATTTGGTGAATTTGTAAATGTTTCCATGTGGACATTCCACCTTTGCTGACCTACAAGGTCCAGATGCTGCTCAACAATCCAGGTAGATGAATCTAACCAGGCTGAGTCGGGTCCTCAGACAGCTTCTTCTTGTTGAGATGTTTCATCTTTAATCCAAAGGACTTCTTCATTCTGAGGAGCTGCAACAAACTCAGTTTTATAAACAGCACCTTCTCATAGTGGATCAACCAGTTTGTTGTTGACGTCCAGAACTGATGAAGGAGGACCATCAGCCTAACGACAGATCGTTAGTGCCCTGATGGCTGTTTGCTATTCACAGGGGGCTGAGTGATGCTAGAAATAACAAGTAAGAGGGGGACGGTTGGACATGGAGGCTCTGCCCCTGTTTAATGATGGACGAGTTGTCTTCACAAAGATGGTTTCCTTCAGTCCTCTCTCAAACCAACGTTCTTCCAACTTGCTGGCAGTTCTAGTTTTAGTTCCAAACCCTCTGAGGCAATGGAACGCTGCTGCATTGTTGCATCCAGCGGAGATTGATCCTGTTGAAACTGATGCGTTTTTTTTTTTTGTGTGTGTGATTTTTCTTGATTATTTTTAACTTTAAACATTTACCAGGAAAAAAAATCCTGTTCAGATTAAAAACTTTTTCAAGAGAGCAAGGCAGACAGCAGCAAGTACAATTAAGTTACACATTAGGATGGTACGGTGGAGCAGTGGGTAGAGATGTTGCCTCATAGCGAGAAAGTTGTTGGATCAAATCCCAGCTGGGGACATTTCATGTGAGGCTGACTGGTAACTCTAAATTGTCCATAGGTGTGAGTGAGAGAGTGAATGGTTGTTTGTTTCGTTTGTCTCTATGTGTCCCTGTGATGGACTGGAGACCTGTCCAGAGTGTCCCTGTGATG
>NC_056504.1:49268494-49280536 GCF_014905685.2 Nematolebias whitei
GAGACCTGTCCAGAGTGTCCCTGTGATGGACTGGAGACCTGTCCAGAATGTCCCTGTGATGGATTGGATGTCCCTGTGATGGATTGGAGACCTGTCCAGAGTGTCCCTGTGACGGACTGGAGACCTGTCCAGAGTGTCCCTGTGACGGATTGGAGACCTGTCCACAGTGTCCATGTGATGGACTGGCGACTTGTCCACAGTGTCCCTGTGATGGACTGGAGACCTGTCCACAGTGTCCCTGTGATGGACTGGAGACCTGTCCAGAGTGTCCCTGTGATGGACTGGAGACCTGTCCAAAGTGTCCCTGTGATGGACTGGAGACCTGTCCAGAGTGTCCCTGTGATGGACTGGAGACCTGTCCAGAGTGTCTCCCACCTCTCGCACAGTAATGGTTGGACATGGGCACCCGTGACCCGAAAAGGAAGAAGTGAGTAAAGATAATGGACAGACGGATGAATTGATGGATGGACTTGCACATTAAATTCCAAAAAGTAAAAAACATGATCAAATGAAATAAATGACTATAAACTAAGAATAACATGTTATGTGATGAAGCACAGGTCTCCTCAGTATCAGTTTAAAAGCTCTGAAATATTAAATCTGTTAGTTTTCAGTCATTCTGCAACGTCTTACACAATTTTTTTATTACTTTATTTTACCAGGAAGAAATCCATTGAGATCATCAGTCTCTTTTCCAAGGATGTCCTGGAATGAACAATGAAGCTGCAGAACAAACAAAAACCTTTTTACTCATTCCAGTCCAGGGAAATGGAGCTGAAAGCAACAAAACCATCTAACCATCCATCCATCTATTCATCCAGCATTCATCCAACATGTCTCATTGGAGTTACTTGTACCTGAACAGATGTTCTCACGTGTGTGTTAAAGGTGACAGAAGTCATAACGCACATGTTTGTATGTGAACACCCCTGGTTGCTGTTGAAGACACAGTCCATGAACTGGACTCTAAACACGTGGAATAAAGTTCAAACGGGCGACTGGAAGCAGGCAGCATCACGTTCTTTAACCCTTGGACTAAGAGGAACAAAGCTGCTGCAGATCAGGGACCTAAATTAAACTGATTTTAGATTAATGTCGTAGAGCAGATTTAGAGTTTTCTCCACACACGTGCCTTCACTCTGCTTCATGTCAAGCCCCATCAAATCTCCAGGTGTGATGTTTCCTCACACCAACGGGAGCAGGAGTTGTTTTTTAGGTGCTCGGCTTTCTTCCCCTCACCGCTGAGAGGTAATGTCTTTGGAAAATTGCAGGAGCGATAGTTTTTGTGTAAATGACAGCGATGGATCATCTGATTCTCGTGTACGACTCCAT
The DNA here is from genome assembly GCF_014905685.2 of Nematolebias whitei. Taxonomy (NCBI): domain Eukaryota; kingdom Metazoa; phylum Chordata; class Actinopteri; order Cyprinodontiformes; family Rivulidae; genus Nematolebias; species Nematolebias whitei. Next base: position 49,269,827 of record NC_056504.1, read on the forward strand.
CAGAGGTGATGAGCTTCAGATCCCCTGCAACAAAGCCGGGATGATGGCTGCACATTTCTTTTGTAATCATCTGCGTTCTTCTCTGTTTGTGATGTGAGCTGGTGGAGGCAGGCAGCTGATACACCGTGTGGGTAAATCAGCCCGAGACTCATGAATTATTCATCGTTGTGTTTTCTACAGACACATTATCTGCACCAAGGAGACATTTACATCTGTGATCATGTGGAAGGAGCATGGGTGGGCGAGAATCAGGCTTTTCTTCTCAATATAAATATATAAACTACAAATAAAATAAAATTAAAAAACAGGAAACTGTGTGAGTTTTGTTCAGTGTTTTAAACCTGAGAAGATCTAAAACATCCGGCTTGCTTTGGATTTTAGCAGGACTGGAGTTCGGACATCAAGTCTGTATTTTATTTTGATAGAATTACTCCTCAAAAATATAATTAATATCAGATCTGACTCCAGCATTTCTGATTCTAATCAAAGTTTCTCTGAAAGCTGGATTTATGGGGGTTACTTTAAAATCACTCAAAAGCTTTTTGAGCGTTTCATCGTTCAGAGCAAAACTTTTTATCTTAAAAGTTACCAGGCAAATCGGTCGGGTTTGTTTCTCTGCACAGGACAATTTATCACGAGCGAAGCATGGCCAAATGTGAAAATCAACAGGTTGTAGGAAATGATTGTTGAAAAGCTTCGTTTCCACCTTCTACCACTTATCTTCCTTAATACATCTCCTCCTACATGTCTCTGTGTGAGTGCAGCTACGGCGTGCGCTCTCAGGACATCATTACCTGCAGTGTTCCCTCAGTGAGGACTGAACTAGACAAAAGGGCCGTCTCCTACTCCGCTCCTGTTTCCTGGAACATCTTGTAAAAAGATCTGAAGCTCTCGACCTTGACCTCTCTAAGTGGCTTTAAGAATCTGTTGGACTCCTGGCAGGGACCAATGCAGACATGTTCCTGTTTTTAAGTTTTCTACATTCACATTACAACCTAGCTGTTTTTTTTGTTACATTTTCTTTTAAATACCATTTTATTTTCACTTCAACAATTTTCAGTCAGGTCATCTGAACAGTTTCTTTTGTTTGTGCTGAAACGTTTCACCTTCGATCCAGAAGGCTTCATCAGTCAAGGAAACACACAACACAAAACTGATTCTTCCCCCAACAGCTTACTCCAAAGTGGAACAAACCAGTTTTGTTGGTGCTAAGTTGGTGTCTTTGGCATGCCCCCTCCTCCGGTGCCAGCCCTCTTCCTCGACAATCACGACAAACTGGTTCAAAACCAACAAAGTCCATGCTCAATTATCCATCTTTGTTGGTTTTGAACCAGTTTGTCATGACTGTCGACGAGGAAGAGGGCCAGCGCCGGAGGAGGGGGCGTGCCAAAGAAACCATCTTAGCACCAACATAACTGGTTTGTTCCACTTTGGAGTAAGCTGTTTGGGGGGAAGAATCAGTTTTGTGTTGTGTGTTTCCTTGGCTGATGAAGCCTTCTGGATGGAAGGTGAAACGTTTCAGCACAAACAAAAGAAACTGTCCAGATGACCTGACTGAAAATTGTTGGATTGTATACCTGGATTATTGAGCATGGATTTTATTTTCACTTGCTAAAAATAATCTCAGTTTGCAATTTTCAATAGTCGTTTGTATCTTCTCAATTTGAAGAGTGGCTTTGTTGTCCACTGTTGTCATCACTTTTTGCTAAATTCAGGTCTCTCTTGTAAATGAGTCCCCGAGGCTCAGTGGGATTAACCTGTATAAATAAAAGGTTGAATGAAAAAATATAAATAATCGGGTTGCAGAAGTAACAGGCACCCAGAAACCCAGACTTCCTGTCTTCAGCTCCTCCTGGAGAACCCATAGGTGTTCTCGGGTCAGGGAAGATGGATAAACTCTCAATGAACTCTTCATGAACGGTTTGATTTGTGAAACATGAAACGTGAGGTGGATTCTCACGGAGGTAGGTAAATGTAATCTAACCGTGGGGTTAAGGATTTTTACAAGTCCAGTAAACTCGGGGTCTAGTTTTCTAGAGGTGTCCTTGAGGGATATGTCTTTAGTGGATAACCTCACCTTCTGGTTCAACAGGTAAGGAGGGGCGTGGGGTCCTGTGTCTGTCAGCCAGTCTCTTATTTTGTTCAGCCATGTGCAGGAGCACCCTTCTGGTTCAGCTACACAGGAGGATTATCTGAAAGGAAGAGTGACATAAGGTAAGTATAAAGATCTGTCGCAATCAAGAGTCCTTCAACGATGACGTTTGTATCTCTTCCTTACAGACCTTGGAGAGGAGGGTGGAGACCAGGTGAGTGGTGATGCAGGTAGGTGGTTTATAGGAGAGTGGCCGGACGGAAACCAGGAGAACTTAACCCATGTCGAGGGGTAGAGTTGGTCACAGGTGATTCTGAAGGCTCAGGGGGTAAGTGGATCCAGGTAGGACTCTTCACAAGAGGCAGTCACAAGGAGACTTGAAGGAAGGTGAGTTTTCATGAGGAGCAAAACCCAAACAGGTCTAGACTCGATGAAACACCAGGAACAAAACACAGGTTAGTGACTCAAGGAAACCCAGAGACGTGCAGCAGGAGCTGTTTAAAGATACTGCTGTCCCACAGAAGCTTCAGAACAGCAGTCCTGGTGAGAACTGGATCAGGAGCAGGTGTGACAGATTGGCTCCGCCCTGCCACTCAGGAGCTGCAGAAGCCAGGTAACAGCATAAAACAACAGAATCTCCACAGAAACAAAGATTACCACATAAGAGGAAGGGAAAATCTTATTTCCTGTTCTTTTTTTTTTTATCTTTTGGTTTTCCACCTCCTTCTACTCCCACCTCCTCCTGTTCTGTCTGAAAGGAGAACGCAGCTTTCTTCTCATCAGGTCACCTCCTCTCTGCTTCCAGCCTTCCGCGAGAGTTTCATTTAATTCCTCCATGTGTCGTTGTCCTCCAAGAACAGGTGATGCCTACAGCCTTCTCCTTCCTTCTAACCTTCAAGTGTTCACATCTGAAGCACTTTAATCAAGTGGGTCTGGCAGCGAGCGTGAAAGTCGTCTTCCAAGAACAGAGGAGGAAACTTTCCGATGGGAGGAGGAAGCGGCAGATGGAGAAGAGCAGGCAGAGGTGAAGAAGGGCATGTTGTTGGCGTGAAGAACTCTTCAACCTGAATCCCTCTTCAGCAGACTCGCCTCGAGGAGATGTGCAGAAATGAAGCTTGAGACGTGTGAAGGTAAACGTACATGACAGGAATGTGTTGAAGAGAGGGCTGCAGCAGTTGTGTGCGTCAGGTTGACTTCAGGTGACGAAGAACGAGCCACACATGGAGAAACAATGTTCTGGTTCATCTTTCACACCTGCTGTGACTGAATGAAACACTTAACGGTGCAAAAATCATAAACTCTGGATTAACCATGGAGATTAACATGTTTAATGTGTGTTTTAAACCAAAACCACATTAATCAAACTGTGCTGACAGTTTATGAAATGTTTGAATGATGTTGTGTTTTATGACTTGTTTGATATCTGTGTAAACAGAGAGATGCAGTCTGAGAAGGGAGGAGGTTCTTTGTCATGTTATACATTCATCAGTTTATATTTTTGTTGCTTCTTAACTTCATTGCTTCATTAAAGGAGGTGAAAGGAAAAGCTCTGGATCTACAGGTCTGTCCATGTTCTAACTCTGTGGTCAGGAGGTTTGGATCAGGACCGAGGGGGACAAAAAACAGATCCTGGATACAAACTTCTGAAATGAGCTTCCTCCGTGGGGCGGCCGGGCTCAGCCTGAGAGAGAAGGTGAGGAGCTCCGTCATCCAAGGGGAGGTCAGAGTAGAGCTGCTCCTCCTCATGAAAAGGCATCAGCTGAGGAGGTTTAGACATCTGATTAGGAAGCAGGAATCAGACCCAGAACTATCTGTGGGGATGGATGGATGGATGGATGGATGGATGACTGATGGATAGATGGCGGATGGATGGATGGATGGCTGATGGATGGATGGCTGATGGACTGATGGATGGATGGATGGATGGATGGATGGATGACTGATGGATGGATTGATGGATGATGGATGGATGGATGATGGATGGATGGATGGATGATGGATGGATGACTGATGGATGGATGGATGGATGATGGATGGATGGATGACTGATGGATAGATGGCTGATGGACTGATGGATGATGGATGGATGGATGACTGATGGACTGATGGATGGATGGATGCATGGATGATGGATGGATGGATGGATGCATGGATGATGGATGGATAAATGCATGGATGATGGATGGATGAATGCATGGATGATGGATGGATGATGAATGGATGATTTAAGTCAGTGAACTGAACATTTACAGAAATTAAACTTGATGTAAAAACTTTATTTCCTTTATTTGACTTGAAGCTAAATTGAACTTTATTCCTGTGTAAAACCACGAGTCATCAATAAATACTCAGAGTGATGTTTGTGCTGCTGAACAGAATCCATGCACACAGATGTGACGCTCACCCTGAAGAAATGCCCAGTGCTCCTGTATTCAGAGCAAGCTTCTGTAGAGCAATGGCCACTCTTCTTTAATGGGACACTTGTCTGGAATCTGGTCTGTGCGCTCCTTAGCCGGGTGTAATCTGTTGCACACATACCGCAGCGTCTGTTCAGACATCCTGATGTTCTGCACCCACTGTTCGGGATTGAAGGTGGGAAGAACATCATCCCACCATCGAGTGGTACGGCTGAATGTCCACATGGATGGCCTTTGGCGGGTCAGTCTCATAAGAGCCATCTGTAAAACAAACAAACAAAACAGCGGAATAGACATTCAGGCTGAATACCAGTGAAATTGTATGTTTAAAACAGTTGTAGGTGCAATTTTTATGAGCCACTGCTTATAACAAGATAACATTAGCTACTTTTAGCGTACCAGCTTGAGACGCCTTGTCCTTTCCTCTTCTACCTGGACTTCAAACCGCTGCATGGCTTCATGCAATGCCCTGCTCGCTGCCTTGTACTCCTCTCCTGCCTTTTATCGAGCTGCACGCATGAAGCTGCCTTCACCACCATCGCTGCTGGGACAGTCTAATTCTCTGTCTCAGAAGAATGACCACCAAGAAAACAAATGACCTCAAAACATCAAAGTTCATGCGCAATCATCCAGGTACCAAATCCAACAATGCTCAGTCAGGTCATCTGGACAGTTTCTTTTTTGTAGAAAGACATTTCACCCTCTATCCAGAGGGCTTCATCAGTCTAAGGAGGCCCAAGTAAACTGTTTCCCCACCAAGCAGTACACTCCTTAAATGAACCAACCACAGTTTACTGGAGATAAGATGGTTTCTAGGGGCTGTCCTGTCCTCTGTCAACTCCTCCCAGGCAGGCAGCCACAGCCAAAGTGGTTCAAGACATCAAAGTTCATGCTCAATAATCCAGGTACCAAATTTAAAAATGCTCAGTCGGGTCATCTGGACAGTTTCTTTTTTGTAGAATGACATTTTGCCCTCTATCCGAAGGGCCTCCTCAGACTGATGAAGCCCTCCGGATAGGGGGCAAAACGTCTTTCTACAAAAATAAAACTATCCAGATGACCTGACTGAGCATTACTGGAAATGACCTCAAAGTTCTCCATGGCTGAGTGTCGCTGGAAAATTACATCATCGAAGCATCGACCAGAGCTCCCGCCCAGTGAGTGAGGGACTCTCAGTGGAGACACAACTTGAGTAGAACTGAACGAGATGAAGTGATATGAGAGGTATTTAACAGAGGAGACGCAGCTTAAGGGTTCATTCACACCAGCCCCGTTTATTCCGCGTTAATCGATCTCTAATCCGTTTGCCCAGAAAGTCCAGTTCGTTTGGGGAGGTGTGCATGCGCAATCGAACTCTGATGCAGACCAATAAAGCAAACTCTGGTCCGTCTGAATATCTAGGTCTCGGTTCGTTGAACTCTGGTGCGGTTTGAGTGCAGTGTGAATACAAGCGGACCAGAGACCGCTCCAAAAGCAGGAAGTGGACTACAGCGCAGGAAACAAACACACATTTCTCTTACCTGATAACGAGCCGTCTCAGCTGCCTTGTGTGAAAAACAACATTCTCCATGGTCTTCTGCCTCATCATCTGCTCATGCTCAGAATCAGAATAAACTTTATTGGAATTGCACCGAGGTACAACGCGAATATGTACGTACAGTCGTCCGAAAGATGGGCGGAGTGCACGAAGCTGCAACTACAACAGGAGAGCGCGGCCATTTTATCCTTATCAGATAATAATCTTAGATAGGAAAAGGGGGAGAAACGTGAAGGTAGATAGTGGTATTACAAAAAAAGATCTTTCACATCTTGTCTATCAGGACACGATTTGAGACATCAAAAAACTCTACCAGCAGCACAATTAAAACATGATTACATTTGCATTTGACATCAAGGTGTTGAGATTTGTCCATGAGCTTTTTAAAAGCCTAATTGTGGAATTAAGTTTCACTGATCCATGCTATGAGTCTCCTTCAAGGACGAACCCAACACGCTGACGAGTCCCAGAAGCCGCAGGTGGTCTGCGATTCTCAGTCGCCTCCACCTTACGGTTAAGCTCGTAGACCAGACGATTTAAAGTTCCCACAGCGAGGACCAGACCTTCACACTGACTCGGGAGCTTTTCCATGGCCAAAATTGCTGCCGATGTCTTCTTCAAAAGTCGATAAAACAGAGCCCCGCCGATGCCAAAAAGCAGAGTCCCTGCTATCATAAGTCCAAATATGTAAACGTCTTCAACATCTTCTTGAGACAGAACAGAGGGGCACATCATCTGCCACACTCCCCACGAATCCATGACGTACCCCACAGCGTGAGTCTTAGATAGACATGCGGGTTCCCCAGGACCTTGTCGCTTTGATGAAAAAATCTTATCAATAGAGTTGAACGCCCACAATACCAAATCCATAATGAGCCCATTGTTGAAAAATGACAAAACAGAACTCCTAAAATCGCTCAAATCTGACACCACTCCATTTTTGCTTTATTTCCAGTATTTCCAGAAGAAGAAGAAGAAGAAGAAGAAGTGTCTTCTTCAGAGGTTTTTGTGTCGTTTCTTTCAGTAGTTCTTGGTGCAGCGCCACCACAGGCGAGGGGGGAACAGGTTGGCTTGACACAGTGCAGTGTGAACCGCACCAGCTGAAAATGGAAACAAATGTTCTGAATATTGGTTCCCAATCGAACCGAGTCTACCGGACTATCGGGTGTGAAAACACCCTAAATGAGCGAATGTAGTGTGATTTGCTAAAGAAATTAGATCAGCCCCTGTTGTAAGACCAACAGCAGGATAAAGAACAGTTTTTATAAAGTCTGATCCAGATGCTTCGAACAGCTGGGATTAAACTTGTTAAACTGACTGTTGTTTGAAACAAACTGCGAAGCTGTACAGATTATTTTACTGAATGATTTTGTTGAATAAAGTTCAGACTGCGGCGAGACGGAGCCGGAGGCCTCTTCAGTTTCCCTGCAGGGTCAATAAAGAAGAACATGATTAATGAAGAGGCTCCAGCTGGTGCACACAACATCCCTGACTGAGACGGCTTCAAACGTTCATCAATCATCAACTTCTAATGAGGCCAGAGAATTATTTAATAGCTCTCTTTGTTTAATTACATCTGTAAACACTTTTACATCTAAACACGTTTCACTCTTATCCTTTAATGAGTTGTCTTGATTCAAACAGGATATTTAATTAAACGTTTTACAAAAAAAAAATCTTTAAAATGATTAAAATTAGGACTAAAGTGAATAAAACGTTGTCCTGCTGGTTGCAGTCAACATATTTTATTCTCATTAAAGTAATGCTTTAGAAAGAGACAGATGGTAACAATCATAAATCTAATCTTTTAATGAAAAGTCATTTTATTTATTACAATAAAGTTAAACAAACTAAAAGAAAATAAGATTTTAAAAGAAGCTGATTAATACCTTGGTCACTAACGCCATCTGTCCTGGAAGGATTAGTTTTATTTCTGTGAGTTAATGGTCGACACAGAAACAAATGTGTAGTTTTCTTCGTATGCACGCTGTGAAGAGGTGCCTCTTCCTCTTCTCTCACCCCACTCTTCATCATCTGCAGAGGAAGTGAGTGGGAACATGTAAATGTTCACACTCTGAATATAGAAACCAAGGAGCTCCGGTAATAAAGTGGGAGAAGACGTTTCCAGTGTTGCTCCTGCTTCAGTGAGACTTCACGTCAAAACACAAATTTAAATAAATTACCAGCTAAATGTTTTACATGGAAGTCTGTGCTTATTTACAAGCAGCAGAAGCAGCAACATGTTGCACTTCCAGGTCATCCAGAGGTCACGTCCTGCAGGAATCTCTCTATGTTTCAACCATGAAGCAAAAATATCCTCATGGACTGGCTGCATGGTGCGACTTCTGCTGCAGCTCATGGTTTAAACAAAACGTCCTCCCTCTGGCCTGCCAGACCTGCTGAACTGTAGGTACCAGTCAGTGTTGTTGTTCAGCCTCCTGGGGTCTTCTTCAGTGAAAACTGATACTTACCTGTTCCCCTGAAACCAAATCCTGGATTACCATTTTCTCCTTGGTGCCTCCAAAGACGAGTCCAGCCCTGGAACTCCTGTTGACCTCAGACAGTCCTGATGCTCCTCTGATGCTCCTCTGCTGCTCCTCTGCTGCTCCTCTGCTGCTCCTCTGCTGCTCCTCTGCTGCTCCTCTGCCTGCCTACCGTTCACTACACTAACCATCACTAAAGCTTCACCATCTCCATCGACCAAGCCTGTAGTCCTCCACCCTCCTCTCAGCAGTGTGGAACCTCAAGAAACCTGTTCATGTCCTCACCACTGTCTTTCTGCTAGCCGTACTCGATCCTCTCCTCCCTGAGTTCAGCTCCTCCCAGTGTCGGTCCTGAGTCTGTTGGTCTCAGTTCCTCTGCACCACCAGTATGATGACGGCCAGTGATCGCCAACGAGTTTCATCACAATCTGTCCACTGACTCATGAGATATTTTGCTAACACATACATGAATGAACAGTGACACGAGCGATTACATTGTCACTCACCTTTCACGGCAGTGTGACCTTTCTGCAAAAAGGTCCTGGAATCATTGAGGACAAACAAAAGTCTTCAAAATGACTCTTTTTGTATCTTTACTACTGGCTGATAAGAATTAAATGTTTCTTCTGCTGACTTTTAGTCCTCTTCTGTCCAGAGCGTACCTCCACCTCTCCAGGCTCTCTTCCACCTGCTCCATATTCTCACTGCAAATGTTCTACAAACATTGTGGTCCCTGGAGGCTCCTGCCTGTCTGTCTGTACTGCCACAGAGACAAACAAGTTTTAAACTTCTCAGAAGGTGAGAGTGAAGAATCTGAGGTGTTGCAATGAGTTCTGACTTCTCTGATGCTCAAACCAGATGTTTCCAGTTTTTATTTTCCATTGAATGTTGCCGTATGATTTATTTCAGTTTTTTTAATTCAAGCTTAGCTGTCATCGTGAATTTCAACAAGTCTTAGAAGTGTACCTTTGTAAAAACTCTGAACATGTAAACTACTCTGTCTGCTCGGCCGGCACTGAGAGTCCGTGCAGCACGAAGCCTGCGAGCTGACGCTCGTCAACGGGATTCTCAGCAGCTGGACTAATCTTCTGATGAAAGAGACGCTAGATGAAAGAGCAGAGACACTTTCTGAGGCTTTTCTGGAAGGATCTGCTGCTCTAATCCCAATCCATTGTCCATCAATTGGCCTTTCTTTGAACCAAACTAATCAACTCCGAGTCCTGCTATCATCTTCTCCCAGAATTCTCCCGTGAAGATTTATGTCCTGAAGATGACTCTCTGTCCTTGTTCACTGCACAAACCAGAACACAGTCATGCTTTTTGGATGTTCTGATGCTGCAGTCCATGACTTCCAAGGATTTATCAGGAAATATTGGATATTATTTCTCTGCCTTCAGTTGTTGTTTTTATTTCTATCCCAGGGTGTGTGTTGATCTCTGTCAGAGCCGATTTCTAACTTGAGACGGTCCAACCTGCACCAGTCTCAGTCAGAAATTACCCTTTCTCCAAAATAATCTTCCTTCTGTGTTTTCAGGGAGATCTGCATGTCCGATTATCCTTTAACGACCATGGAGGATTAAAGTAGTCAACCTGGCCGTCTCTGTCCGTTTCCTCTACTTCTAACCACAGAAAGATGGTGTCAGTCAGCAGCTGGCAGATGTCAGGCTGGGGCATCACTCCAAATATTCCTCTTGAAAAAGCATAATTAAGATCAAATCAAAAAGCAGAAAAATGAAAAAAGATCAAATCAAAAAGCATCAAATCAAAAAGCATCAAATCAAAAAGCAGAAAAATGAAAAAATGTTAAATCAAAAAGGATCAGCTCAAAAAACATTAAATCGAAAAGCATCAAACCAAAAAGCATCAGATGAAAAAGCATCAAATAAAAAAAACATCTAATCAAAAACATCTAATTAAAAAGCATCAGATCAAAAAGCATCTGATCAAAAAGCATCTGATCAAAAAGCATCTGATCAAAAAGCATAAAATGAAAAAAAAATCAAATCAAATAGGATCAGCTCAAAAAACATCTAATAAAAAACATCAGATCAAAAAACATCTAATCAAAAACATCAAATCAAAAGACATCAGATCAAAAACATCTAATCAAAAGATATCAGATCAAAAACATCTAATCAAAAACATCAAATCAAAAGACATCAGATCAAAAACATCAAATCA
>NC_056504.1:49280546-49283711 GCF_014905685.2 Nematolebias whitei
ATCAGATCAAAAACATCAAATCAAAAGACATCAGATCAAAAACATCAGTCAAAAATAATAATATAAAAAAGTATAAAATCAGACATCAAATCAAAATGCATTAAAAAAACATGAAATCAAAAAGCATCAAATGAAAAAATATCAACTCAAAAAGCATCAAATGACTCCGTCACTCAGCGAATCGTTTGTGTGTTGCACAGCTGCACAACAACAGCTTAAAATGTGGAGTTGAACCATCTTGGCTCATGTCCCAGAGCTGCTGCTTCTTCTTGGTGTATCAGAGGACAGCTGACGTGCTTCTGATCAGAAGGAACCCGTTCTGAACCTTTACTTTACCTGAGTCTGTTCAAACATCGTGTAAGAAGCAGCTGCACACGGTGGCAGCGCCTTGAAATGCTTCGGCTTGCAGTCGGTCATTGAAAGCAGCGTCTCGTGGAGGCTTGTCCACCATGACGGAGCTTCTAACTTGATTAAATGAGAGATGGAATGAAAAAGAGTGACTCTCTGCAGGAAGCTGCAGAAACAGCTTTTAAAAGAAAAGACTTTTATTTGAGAAGAGAAACAAACATCTGGACCAATTTCAACCAAATCAAGCAACTTCCAGATAAAAGATTGTTTGTTTAAATTTAAACACATTAAAGATCAGTTTCTGATCCTTCAAGCAGCTCTCACACAACAAAGTTCTGAACAAAGAGCTCATGTTGAGGATGACTCTCTGCTACTACCACAGATCATGTCAACTTTTGTAAACTCAACAGTGTTACAGACATTTAGGTGTTTGCCAATGTCTTCACAATTTATCCACTGGTACACAAGATATTCTGCTAACAGAGGCTGCAGGTAATTACATGATCTCCCACCTTTCATCACAATGTGAGCGGTCATAAATCATCTGATCATGTGGAGGAACGACGACACGATGAGGTCATCAGAACAACAAAGATTCAGTTCACCCAGTCAAAAAAAGACTGGAGGAGAACATGGAGGAGAAGAACATGGAGAACACAAAGGAGAACACAAAGGAGAACACAGAGGAGAATACAGAGGAAAATGTGGAGGAGAACAGTGGAGAAAACAGAGGAGTACACAGGAGAATATGGAGGAGAACACAAAGGAGAACACAGAGGAGGAGAACACGAACACTATATGGAAACAGAGGTCATGAGGACACCTGGGGACAGGTGAGAGTGGGCGGGGCTGGAGCTGAGAAGTGTTTGATGACACAGAGGAAACTGAACAGAACATTAAAGAACACTTTGATGAAACCATGAGAACCAGAACCAGACACAAGAACCATAAACTAAAACAACTCGACGACTCTGAGCCTGGCAGATGTTTCCTCTGCGTTCCTCCACCTTCTGAAAGCGTCCTTTGATGAGCGGTTAGTGAACCCCCGACCCCTCCCCCCCCCACCCCACCACCACCACCACCACCACTTGAACAGTGCAAGTTGTTGGATCGTCCTCCACCTTCAGCCTGTTTGTGTCTTCCTGTTAGCAAACATCACTTCCTGTGACCGTCTATAAAACGACTTCTTCTGACAGCAGGATGCCGCCACAACAAAATGTTCCCTGTGTGCTCGTAAAATAAACGTTGGACCAGCAGCCCCCCCAGTGCCGCCCTGGCCCCCTGAGGAAGCCCAACAGGAAGTCACCTGATTTGCAGGTTCTGCTCAGGAACCTGAAGCTTCTCTCTGCAGGTGAGATGATGGTCGGGTCCACCTGCTGCATCCTTCAGCTTCTTTCTTCACTTCCTGCAGAGTCCAGGTGCTCGTCAGTCCTGCTCACTTAACTCAGAACCAGCTGCACCTGACCCGTCAAACACAGAGCAGAACCACCATCACACGACCCATCAGCACCAGGATCCAGACCTGGAAGACCAAGATCTACATTTCCTGCTGGGCTATTGGCCCCATCCTCTCCTGAAGTCACGTATGAATGTTTCCTCATCAGATCTTCTGACTTCACAGAAATGAAAAAAGTCTAAAATGTGGAAAGCGCCAAACCCTGATGGTCCTGCTGAGGTCCATGAAGCCTGAGGTGGCTCTTGGAGGCCCTTGGAGGCGTGTCCAGACAGATGTTGACTGACACACGTATGACCCGGCTGCTCCGGTGCTCCATCTCCATGCTGGAGGACAATCAGACTCTTTGTTTTGTCGTTGATGACCTCAGCACGTCTGCAGCTCCCATTTTCTCTGCAGCGTGTGCCTGAGAGGAGCTCGTAATCAGCCACCGTCCCTGGAGCCACCTGAGAGGTTCCTGCAGGTCCATTTAGCTCATTAGCTGCTGGGTTGTACCGACGTGGCCCGACGTGTTCGTGTGTCGTGTCTGCATCACATCGTGTCACAGTCTGAGCTGAAAACAAAAACAAGCCGACCTCTTTGTTGATGTTCCTTCAAGAATAAAAATCTGTTTCAGTGAAATGAACAAACTTCGAGGTCAACCTGAAGGACTCGCAGTTCCTGAGAGAGGAACCGCTTTGGGTCTGAGATGATGACGTTTAAAGGAGCACACCGAGTGCAGCTAAAACGTTGCAGAGAAACTAATGGCTGTGAGTAAAAACAGAAGGCGATGTTTTGTAAATCTCATAAAATATTTTATTCCCAGTGGAAGATGGAAAAAATATTAAACAAAAAAAGAGAAATGTATGTTTTAAAAATCTAAAAAAGTTAAATCTGGTTCTCTGGACATTCAAAAAAAAATAAATAATAATAATTTTTGCGTTCTACCTGGATTATTGAGCATGCATCAGGTTATTTAAAAAAAATTAACATTTTAAATATGATGTCAGAAACATGTCGATTTAAAGTTGTTCCAGGTCCAGGTTCTTCTGGGAAGACTTTCTTCTTCATTGTTAACATCCAGTACCTCAGGAGATCTGCTGTTGGAGGTTTAGGAGGACCTGATGAGACCAGTTGTTGGAGGTTTTGGTGGACCTGATGGACCAGTTGTTGAAGGTCTTGGAGGACCTGAGGAGATCAGTTGTTGAAGGTTTTAGTGGACCTGATGAGACCAGTTGTTGGAGGTGTTGGTGGACCAGATGAGACCAGTTGTTGGAGGTTTTGGTGGACCTGAGGAGACCAGTTGTTGGAGGTTTTGGTGGACCTGAGGAGACCAGCTGTTGGAGGTTTTGGTGGACCTGGGGAGAACCGCTGTTGGAGGTCTT
>NC_056504.1:49283721-49283997 GCF_014905685.2 Nematolebias whitei
GGACCTGGGGAGAACCGCTGTTGGAGGTCTTGGTGGACCTGAGGAGATCAGTTGTTGGAGGTTTTGGTGGACCTGGGGAGAACCGCTGTTTGAGGACTTGGTGGACCTGAGGAGACCAGTTGTTGGAGGTTTAGGAGGACCTGATGGACCAGTTGTTGGAGGTCTTGGTGGACCAGAGGAGACCAGTTGTTGGAGGTCTTGGTGGACCAGAGGAGACCAGTTGTTGGAAGTTTTGGTGGACCTGATGAGACCAGTTGTTGGAGGTGTTGGTGGACC
>NC_056504.1:49284007-49285362 GCF_014905685.2 Nematolebias whitei
TGTTGGAGGTGTTGGTGGACCAGATGAGACCAGTTGTTGGAGGTTTAGGAGGACCTAAGGAGAGCCATGGCTGATCAAGATGTTTATTCTAAAGTCTGACCCGCAGAAGCGTTTTAATGTTTTAATTCAACAGAAAGTTTTCGGGCTTCATCTGATTTGTTCCATTTTCTGTTTTTTATTTACCGTAAATATCAGAATCGTTCACTTTGTTCCTCGTCTGGTCGTCTTTTAGTTCATCTGTTTGTTGGAATGTGAATAATTCCAAACGAGCGTTTTCCTTCCAGGGTCCATGTTTCTGTCTCGTGTTCTCACAGCCAACAACAAGCTGATAAAAACAGAAAGACTGATTTCTTCACAGCTTCTGTCACATGTTTTTATTCTTGTCTTCTCTTTGTCTCTGTTTTCATTTTTTTATTTTTGTCTCGGGTGACCCAAAGCTCCACAAACTCTCCTAATTTTCTGTATGAAACTGGAAACATGGAGTCTTTTTGGAAAATGTAAGACTTTCAGGAACCTTTAAGACTACAGAAGTATTTAATTTAGAAAAATAAAAACACTAAAGAACTTTTTACATCCTGGGTCCACTCGGTGCCTCTCAGGAAAACGCTCCTCCTGGCACACTAACTTTAGTATTTTCATTTTGTTCCCCGTTGTTTAGCAGCTCAACATGATTTATTTGTGTTTTTAGCCTCCTCACTTTTCTCTGATTTTATTTGCATTTATATTAACTCCACGTTCTCCGAAGATCTATGCATTTTTCAGGGAACATTCCCATAAAACAGCTGGATAATTTTGTAATTTAAAGTTAATTGAACATATCTGGGCCCACAACAATTAACCACAATCTACGCAGCCTTCCAGGGTTCGATCATCCACACGCTGCACATTTTATCAGCAGATGTCGAGATAATTTCCTCAGGGATAAAAAAAAAAGTGATTTTTTAAATATTTTTTGTGTAACTGTGGGATTTGGAGTCTCGTCTGCAGAGCTGCAGTTTTTCCAGAACCCTCATTTTGATGGATGTGTGGTGATTCTGACGACTGCTGCACATGAATCACTTCAGCGTCATGTTAATACGACAGAGATGAGCCGAACGCGGCCGGATGGGCGGCAGCGAGCTGCTTCCAGAAGAAAACACATCAAGATGAGGAGAAGATCGTTGAAGTAACTCCTGGTGGTTTTAATTAAGATGCAAGACGAAATACATCCCTTACAGAGAATAACGCTCATCTGAAATTATCTGTTTATTATTATTTTATACAAAACCTTTAGTTTGAATATCAACAAAACAAAAGTTTTGATGTATACATATATATATATTTATATATATATATGTATATATATATATATATAT
>NC_056504.1:49285462-49286262 GCF_014905685.2 Nematolebias whitei
ATATATATACGGTTCTGATGGTTCTACATGTTCAGCGTTAACTTTCCACAGAGATGTAAGAAGGTTAAAGCACCTTCACCTCCTGGTTTCTGATACAATGGAAGTCGATGTGTGTTTGTGTGTGTGACCTCTGACCTCTGGGAGGATTTGTGGGAAGACCACCAATGAATGAACAGTCATTTCAACTTTTGGTGACCCGTTTAAACTCTGAATGATAGTTCTGATGATGAGCGCTCACTAAAACTAAACACCAGGGATGTTATTGTCACAGCAGAGGTTTTTACACAGACTGAGGATAAAGACCTCAAAATCCTCATGAGGAAATAAAGTGATTTATTTACAGTGGTCAATTAAACAGTATTTACAGGTGGGACCCCCTGAGAACCCTGGAAGGAAAGGAGGGATGTGAGAGGCTGAGAGGAGCCGTTAGATATTGCAACTTGGAAGTTTCTTACTGAAGGTGGAGGGTTCCAGTGGAGAGGAGTTCAGGTGGAACGTGGTGGCAAGTGGTAGGAGGGTGGAGGAGCAGCTGAGGGAGATCCACAAGGAGGACTCGTTACTCACAGGTAGGTGCAGGAGTCAACCATTCAAGGACTTTCAGTTGGATCCAGGAGAGGAGTTAGAGAACATTGTTTCCCTTCGAGCCATGTGTCCTTCATTTTTCCCAGACTGCTTCAGTGTTGACCTTTACTGGCTCATTGTCACGACTCTTTCAAATAATCTGAACAAACTCTTTCAAATAATCTGAACAAACTCTTTCAAATAATCTGAACAAGCTCTTTCAAATAATCTGAACAAGC
>NC_056504.1:49286272-49298019 GCF_014905685.2 Nematolebias whitei
AAATAATCTGAACAAGCTCTTTCAAATAATCTGAACAAACTCTTTCAGATAATCTGAACAAACTCTTTCAGATAATCTGAACAAACTCTTTCAGATAATCTGAACAAACTCTTTCAGATAATCTGAACAAACTCTTTCAGATAAACTGAACAAACTCTTTCAGATAATCTGAAAAAACTCTTTCAAATAATCTGAACAAGCTCTTTCAAATAATCTGAACAAACTCTTTCAAATAATCTGAACAAGCTCTTTCAAATAATCTGAACAAGCTCTTTCAAATAATCTGAACCAACTCTTGTTTTCCAGTTCAGCTCAGACGTATTTGCAGTTTTCACATTATTCACTGATTTGAACAGTAAAGTGACTCCAGTCGTTAATGTTTCTGTGCTTCAGAATGGAGAAGCTCCATCAGGGCTGAGAGCAGCTCTACAGCCTCAAAGCTAATGTGCACATCATCAGTTTTTAATGTGCACGTGTTTAAGATGGATGAGCAGAAGTGGCTGTAGCCCTTCAGCTTTCCTCAAAGTGTTTTCCAGGCGGTGGTTTAATGCAACACTGTGGCCATTTAAAAAGCTTCTGCTGCGTCTGGTCTGCAGGGTCCAGCAGATTTAATATCTTCAACCACTGAAGGTGCTGCGCTCTATTTCTGGAACATGCGTCTGAAAGCTGCTCCCTGAGCAGCTGACCTGTGTAAGATGGATGTTAGGTGCTGAGGAGCAGTTTTCCTCTCCACGGGGGAGGCTACATGTAATAAGTGAAGCCTTTCAGCTCTGCCTCCCTCCATCAGTCAGGGAGGATCTTTGTCTCCGTGATGCTCACAGCGGTCCGGTCCGGTCCGTTCCGCCCCGTTCCGCCCTCAGTTCTGTCAGCTCTGCAGTAAACTCAGAGCTCTGCCTTTGTCTGTGTGAAGACGTTCATCTGACTCGTGTTTGGTTCAGATCTGAGGCGGGGCCACCTCATGGGACGCTGTTGGCTGTTTGCTCATGCTTCAGTTTGTGTTGCTTTGATTTACAGAAAGTTCTGGTTCTGGTCTGATATGAGACGGCTTCCTCAACATTTGATTCAGCCTAAATTTTCCTCCAAACTAAGAAGCAAATATTTCAAACACTCAGGAAAATCCTTCGTTGCTCTTCTTCCTGAGCACAAAGCAACATTTTGACCGTATGAGATGTTCGCACTCCTCACCTCCTCTCTGGGCCTCCAGCTGTTAAATGATGGTCAGCTCAAACAGCCAATCAGACGGCAGCAGCTGGATGTGTTCACACCTGCGGAGGAGATGAAGAAGACGAGTTGATGAAGAGCAAACTGAGCGTCAGAACAACAAAGATCTGAGTGACAGAGGTGAAACGGTGTGAAACAGAGAAACTGTCCGGGAGCTGCAGGTGTGGAGATGAAAGTCTTTGTTGGTCGGAGGTCCGACTGCTTGGAGATGGCAGAACCGATCCAGTAGCTCAGATCAGCACTTCTTCCAACAAGGATCTTCAGAACCATCTCTGAAAACCATCCTCGAAGCAGATGGACTCCAGCTGCAGAGGACCGCTCCACGTGTCACTTCCTGTCAACAGGGTCTGATCCAGAACCTCTGAGGAGGTGGAGCAGGTTCTCATCCTGGATGATCAGCAGACAAATCTGACGGTTCCTGTCCTCACACGGGTCGAGGGACGTCTCCTGTCCTCACATGTCAAGGGACAGTTTCTGTCCACCTGGGTCCTTGTGTGACTTGTTTCACCAGCATAAATCTGACTCACTCTGATGTGAACCTGAAAGGTCAAAGGTCACTTCCTCCAGTGGCTGCAGTACCTGAAGGCACCTTCACCCTCACGTCTTCTCAGCTGCTCGGACCAACACGTCTCTTCCCCAGTAAAAAACGAGTCCAAACTGAACCCTGAAGCTCTGAAGACGAGCTGCTCTCGCCTCCTCCTCGGTCCTGACCCACACGTTGGTGCTGGTCAGATTGTCCAGGCTCTTCAGCAGGTCCTCCACTTCAAATGGAGCAGAGGAAACGTGGGACAGCTGGACGAGGAGGACTGTGACCCGTGCAGACAGAAACCAGCTCTGCAACACGTTCATCTTCTCCAGATGTTCGCCCCCTCCCCCCATATTCCTCTGGTTTTACTGGTTCTCCGTGATGCTTCAGATCGTGCAGCGTTCCAAAGAAAGTCTCACATCTCCAAAGATCTCCACAGTCAATATTTGTAATATTTATACTTTACTGAACCGTATACACCTGAACTCACCTGCTGGGTATCCACCACAGGCTGGACTGCAAACAGCAATGAAACACTCATTAGCCAAATTATTATGACCAGTAAAACGAGCACATCTGTTCGTCTTGTCAGTTATTTTTCTGTCATCTCTGCCTGAAACACTCAACAGGAATTCTTACAATATCTCAGCTAATTAAACAAATGTCCCACAAATTGTGTCTGTCTCCTGCTCGTCTCCATCTCTTCAGCCCGGCAATGTAATAAACAGAATAACAGCAAACCCCGGGGAACAAACAAACAAACAAACAAGGAGCTGCAAATCAACAAAGTAGCTAATTATGAAGATCTGCTGCTGCTGGAGATCATTAGTGGAGGGTATTAATGCTGTTTGCAGCTTGAAACGCAGGAAGAAGGTTCTGGAGTCGAAGCTGTAATGATGCGGGCCGCCGGGCCTGAAGCGGACCTGCAGGACTGACACAAGAGCTTCATTTAAATTTCTGATCAAACAGGAAAATAATTTCAAATTAAACTGATGAGAAGACATTGAAATGTTACAAATCCTTCACAGGAGAAGAAACGTCTTCAGCAGAATTTAAACCCGGGATTTGACTCCGGTCCGGTCCAAACCTTAATCAGTTTCTGAGAGTTTCACAAAATTCACTCAGAGAAAGAAGAGATGGTCATCTGGACAGTTTCTTTTATTTCTGAGATGTTTCGTCCTTCATCCAAAGGACTTCTTCAGTCTGAGGAGGCACCAAACCAAACTGAATCCCACAAACAGCTCACTCCTAAAATCAGTGTGCTGGTGATAAGATGGCCTCCGGGGCCGCCCTCCCCCCCGTCATCTCCTCTAAGGCAACCATGCCAAGGTGGTTCTAAACACCAAAGTTCATTAGTAAGTAATCAGTAATCAGTAATCCAGGTATAAATCCAACAATGTTTAGTCAGGTCATCTGGATAGTTTCAGTTTCAAAGAACCCGTCCAGATGACCTGAATGAATATTGTGGATTTACATCTGGATTATTCAGCATGAACTTTGGTGGTCGAAGGGATATTTTGCTAACAAACACAGAGCTACATTTTGTTTTCTACCTTAAATCTCTGTTAAACTGTGAGTGTTACAGCAGCCGACTGAGTCACAGGGACACCGGGACAGGTCTCCAATCCATCCATCCACTCATCCATCTATCCATCCATCCATCCTCTTCCACATTTTCTGAAGTCGGTCATGGGGGCAGCATCTTGAGCAGGGAGGTCCAGACATCTCTCTCCACAGCCATCTCTTCCAGCTCTTCTGGGAGGACTCCAAGATGTTCCCAAACCAACCCAGAGACGTAGTCTCTCCAGTGTGTCCTGGTCTTCCTCAGGGTCTCCTCCCAGTCAGACATGCCTGAACCACCTCAACTGGCTCCTCTGGATGTGGAGGAGCAGCGGTTCTACTCCGAGTCTCTCCTGATAACTGAACTTCTCAATCTATCTCTAAGGGAGAGTCCAGCTACCCTGCAGAGGAAACTCATTTCAACCTCCTGGTTCCACAATCTCATTCTTTCAGTCTCTACCCAGAGTTCATGACCATAGTTAAGAGTAGGAACGTAGACCGACTGGTAAACAGAAAGCTTTGCCTTACAGCTCAACTCCATCTTCACCACAATGGACTGGCAAGGAGTCCACATACTGCAGATACTGCACCAATCTGTCTATCCGCTCCATTCTTCCCTCAACCTTGAACAAAACCCCGAGATACTTAAACTACTCCACTTGAGGCAGAACCTCACCCTCTGTCTCCAGCCTTCAGTCCATAACAGGGACACCTGGACAGGTCTTCTTAGTCTTTGCAGGTCAGACAGGAAGGACCAGGAGACTCGAGGACGGCGGAGCAGACCATGGTGACCAGGTACGTGGGTAGGGAGGAAGGGAGTTGCAGGACGGACCTCGGGGCTGGATGGAAAGATGTTTATTGGTTCTTATGGCTGTCACGTAGATGGCAGATCTAGAAGATGGACTCTGGTTGCCAAAGAACGGCCACGAGGTGGATCCAAGGAGCGAGGGACTGTGGAGGAGCTACAAGATGCACAAGGAGAGCAAAGGTTAGTTTAATCCTGGGTCCAAAACAAGATCTTATTAGGGCCAGACCCAGATGTTGAACACTGGTCCAGTGAATTCCAGTTGGTCCAGGTAGCCTCAAACACTGAGGATCCTCTTCAGTAGATTGGGAACAGCTGAACGTAGCTGCCGCTCAGGAACAGCAGGGGGTGATGGTGGAAGAAGAAAAAACTCAGAATCCCCACAAAACCAGGAGTGTCTCTGTCCGAAGCCAGATGTGGATGTTTTCTGCTCAGGTCTGCAGAGACAGATGAAGGATCAGGTGACAGGAGCTCTCTGCTGCTCAGGACTCAGCTTTATGTTTATTATCCCCAAAACACGCCAATAAAATCTGCACTGTTTCCCGTTTTAACGAGTGTGCACAACGACAGTAAAGATAGAAATAAAGAAAAGCCTTCTGGTGTCGTGAAGCTCAGATTTATAAAAAGAACGAGGCATGATTTCAAACTGATGGCGTGCCATGAATCTACTGGAATATAAAAACCTTTAAACAGGCGTTAATGTCCCTCATTCAGCCTTTGACAGCCGCAGCTGAATGATCCTGCATCCTCCTCATGTCGGCAGATGGAAAAGAAGCAAACGACAAGTTTCTTTAAGTGAAGCGGTGCGGTATGGTTGATGTAAATCCATTCTGTTCAAACGGACATTTGTTCTCTTTTCAATGAGTCTGGCTTAAGAGCCTGTCGTGACTTCCACCCTCCAGAGTTTTCCTTTTCTTACCAGAGCTGTCTGAGCAGCTGAAATGTGAGGCTTTTGTCCTGAACCTCCATTGATGACCCACTCTTTCTCTGAGCAGCACACGCAGGCCCAATAATCCCAAACACAACACCGAGAAAGAAGGATAAGTCATTCGCCGATGGCCTCAAGCTCACAAAAGAAAGAGCAGGAATGAGCTGAAAGAGGCCAGAGATTAGTCACTTTCTGTCCTCTCTTTGTCTTCCTCCGTTTGTGCCGATGAAACAAACAAACGCCCAGACATCCACGGCTGGAGCCACGAAGAAGCAGGCAGGAAAGGAAGAGGAGGGCAGAGTGGGGTGAAGGAGCGATGAGGGACGAAGGCGAGGAGGAGATGAGCGAAAGGCTGTGAGGAGACAGATGGTTGGGAGGAGAAGGGGAGGAATAAAAGGCAGCGTGACAATAAGAAGGAAGGATGGAGGTGAAGATGAAGAGCCAGAGCGAGGATGAGAGGAAAGAACAGATGGTGGGATAAGGAGACGAGGGGAGCGAGCAACAAGGAGGGATGATAAAATAATGTAAAGAATTATTGGAGGGAAAAATAAAGTGCATTTTAAAGGAGGTGAAGAAGAAACTCAAAACGGCAGGAGATAAAGACGGCAGAGGACAAACCACAGTTAAATAACAGATATTTGTTGTATGGTTATCTGAAGACCTCTTTCTGAAACAAAGAGCAAACCTCAGGACTGAGAGTGGCTCCGTGAGGAGCTTTGATCCTCCTGATTGCTGCCGGCTGAACTCCTCAGATAAGAACAGCTGAAATGTGTTTTCTCACCTCGCAGCGGTACGATCTTCTCCTGATCGGACGCCTGATAAGTCCCACACGACGACGGAAACACCGTTTTATGTTTGATTCCAGCAGGTGGACTCTGGCTGTGCTTCAGATGAAACGCTGAGTTTAGAAGAAGCTCTCTGAGTTTTGGAGAACCGGCGGCGAACAAACGGTTCCTGTTGGGTTGAAGCTCGGGATCGTGTTTGTTGGAGGGTTTCATCAGATTCTAAGTGTCGGTTGTTGTTTGTGTGTTGGCTGCAGAGACGCTCGAACAGTTCACTCCCTGTGGGGCCACAAGAACGTTTGATACGAAGAAACTCAAATTTACAGCTTCTGAAATATTAACTCAACTTTTCTTTCGGCTGACCAGGAATGTTCCTTCTTACATCACAAACAACGAGTTTATAAGATCACGGAGAGGTTTGTTATAAACTTTTAATACATTTCTTCTAAACAGACATTATTTTATTGAATGAAGCAAACATTCACCTTATTTTACATCTAATTATGTTGTGCACCCAACAGGCTGCAGATAAGAAAACCAGACGTTTAACCTCCAGGACCATCAGGAAAGATGTGTTTTACATCACGTGTTGCTGAAGTAAAGTTCTCTCATGGGTAGGTGTGTCGTTCCTATGTTTGGTTTTATTTTGTCTCTGCTCCGTCTTGACATGATCACAGATAAAAGGAAGAGTTCATCCTGCAGTGAGCGGCAGGGCTGAACAGAAGAACAGACTCCCCTGAAGCAACGAGGAAGGAATCAGTTGCTCTGTTGTCCTGAAGTTACAAGATGGCGCCAACTAGCCACACCTGTGAACATTCCCTTGATGAGATGACAGGAGCATAAAGGCAGCAGAAGACTTCTCCTCGCTGCTGGAGCGTTACATGCCTAATAGTCGTTCTTCTAGCCACTTTGTGTTCTCCTGAAGTAAGAAAGACTTACCTGTGTTCTCTTCCAGCATCATCTCTTGTGACTCACCTGTTCCTGGACTCCTCTGAGGAACCCTTGAAGCCTCTTTGTGATCTCCTCAGCTGTGTTCCTCGCCTTCCAAACATGCGCTCGCCGGGAAACTCCTACTCGCTCCTGACGTCTCCTTATCTGCGCTGGAAACCTTGGAACCTCTTCTCTTTGACGATCCTCCACCTGTAAGAACAAAGACTTCATCATTCCTGGAAGTGCTCCTCTCTGACCCTTCTCCTTGCTCCTCAGGGTTCCAGATACTTTTTCTGCACATTTCTTCTGTAAATAAATTCATTGGTTTTCTACGCACTCTTGAAGTCTGTTCATATATTCTGTTATTCCGTGAAACGCTGCAGTCCAGGGTGGGGTTTCTGAACCAATCATTTAAATCCTGACCATCATTGCTGCATTTTATTTTTACAGTTAATGGACCCTGTTTCCCTGCAGGGAAAGTTGGACCTCCTTCATCTTTGGTGCTGCAGACCAGAGCAGCTGAGCTGATGGCGTGAAGCCTCCACTGATAATTATCCTGCACGGTATGATTTTACTCCTCTGCTCTGAGGACGATGCATTTCTTGATTCAACACAAACAATCCAATTAATTAAAGACTCACAGACAGTAAAAACTGATACCATGTGATATAATGCAGCTTCTGAATATGAAGATATTCAACTTTTAATTATGATACCGTTCAATTCAATGAGTTTTATTTCAGAATATTATGTTTATATAATATAATAAAACAAAGCAGAGGAATGGACTTCTGTCAGTTAATGAGACTAATTATTTACTGCCTCGTACAAAATGGTCGATTAAAATCATGTCTTGTTTTAAAATTCCCAGACATTTTCATAAATCCTGATAATAAATCAAACACACAACGATGTTTAGAACGTGAAAAAAACAGATGAAGCTTTTAGTAACTCAGCAGTGAGCAGCAAAGTTATTTAATAAAAAACATGAAGTGTTTTGTTTCTGAAATATTAATTGATTCACAGCTTTAAGCATATTTCAGTGTTTGTTGCTGTTCACACAGGTGCTGCTGCAGTTCTCCTCCTGGCCTGTGGGGGTCGCTAAAGACAAAACTAAAAACATGAAACTCTTCAACCTTTCTGTATTTTTTAGTGAAATAAACCTCTTAACATTTAATTAATAAACATCAGATTGGATCATTACAGAGTCGTAATAAATGGATTTATCTAGATTTAATCCCAGAACTGCACCGGTTCCTCTACCATGCAGTCACACCGTTTGACCAAACTGGAACAAATCTGTGGATACGTACTGCAAGATAAAACCTCTGTGTTCTGTTTGTTACCCTGTGTGAACCTCCGTCTAGGTTCTATAATCATAAAGTTTAGTTTCCTGAATGTAAAACCGTTTGAACACGTTTTTATCTGAAGCTGCTCCAGTGTTCACTGCAACACTGATAACCTCTTCTAACCTGCCTCTTGTTTTTCTGAACAAATCAGAATAAAACACTTTGAACATGTCAATAAATATGAATTTTATAAATATGGGTGAATTTTCCCAAATTGCAGAACAATGTTGGTTTGAATCTGGGCAGAGATGCTGTTTGTCTGTAGCTTGAAGCTCAAACGTGACTGTTGGTTGTGGAGAAGATCAAGATCTGTTGATCTGGGCCTCAGCGTGCTGCTGTGCTTCAGTGCACGTGGCCGTGCACTCCAACATGTTGGACGCTGCGTCCACCTGAACGGAGTCAGATGTCGGGCAGCAGGACTGGAGTGTGATTGTCTTGTTTAACTTCATGTTCTCTGCTGCGTTCAGGAGCGGAGCTCTAAGATGAGCTGAACATGAAGCAGGGTGTGAAGTGGCAGGTTTTAGAGCTGCACATTTCACCACTTCTACAACTGATTGTGTGAATACTTATGAAGCATTCACTCTATTGTGATGCATTTTTCAGTGTGATTCTCATTTCACGATTTTTGTTCTATTTCAACAAATCATAAATCAAAACGTTCGGCTCTTTCAGGACTATCCTGCTGTGACTTTTGGTGTTGGTGCAACTTTAGCTTTTTTAAATATTTAGCCTTTTCTGACAGTTTTTTCATCCGTCCATCATCTTTACCCACTTCTTCCATTTTGGGTCACAGGGGCCGCCGGTGCCCATGTCCAGCCATCACTGTGCGAGAGGCGGGGGACACACTGGACAGGTCTCCAGTCCATCACAATGACATCTGGACAGGTCTCCAGTCCACCACAAGGACATATAGAGACAAACAAACATTCACTCTCTCACTCACACTTAGGGACATGTCTAACATGCATGATTTTGGTCTGTGGGAGAAAATCCACGCAGCACGGAGAGAACATGCAAACTCCACCCTGAAAGTTCCCGCACTGGGATTTGAACCAGCAACCTTCTCACTGAGAGGCAGCAGCTTTACCAGCTGCATCACCGTGCCACCAGGACTTAACCTAAACTGAGAAAACTTGGCTTTTAATTATTATATTCTTGTTTCTTTATATTTTAAATATTTAATAAGAACTTTCTGATTAGTCAGGTCATCTGGACTTTTTGTTTTGTTTTTGTTAAGACGTTTTGTCCTTCATCCAAAGCAATTCATTGACTGATGAAGTCCTTTGGATGAAAGACAAAACGTCTCAACAACAACAACTGACTGAACTTTGTTGTATTTTTATTGATTATTGAAACTTTCTGATTATATTTTCCTGCTTTTGCCTTCATTCAAATAATCAGATCTAATTGTTTTCTTTGTGGCTCTTTGATTCATGTGTATCAGACGATTTAGTTTGTAATTAATTATTATTTTTTAAAATGGTTTCATGGATCAACCTCCGTAACTCAGCACCAGTATGAGCAGAGATAAATAACCTGGACAGGTGTCTCCAGCTGCCTCTTGAGTGGATTCAGCTCTAAAGCCCCGTCAGTAATGAGTGCCTCCACCCTGGGTTTGCTCTGGTCGTTATCTCCGTGGTGCAGGGTGCAACATGACGGTAGGTCAGCGCTCTCGTTTAGTTTACGATGCCATTCTCTGACTGGAAGGCGCTCCGACACAAAACGATTGGAAGCAGCTTTTCTTGATAAGAGCAACGTTTGATTTTTGTCGTCTGAGTGTGGAGCCGAGGCCCGGAGCGGCGGTGTCATCGTGTAATTAATGCAAATGAAAGCAATCAAAGGCTTGTGAGCTCATGTGAGGTCAGAGCGAAGTGAGCGCACGCTAAGTGTGTAATTTCTAACTCTGGATGAGGAATGTTGTGCCAGATTGACTCCTTTTATCATGTGCCACATTTTAAAGCAGCGCCGGAGAAAATGTGCTTCTTCTGCCGGTGTGGATCTTAAAGTGGACTGAAGAAGTTAAAATGTTCCAATTTTCCTCAATTTGTTCGCCCTGTTTTGCCAAATAAATTCTGCTTTTAGCTGAAGGTAAATTTCTAGAGTCTGAAATAAAATTCAGCTGCAAAGAAAATGCAGACACAAGCAGAATAAAAAGTTAATTAAGCAGAAGTGTTTAAAACACTGAGACATAAAAAGTGTAACGTCGTCCAGAGGATGAGTTCAGCTCTTCTTTTCTTAGAACAGACGAGCGTCGCTGCAGCAAAACATCTCGGTCTTCAGCTGATCAACAGTTTAGACTCTTCTTCTTCATGCTTTTTCTTCAGAAGCTCTGAATGTTTAATTCATGAGGTGAAGCCTGAACTGCAGACAGGTCACTTCACAGAAACGGATGTGTGTCAGCACGAGTTGTGTTGCTGAATTCATCTAGCTCCTCAGGGGACAAAACACCAGCAGGTATTATCCACCACCACCCTTAAAGACAGGTGATAATACCTGCGAAGAACCAGAACCTGCTGATACACCAGTGTTCCTGTCCACCAGTGTCCCTGTCCACACTGAAGACAGTTTTACATCCACCTGGACAGAGATGTTTCAGAAAGAAGCTCCAAAACATCACGCTGGACTGAAGTCTGCAGGTGTCCACATGGACAAAACAATTGTCTTCAGATATAAACAATGTTCAGCCAAGACAAAGACAGAACTGTTTGGACAAGAAGACAAGAAGACAAGAAGGACATTTGGAGGACTTTCAGACCTGAGAACGATGAACCAACTGTCAGGCATGGTGGTGGGAGCAACATGCTGCGGAACAAAGTGAGATGGACGGCCTCCAAACTCTTGATCTTCACTTCAAACCAACAGCTGGATGGTTGAAACTTGGACACAGTTGAGTCCAACAGAACCATGGCCCTAAACACACATCAGAACCAGTCTATGATTGGACAAAGCATCAGAACTGAATTCTGACTAAAAACGATTAAAATATTTTCAACCCATGCTGTATAAAGTCATACTGTGTCACCGCACCGAGCACAGAGTCGATTGTTTAATCATTTATCACCCTTTCTGTTTTCAGCCCCTTCAGCTGCAGGGCCCCAGCCTTGACAGGAAGTCAAGCAACAAGACATTAAAACTCTTCTGGATTCCATTTGATGGGAGCCTCTTCAAGTGACAAGTGTAAATGGGATCTCAGGGAGTGCAGACGCCCAACCATTTATTGTTCTTTCCATCATTTGAAGACAAGTGAATGAGGGGATGACGTAGGCTGGAAGATGATATCGTCAGTAAAAATATCAGCAATGTCTGATCATCGGCACTACAGAGATACTTAAAAGATGGCATCTTGAGTTATAAACAACCCCATGAAACCCATCAGAGTTTGTCCTTTACCTGACGATAATACAATTGTTCTGTTTTCAATTGGAGGCTGATGTTCAGCCAAGCTTAGAGATTACTTGATATCTTCCTATTTCACCACAACCATCTTGTGACCAAAGTTCTGGTGTTTTCATGTGTGTTGGTATTGCAGCTGAATGTTCATTGTATGGTATGGTAGGGTATGGTAGGGTATGGTATGGTAGGGTATGGTATGGTATGGTATGGTATGGTATGGTATGGTATGGTATAATTTGGTATGGTATGGTAT
>NC_056504.1:49298029-49306456 GCF_014905685.2 Nematolebias whitei
ATGGTATGGTATGGTATGGTATGGTATAATTTGGTATGGTATGGTATAATTTGGTTTGGTTTGGTTTGGTATGGTGTGGTGTGGTGTGGTGTGGTGTGATATGGTATGGTATGGTTTGGTGTGGTATGGTGTGGTATGGTATGGTATAGTTTGGTATGGTATGGTTTTGTATGGCATGGTATGTTATGGTATGGTATGGTATAATTTGGCATGGTATGGTATGGTATGGTATAGTTTGGTTTGGTATGGTATGGTATGGTATGGTATGGTATAGTTTGGTTTGGTTTGGTTGGGTATGGTATGGTATGGTATAGTTTGGTTTGACATGGTATGGTTAGTTTTGTATAGTATGGTGTTTGTATAGTATCAGGTGTTCTGTGTTAAGTTGCCCATCATGGCTGTGATGCAGCTTCTCTCAGCAGAGAGGTAGAATGTTACATCCTCACTGAGCATTTAGCTTCCATCTCCAAAGATAAGTACACACACATCAAGTGCCATCAAAGAAACATTTACAGAAGTGTGTATGGGCTGAATGTGAACTGTATATTTAACACAGCTGCAGAGAGCATGCGTGCACACTCACACACAACATGTGCTCTGCAGAACGAAGACGCTGCTGACTGTGTTAAACAAGCCCTTAAATCATCTCTGCCAAATGGAGGGATCAGAGAGAAACGAGGGAGGGGAGGAAGCTTTTCCCCCGCAGGCAGAAAACCTTAAGAACTGTATTGTTTTTCATAGAAAAACCTCAAATTCAAGTCTCAGCTCCCTAGAGATGCAGCGCTCATTTAAGCTGTATGTAATTTCTAACACAGTTCTGAGTAAGCGTGCACATGAAACTGCATGAGATCTGCATGTGAGAGGCGGATTCTTGGAGGAAGGAAACAGACAGATGGAGGCAAGGGACCATTCAGGGAAAGGAGATTCAAAAAAGCTCCAATTATATTTTCTGCCTCATTTTAATGAAGTGCAGAAGTAATTCCCTCATGAAAGCTGCAGTAATCACCCAAACAGGCTGATTATGTGACAATCATGCTTTGAAGAAAGTGCAGCATGGAACTAGGTGGGATTTTTAAATAGAAAAGCCTGACAAGTAAAGATAATTAAAATATATTTTGTTTTTATTTTTGGAACAGAAGCATTTTGTCCCTCTGTCCTCGTGTTGGAGTGTCAAGCTGTCCTTTCGTCCCGCTGGTTCGTTGTGACGATAATTATCCAGCAGGAGATTTGGCTCCGGCTCCCAAATAGATGAGAGTAAACCACACTCCACAGCTCTAATCTGAACATGAGCATGAAATATATTATTTGCTCTGTTTTCTGTAACAAGTTGATGTTAAATAGCTGAAACAAGCCTGTCTCGCATAATGAGACTCTTTGGGAAGGATGTGACGAATGTTTTTATCAGCGTCTAATGATTCAAACCAGCCATGTTTCCAGAACATTTGAAGGATTAATCCAGCTTCAAAAGCATTTTCAAAGCAGGCTGGAGTTTTCTTTTTGAGACAAAGTGATTTTTTTTTACCTCCTTCAGCCTCTCTCAGCTGCTTGGCATGCAGCTCCTGGCTTCTTTTATTCCTCAGATTGACTCTCAGCAGCCCTCAAAGATGACGGACCTGTTGAGCTCCAGCTCTGAATCATACTTGTAGGTTGAGAGAGCAATTAATGACGGTGATTAAACTTGATGGTGAGATTATTGGAGTCCCCTCGTGCCCCCTCGCTCTCGGCTCTGCTGCGGCTCCTGTTCAGGCAGGAGTCATTTCCTTCCTTTCAGCAGAGGATTTCTTCGTGCATTATTTGTTCACGCTGACGGAGGGGAGTGAGGCTGAAAGCACAAGCTCCCTCTATGACTGAACATTATTTATCAGATGGAGGGAAGATGTTCTGCAATCAGACCATTCTGTTCACTGAGAAAAGAGAGAAACACACGGATGAATGCGCCAAATGGAGTCAGATCAGCAAGATGAACAGAAACAGCTTTTCATTCAACCTTCATTTATACAGGCTCGTCTCATTGAGCCACGAAGACTCATTTACAAGAGGGACCTGTTCCAGACAGAGCATATGAAGTATAGACAATAATAACAATAAACTACAGTAAAAATGCAGTTAAAATAAGAGTAGTGTATAAAACAATGAATCAGCGTGCTGTAAAACAGGGTGAAATACTAAAAACAAGAACATATTTGCTTTTTCCATTGACATTATCAAATGTTTGAAACCCACCAAAGAAATTAAGGAGGACAACTTCAGTTCCTGTTGTAAGGTGTTCCAGGTTCCAGGAGCAGAGTGGGAAAAGGCCTTTTTGACAAGTTCAGTCTGCACTGGGAACGCTGCAGGTAATGATGTCCTGAGAGCGCATGTTGTAACGGCACTGATGACGTGACATGCGGGAGGGGATACAAGAAGGCAGCAGACCAAGGAGGGATTTATAGATGAAGATGAACCAGTGTGAAAGCCTATGTGTAGACAATGATGACCAACTGACCAAGGAGTACAAAGTGCAGTGATGAGTCGATGGTAGTTACATCAAGTTATGAATCTTAGCGCACCATGGTAGACAGCCTCCAACATCTGCAAGCAGCTGGCAGGGGCTTTCATGTAAATAAAGTCACCATAGTCAATGGCCAGTAGGAAGGTAGCAGTTACAAGGTGTTTTCTGGCATTCAGAGTTAAGCAAGATCTATTTTTGAGAATGAAACCAAGTTTTAATTTCATTTTCTTTATCAAGTTTTCGACATGTGCCTTAAAAGAGATGTGCATCAACTAAAATTCCCAAGTATTTATAAGAATCTACAAACTCAATAGGAACACCATGCATGGATGAGATAGGAGGATGAGTTGGTGGCAGTTAATGGGGGCGGCTGTGGCTGAGTGGTTAGAGCAGTCGTCCTCCAATGCAAGAGTTGGGGGTTCAACTCCACCAGCAGTCACATGCTGAAGTGTCCATGGGCAAGGCACTGAACCCCTCATCCCCTCCGATGTGTGTCTCATCAGTGTATGAATGTGATAAAGGTCTGATTAGTCTCTTTAGAATGATTTGTTCGATTAGCTTTGTATAGATCTAGTAGAGTGCTGTATGAATGGGTAAATGAGGACACAGGTTGTAGTGTAAAGTGCTTGAGTATCTTGATTAGATAGAAAGGCGCTATATAAGTACAGTCCATTTACCAACTTTCTGTTGGAAAACAACATCCTTTTGGTTTTGTCAGCATTTAGCACAGGCTTGAGGTGGAACAAGTCTGACTAAATTGTGTCAAATGCTGATTGCAGAAGCTGGAAAACCTTGGCAACTGTGTTAGCTCAGCAATAAATAACAGTGTCGTCAGCATAGAGATGCAAGGATGCAAAGCTAAAGCTTTGGTGAATCCAGCAGAAGGCTCAGGACTCAACAACTTGTCATCAGTTTGCCTCTAACTTGAGCTTCTCAGTTCAATAACAAGAAGTTTATTTCATCAATGGGAAACAATTTGTTCCAAGATAAACTAAGATATTATAATATCAGTGTAAATGTAGTGGTCAGGTTCTGGAGGTAGCATGTCCAGGAGGGTGACCTAGATCTCCCTTTAGCTCCTCCTGAAATATTCCAATTTCTTTCCTGACCAGAGTGGATGTTTATAACACCTACAGAGAGTTCTGATTGTGTCCTGGTGGCTCTGACCAGAAGGAACCACCTAGGAGGCCTCCTCATCAGATGTCTGGACCTCCTCGGCTGATTCCTTTGGATGAGGAGGAGCAGTAGCTCCGCTCTGAGCTCCTACGGATGATGGAGCTCCTCATCATATCTCCAAGGCTAATCCTGGCAACCCCACAGAGGAAGCTCATTTTGTCCACCTATATCCAGGATCAATTTAATCCTGATCTAGACATCAGGACCATCAGTCAGGGTTGGAATGAAGACAGACCAGTGAATCCAGAGCTTTCAGATCAGCTCCTTTTTTACAACAACAGATTGGAGCAACACCCTAATTACTGTAGACGAGGCCCTGATCGTCACTCATGCACAACACTCACCAATATTTGAACACAGAAACAGACCCTAACCCAGAGGGAGTGGTCCAACAGGTAAAAACACTTGAATCACATCTGGAAAGAGCAGGTATGTTTTTATTTTACACATAAAATTACATCATCATACCATAACATATCCTGTTTACTAATAGTTTTACAGGATGAAGAAGAAACACATAAAAAAACAGAATCCAGTTATCAAAAATATAAAAGTTTTCTCAGAGGACACAGAGACCGTCATCGTTCAGCACCACGGACAGCGCCTCAGCGTTTCAGTACAAAGGTTCTGGTTGAACATGAAAACACGTCTGACTGCAGGAGATAATGATTTAAACTGTTGTAAATCATAAAATCTGCGTTTTATCAAATATCTTCTCTCAGTCTTCATGAAATCTTCAAGTCTAGTTTTTCCTCCCAGAAGTGAGGCCCAAATGACCCCCAGAGCTTCATGAGCACCAGGAATGGCCCGAACTGTTCCCCCCTGTCTGCAGTTTGTAATCAGCACACCTGTCCTGTCACCTGGTCCTCTCAGGTTGTTGGTCCTGTTTGTCTTCTGTTTCTGACAGAATGTTATAACCCTTTTGTTTGTTGTTCACCTGCCTGCCACCTGCTGCTCTACACCTTTGAGTTCAAACACCAAAACCAGAGACTTTCAACACAGATGAGAAAAAAATCCTTAAGACTTCCATCAGAATGAAACAGAGACAAGTCTGTCTCCATCTAAATCTCTGTCTCCTCCTGGTCTGTCTCTGTCTGTGTCTCTGTCTCATTTAGGCTCCTCCTTCTTTCTCACCTGTGAGTTGGACTCAGCATCCTCCTCTGTTTGAAGCGGCTGCAGTTTAAAATCTGGGATTTCACAGAAAATAGATATGGACAGAGAGAAGTCTCCTGACAGGATTTAGAGAAAAAGACCCAGATGTTTGCAGCTGTGAGCCTAATTTATTCACACAACAACACATAAACAAGACGACGTCTGCAGATAGAAAAGTTTATGATGAAGAAATATTTATTGACTTATTAATGAAAAGGATCATTTGTTTTGTTGCTGGTGGTGAACTGAGGCGCAGCTCGTTCTCACAACAGATCCATCTGTTGGCTGCTGATCAGCTGCTCTCATTACACCTTCAACAAGAGATGTCTGCAAACTCAGCATCTGATATGTGCTGCTGAAGCTGCTGCTGCTGAAGCTGCTGCTGCTGATCAGAATCAGAACTTTATTGCCATTGCACAGTTAAGTAAAGCAAAAATACATCCCGTACAGCCATCTGAAGGATAGACGGACGTGTTCCATGAAGCGCTGCTTCTATCTGATGATGCTGCTGCTGCTGGTGCTGATTAAACTGCTAATGAAGCTGAAGCTGCTGCTGCTGAAGCTGCTGCTGCTGAAGCAGATGCTGTTGCTGCTATGGAAAGCCATCCGGGCCTAATACTGTGAATATTTCACGTGATTTTGAGGCAAAAACTATGTGTAACAATGCAGAAACAACCCATTACCCGATGTTTACGCGTTAATTTGTGGGAGTTCCTGTTCCACATCTGGCCTGAGGTCACTAGATGGCGCCATACAACCACACCTGCAAGCAACATCCCTGATGAGGCTCCATGCATATAAAAGGTATCTGATGACTTCCCTTTGATGCTGGAGCATTATTCTGTCTGTGGTTTGTCTTCATTCAGGATCATTTCCTGCTCCGTCAGGCTCTGACTGAATCACCTACTGAGGTTTTTCCTCAAACGGTTTTGGTTTAACAAACGTGCCGTTCTGTCAGAGGAAGTTTCACCTCTTCATGTATATCTGTGTACGGTGGCTTGTAAGGGTCAGAAATCAGGTCTTAGGTCAGTTCAGGGAGAGACATAAACTTTAACAGTTTGTCATTAAACATTTTTTTCAGCCTCGCTCAGTTTTTATCTGGCAGGAAGTCGTGCAGGTGCCCTTCAAAAATAAAAGCTGTTTAAAGCTGACTTTGGTGCGCATGACTTTGAAATTAACCGTGCACGGCTGCAGCTGACGTAAATAAACTGCTGAAAGTTGAAACTGGAGTTTCCCTCCTTCCAGACTGAGTTCATTCGAGCATTTCGTGGGAGCTGAAGGACGAGCATGGAGCGGTTCACAACAAACCAACAAATCTCCCGTGTGGTGACGTGAAGCTGATCAGGGAGGAACGCGTTCATTCATCTGAACATCTAAACGTTTTGAGCACCTGGACTGATGAGGGCTCAGTTTCACAGGTTGAAGCTAAAGCCTGGTGTGCTGGTATTATTACTAGGTGTGGATCATTTCAGCAACCACAACAACAACAACAACAACAACAACAACAATGGTTTACTCATTATTCCATCCATCCATTATCTTTAACCAGTTCCTCCTTTTTTGGTCACGGGGTTCACTGGTGTCCATGTTCAGAGGTTTCTGTGCGAGAGGCGGGGGACACCCTGGACAGGTCTCTGTCCATCTCTGGGACAATTAGGAACAATTTAGAGTTACCAATCAGTCTAACATGCATGTTTTTTGTCTGTGGGAAGAAACCGGAGTACCAGGAGAAAACCCACGCATGCACAAGGAGAACATGCAATCTCCACCCAGATTGGTCCTGGACTGGGATTTGAACTGGCGGCTTGATCGCTGAAAGGCGGCAGCTTTAGCAACTGTGCCACCGTGCTGTTACACTCATTCACATTTAAAATATGTTTGTTAATGTGAAGTACAGATGTTTCAGTTGGGCTGGTCAGATTATGGAGGAGGTCCAGGCTGATGGTTGGAAGGAGTAATCTTTAAAGATATTCAGACTTTTTTTGTGTTGCTTCTGTGTATTTTGGGTTTGAAATGAAATGGGCAAAGAAGATTTGTCTCGTTTTTCAGTTCTTGTTTATTCATATTTTCATGTTTTTGTTTGTTGGGAACAGTTTGTCATGGAAGGCGGCGGGTGATGTGCATTCCTTTGTAGTTTATCACAGCTTGGTGCTCCAGCTGCTGCTGATGTTTGTGCATTTGTTCAGAATGTCGGAGCCCGACTCGTGACTGCAGCACATGAACAACATGACCCGTGTCCAGTCCTGGTCCTGGAGGGCCACGCTCCTGCAGGTTCTACCTGTGTCTCTGCTCCAGCACACCTGATCCAGAACTTCTAAAACCTGCAGGACAGTGGCCCCCCAGGGCCAGGACTGGACCTCGGCATCATCACTGACTTCCTGTTTGAACCAAGAACAAATCGTTTAAAACCTTTTCCTCCTTCGGTGGACCAGCAGCTTCTGGTTTTTTTTGTCACTGTAATTTATTTTTAACGATCTGATTTGAAGTGAAGAGTCGCTGAGAAACCAGAAGATGTTTTTGTTGCTCTGATGGAGGACAGGCTCTACATTACTTACTCACGCACGTGCAGGAGGTGCATGATGTTGATAAAAATGGCTTCCACATCAGGTTTGACTCGTTGATCTCCTCCTGTTCTTCTCTGGTCGAGTATTTAAGGTTTCAGGAAGAACTCGGGTCAGGAAACAAATATTGACTCCACTGGATTTCATAAATCTGTTTCCTGCTCGGAGCCTCCTCTCCTGAGTGACGTCACGTCTCGGCAAAGCGTCAGCTCTGGATCACATCCTGAGGGGGTAATAGAGGGCAGGAACACGTCAGCGACCCAAACGCTCCTCTGGAACCAGCTGCCTGCTCGGTGCAGATGTTATTAATGCAAAGTGTTTCTGGAGCACGGTTCCTCCTGTGTGGTTCACTCTCATAAATAAATGGGCCATGGTGATGTTCTGAATCCCCCAGAATCCCTGTGGTCCTCCGGAGCGCACCTCTGAGGTGCACCGGGCTAATGATCCAGAAGAAACGATTGCTTTTTGAAAAAATTTGTGAAATGATAAGCAGCGTGTGGCAGGTGGTCGA
Source organism: Nematolebias whitei (assembly GCF_014905685.2). NCBI lineage: Eukaryota > Metazoa > Chordata > Actinopteri > Cyprinodontiformes > Rivulidae > Nematolebias > Nematolebias whitei. Next base: position 49,305,921 of record NC_056504.1, read on the forward strand.
GTGTTTAACGAGGCTGTCGTGTTCCTGAAGGTCACTGTGAGAGCAGCCGTACGGAACAGAAGCTCCCGGAGCACAAACAGGATGAAACACGAGAACATCAACAATACTGAAACCTCTCCACGCTGTGAGCTTTCACCTGACTTCACAGCTGCAGGTCAGGAGGAGGTGAGCGTGATGCAAAAACACAGAAATGAGAAAAATAAAACTTTTAGAAGGAAGCAGAAGGTTCAGATTTAAAAACTAAATGTTGGGATGATAATCTGTGAAAACTCACAGCACTCAGGATTAAATTAAACCGTGGTGGAAACCAACGTGGGGTTGTGTTCAACAAATCCATGTTCCAAAACAGGAAGTACTGAGATATCCTGATACATGCTCAATAATCCAGGTAGAAAAATCTAAAAAAATGTTACGTCTGGTCCTCTGGAGGGTTCAAAAAAACAAATAATTGTAGAAACGTTTCGTCTTTCATCCAAAAGTACTAAGATGTTCACCGGAAGTGCTGAGATGTTCACAGGAAGTGCTGAGATGTTCAC
>NC_056504.1:49306466-49324809 GCF_014905685.2 Nematolebias whitei
GGAAGTGCTGAGATGTTCACAGGAAGTGCTGAGATGTTCACAGGAAGTGTTGAGATGTTCACAGGAAGTACTGAGATGTTCACTGGAAGTGTTGAGATGTTCACAGGAAGGTGCCAGATCCAAGCATCTGCTGTAAAACTAGCAAAACAAAAAATGTCCTCATGAGGACATGAGACTTTACAGAAGATGAAGAAGGTCAGAGAGAAAACTACAGAACAGCAGCTGTCACTGTGAGGGAGGACAGGGACAACAGGACAGACCTCCAGTCCGACATGGGGACACCTGGACAGGTCTCCAGTCCGTCACAGGGACCACAGAGACAAACGAGACACTTCCCACTCTCATTCACACCTCAGGACATTGGACATTTTTGTCTGTGGGAGGAAACAGGCATCCCCTGAGAAAACCCACAGAGTGAACATGTAACCTCCACCCAGAAAGACCAGGAGGAGAACCTGAGACCTTCATGGGACACCACAGAGCTAACAACTGCTAACAAAACATAATATCTGTAGATTTCACCGAGCTGCACACATTCTTCTGTTTGATGATGACAACTGACTGGCGGCCATCTTGGATGAAGTTGACTCCAAACGTGAATCTGTTGTAGATGTTCTTCCAATGATCCTTTCAGGGGATTTCATAGATTCGTGTTTTCATAGATCCATCCCATGGTTCTTCAGATATTAGTCAAGAGAAACTCACAGATGTTTTTATGATATGAAACGTCAAATATTAACCTCCAAATCAAGTGTCCAGTCACGGACCAACTTGCATGAAGTTGGTCTGTGAGCCTCTAAATCTTTCTCTTCCTTCATTTTTAAAACCGCCGTAAAAAAAGAGAGAACGTGGCAGATTCAAGTCCACAGAGCAGAAGCCGAGTCAGAAACTAATCTTTCTCGCTGCAAAGCTTCTTGTCAAGAACAGCAGACTTCCTGAAAACACCACTTCCCTTCAGCAAGTTAAACGGTTTATTTATCCGAAACGACTCGTTTCTGGATCGTAAGTTCGTCTTTCTGTCCTCCATCAGCTCCGCGGTTGTCATGGTAACCTGTCTGTGTTCAAACATGGCGGCGTGAGAGGCTGTGAGCGTGCTGGACCCGATGGTCTGCTTCAGGTGGATCACAGGTCGGAACAACTTCACCGGGTCAGTCAGAACCAGGAACTCTGAGCATCTGGACCATCCAACAGGAAGTTCTGAAACAGATGTTCAGAAGTAATCTGCTTCTTCCTAGCTGTTAATTTAATATTTCATTTAAGGGTTTTTAATTAAATTATTAATAATTAATTTGGTCTGTTTTTCTCTTTGTGTTGTTTAAATCAATTATTCTCAGGAACGTCACAGAAACGATCCTTCCTGTTGAGCTTTGAAGATAGATGTTCATCACAAAGAGACACATGTGGCCCTGGAGCCACAACTTGCAGACCCCAGCTCTGACAGCTCCAGTCAGTGTTGTTCAGTGGCTCATGAGATATTTTACTGACACACACACAAACACCATCACCCGTTGGAAATAAAATAATTTGTAATCACTAATTTAACTTTTCGTAACGATGTGTTCAAATCCTAACAGAACCTCTGTGTTCTGATTCAGAGGCCTCCTCAGAGCTCACAGCAGGTTCCTCTGGGCCGCAGCGCCCCCCACGGGTGGTCTGAAGACCCGATCCTGGTCCTGCAGCTGACAGGAGGCTGCAGAGAAACCTCATCGTCAGGGAGTTTCCCTCTGATGTTTACTCACAAACTCAATAAATCAACAACAACAACGTCTCTCGTTACATTTTTCAGCTGTGTGGGGCTTCAAGCATTGTTTGCTTTATTATTATTATTATTATTATTATTATTATTATTATTATTATTACTGTAGTTGTGCGAACAATGAGTCAGCTTTTCATTTTCCTGTTTATGTTTCCTTCTGTGTGTTTTTCTAATCAGTTAATTTGTTTATTTGTAACTTTTATACTTTTCAAAATTTTTAACTTTTGTTTAAAATAAATTTTCCCTGGGTGGCATGGTGACTCAGTTGGTAGAGTTGTTGCCTCTCAGCAAGAAGGTCGTCGGATCAAATCCCAATCGGGGGGCCTTTCTGGGTGGAGTTTGTCTGTTCTCTCTGTGCTGCGTGGGTTTTCTTCGGGTACTCCAGTTTCCTCCCACAGACTAAAAACATACATGTAAGGTTGATTGATAACTCTAAATTCGCCCTGGATGTCCCATTGTTAACAATGGTGTACCACAAGGTTCAGTCTTAGAACCCACTCTCTTTAGAACCTACATAAGTAATGTAGGTCAGATCATTCTGGATGCATCCTTACATTTCTTTGCTGATGACACAGTTGTTTATTGTCAAGCTAAAACAGTTGCTCCAGCTTCTACTGTCTGCATTCAACATCATCCAGTCAGATTTGTTCCATCTCAAACTGGTGCTAAATGCTGACAAAACCAAAGGGATGTTTTCAAACAGGAAATCGGTCCCAGCAGTCCTTCCTTCTATTTTTATCTTTGAATGGTGTTCCTATTGAGTTTGTCGATTCCTACAAGTATTTGGGTATCTTGCTCGACTCGCATCTCTCTTTTAAGCTTCACGTGGAAAACCTAGTAAAGAAACTGAAAGTTAAACTGGGTTTCTTTTTCAGAAACAGATCCTGTCTAACTCTGAATGCTAGGAAACGCCTTGTAACTGTGACTTTCCTTCCCTCCGTTGATTACAGTGACATTATTTACATGAACACTCCTACAAGAACCCTGCAGATGTTGGATGCTGTCTATCATGGTGCACTAAGATTCATAACTGGTTGTAACTATTGTACCCACCACTGCACCCAGTATTCACTGGTTAACTGGACATCATTAACTTCGCACAGACTCTCCCACTGGTACATTTTCATCTTTAAATCACTTCTCAGTCTGTTGCCTTCATACATCTCCTCCTACATGTCTCTGTGTGAGTGCAGCTACAGCGTGCGCTCTCAGGACATTATTACCTGCAGTGTTCCCTCAGTGAGGACTGAACTAGACAAAAGGACCTTCTCCTACTCCGCTCCTGTTTCCTGGAATATCTTGCAAAAAGATCTAACGCTCTCGAACTTGACCTCTCTGAAGGATTTCAAACATCTGCTAAGTTCCTGAGAAAAACCAGCACAGACGTGTTCCTGTTTTTAGTATTTTACATCACTTTATAATGTAGCTATTTGTTTCATTTTTATATCATTTATTTTATTTACTTTTCATTTTATATGCTTTTATATGGTTGTCTATTGTTGGCTGTACCTCATCTGTGTTCTTTGTTAAATCAGGTCTCTCTTGTAAATGAGTCCCCATGACTCAATGAGACTAACCTGTAGAAATAAAGGTTGAATGAATGAATGAATGAATGAATGAATGAATGAATGAATGAATGAATGAATGAATGAATGAATGAATGGATGAATGAATGAATGGTGTCCTCTCAATGTGTCTCTGCAGGACGGATGGTTCCTCTCAAAGGTCAGAGGCCAACGCCCAAACTCCCATTGACTTTCACTGTATCTGTGCTCAATAAACAGGAAGTGAAGGTTCTGTTCACCTTCTCCATCAAACCCTGTAGAACCATCAAACAGAACCTGTGGTACCACCAGAATCTTCTGCTGCTCACGAGTCAAGAAGTTCTTTGATCCCACTTCTAGTTTTCACACAGAGACTGTTTGTCTCAGGCTTACTTTTTACTCTGTGTTTCAGCCTGAAGTGCTGTTGGGTGCTGCCCCCCCTCCCCTTTTTTATCACCATAGTAACTAGAGACTAGCAGATTGTTGGTCTTCTATATTACCCAGCATGCTCTGTCTCCATCATGGCTGCCCCAGACCTCTGATGTTCGGTAGGATTCAGTCAGAGGGTCAGCAGGAAACAGGAAGAGGACTGAAGCTTTCACAACAAAGCTCAAAGATACTCTTCAAAATAAGAGTCTAGTTCGGTCGCATGTTAAATTATGAGGAAAGGGAGTCTCGTGTTCCTGATTGGCTCCAGAGACGTTGGCTGCTGGACGGTGGAGTTTCTGCCAGAGCTGCGTTGGAACCTTCAACCTTCCTGAAGAAGATTTTTTATCTTGAACCAGTTTAAATTCTAGCCCTGCTTTTGGGTTTGAGATGAAGGTGTGGGGTTCCAGTTTTGTCTCCTCTGCAGCTCTCCCTGTGACCGGCAGGCATCAATGGACAACACCTGAGACCGGTCCAGTGGACGATCTCCAGGAGGACTTCAGCTTGTTGAAGCTGGAACATTTCACACCGACTGGTTTGGTAACGGCTTCGCTCAGTGTTGCATCTTTGACTTACCAGTCTTCTTGTGTCTACTGGTTGCTGGTTTTCCTGAGAACCAAGCCGTACCTGTGTGTCCTCTGCGTACCCAAGCTGTGCTGAAACTAAGGAACCAGTTTCCACCTGCCTGCCTTCAACTCACACAGCAGGACAAAGGAGATGGTCACTGATTTTAGAGAAGACTCTTCAGTTTCAGCTCCTGTGGTCATTAACGGTGAAGCTGTCGAGATGGTGCATCAGTATAAACATCTAGGAACTGCTCTTGATGACAAGCTGACCTTTGACCTCCACGTGAACTCACTTTGTAAAAAGTCCAACCAAAGAATGGGTTTTTATCAGAAGCTCCGCAGTTTTAATGTTGATTCTACTTTTATGAGAATGTTTTATTGAGTCTGTTTGAACTTTTACCTTCTTCTGTTGGTTTGGCCTTCTGACATGCGTAAACAGGAACAAACTCTCGGGGATTGTCAGGATGTGCAGCTAAACTGTTGGCATAGCCCTACAGAACCTCACTGACCTACACAAGGTGAGGTCAGTGAATAAGGCCAGGCTGATTCTGGCAGATCCTGATCACCCACTCCATGGTGAGTTCAGGTGGCTTCCATCTGGACGCAGGTATCTGCAGCCCGGATAGGATGAACCAACTAAAAAACTCATTCATCCCTGTAGCGATCAGGCTTCTCAACAAACAGTGATTTCAGTACTTTTATTTTAATGTCTTAATGTCTTGTATGGATGTTTTGTGCGTCTACTGACTGTGAAACAAATTGCCCCTTGGGGATAATAAAGATACTTGAACTCACCTACAGGTCCATTTGTAACCTCTACCTGCCTGGAACCCCCAACCTTCATCTCTTCGTGGACTTACCTGTAGATTACTGTCCTACCAGTGCCTCCTGCCCTCCGAGCAATCACTTTGTCTCCTGGTGTCGTGTCCTGTTCCTACTTTGCTTTGGTATCTAAAACCTTGAAATCACAATAGAAGAATGAATTTGTGATGGAAGTCATTAGATTCCATCCTCAGGCCACCGTGAATATTTGTCCAACAGTCCCTGAGAAGTTTCACGGAGCTGTACGGTGACATTTCTAATGTTTGAGATGCGTCAGCACGTTGAAGCATCGCTCTCACCGCCGCTCCCTGGAAGTCGCCACAGCTGCAGCAGGAAGGGACGCACGCCCGAAAAATGCAAATGTCAAGCTGTCTGCTGGAAATGTTGGTGGGATTGATGGCGTTCCAACAGGTTTCCTGTCCTCAGGTGGCTGTGAAACTGATTTAGATGTGAATGTATTACGACAGAACTAATTTATAGAGGAAGCAGAGATTTTAGGCAGGTGGACGATTCATCCAACGTTCAAGCAGAACAACAGGAGTTTTAATTCAATTCAGTTTATTTTTATATCATCGAGTCACAACAGAAGTCATCTCAGGGCGCTGAACAGAATCATTCATATACATAAAAAGTAAGTTATTATCTGAGTATTGATCTGAGATGCATCCAACAAGACAAAGATGAGCGTTATAAAAAGGATCAACTGTGATGATCCTCCCTGCAGATCATTTTAACGGCATGTTGTCGTTCCCGTCTCCTCAGTGGGATCCACCGACCCGAACACAGGAAGACGTTTTCTACATCAGAAGTTCTGCTGAGCAGAAGCTTTAATGTGAGGCGAAGTGCAGATCTGAGTGAAGAAGATGAAGGAAAAGCGTTTGCTTCGGATTCATCCTTCAGTTTGGCTGTTCGCTCTCCTTGTGTCAGGGTTCATTTGTGTTTTTACTCTCAGCTTATTTTTAAGATGAAACAGTCTATTCATTTTGATTCTTGTCTTCTGAACAAAAGAACATTTCTTCTCTTTATGCAAGAGTTGCATTCCCAAATAAGCTTTTACAAAAAAACAATTTTTTTTAAATTAAAATAAAAAAAAACTACTTGTCAGATTTTGTCAAACATAATCCAAATGATTTTACAACATCTGTCAGCACTCAGACTGTGTGTTGGGGATGACTCTCAGCTACTACCACACCACGTTTCAGCTCATTGCCTGGAACACTGAATAACGTGTTGTCAGTTTGGTTTTCATGAACTCCTCTTGAATCAAAATGACTCCAAAAGTTAAGAACTGTTGGTTTTCATCCTTTTGTTTCTTTGAGGGTTGCATTAACATCTATTCAGTGGTTCATGGGATATTTTGCCAATAAACAAAGTTAACGACTTTTTTCCACCTTTTGACTTTCATGTTCCCTCTCCAAGGGTCTCCACAGCGAGTCGTCCTCTGTCCTCACTCCATCTACCTCCATCTACCTCCATGTCCTCTCTAACTTCATCCATATATCTCCTCTTTGTCCTGCAGCTGCATTTCTAACATCATTTTGCTAATATACAAACTGTGACAAGGTTGGGTTTTTGGATTTGTGCATGACACCTGACAACAACAGTGGTAAAAATGGTTTATTGAAATATTGCTGCTGGTGGAGGTCTGGGTCCAAGAACGGGTCCAGTCTGTAGAAACAGGAAGATTAATAAACGTGGCTTTGCTGTGAAGGTTCAGAGGTTTAGTGTGGCAGTCACTAACCTTCACAGTCAGGAAAGAGAGAGGCTCCTTGAGAGAGTTGTTGAGGCTGGTGTCTTATGCTGTGAGAGCTGCAGCAGAGGGAGAAGATTATGCAGAGTGTGGTTTTCAGGATTGTCCAGGGGTGAAGTCCAGTAGAGCAGGCAGGGGTCAAGAACCATAAAGCAGAAATCCAAAGACCCATCCAAAATGTGATCCATGAGGTGTAGTCATGATAATAGTAAGCAGAGTCAGTACCGTGGTCAGAAAGCAGAATACAATTCAGGCGAGGATCAGCCAAGGCAAGGAATCAAGAAGACAGGCGTGAGGTCATCAGAAGACAGGCAGACAAGTCTATGGCATGGGCGCTGGACATCTACTATCACACAGAGTTTGATAATCTGGCAACAATGAGTGAGAGCATGAGGCTTAGGTAGGGAGCAGAACAGGTGCATGAGATCAAGGTTGATTACTGTGGAGGAGCAGAGTGGGCGTGGTGCAGAGTGACAGGAACACAGCTTGAACTTCAGCATGAGAAAAACAGCATGAAGACATAAACTATGACAGGAGGGACAGAAACGTGATGCACTGTCCCTCCGCTGGACATGTCCAAACCTTCTCAGTCTGTCTCTAACTTCCTCTCCCAGTCCTCCAGCCTGTGTCGGAATAAAAAGGTGTGTTCTGAAAATGTGCAGGAACAGATGTGGAGGCAGAGTGATGAGCTCAGACAGATGTGACTCACATGAACAAGTCTGAGAGAACAACAGAGTTCTTGGATTGAAGATGCGATGTCTCCTGGTTCTGCTCCTGATGATCTGTTTTAAGATTAGATGATGGCATGATTTAATAATGTGGCCTCCCAGCTGTGGCACAGCAAGATGGCTGCCACAATCTGGATTGAAGCCAGAATGAAGGCTGGAGACCAGGAGCTCAGAAAAATACTTATTCACTAAATAAAACAAAACGCTGTGAGTGCAGCTCACCTGCAGAATAAACCTGAGAACAGGTGCGCAGGTGGGTCAGGGAGGAGGCGGCTGCACAGAAACACATGAATTATAAACGATAGCGTGATGAGGAGGAGCAAACAGCTGGTGAGAGGACATGTGGGACAAGGTAAGGGGGGTCAGAATGGACCAGCTCAGAGGACCACACTGAGACCTGAGACACTGAAGGAAATAAACACCTGAATCACAAAAACTTAAGTCCAGAACAGCCCAAAGACAAAAGAAACCAGGATCCTGACGATGGTGGGCAGAAACCACAGGAGGTCAAGTTGGGACGAGGACAAAGACAAAGCTAGGGACACACGGGGACAAACATGTCTTCTGTGGAGGACTGAAAGATGGAGGGATGTGAGCGGACTGAGGGAGACCATGTAAATGCAGCAAACAAAGACGAGGAGCGAGAGGTCTGACGACCAACGAGCGTTCAGTGAAATCTCTTTAATCTTCATCGCTCTGTTGATTATTCAGAGCCGTGTTCTGCTGAAGAAGCATTTGGTTTTTCTGCACCATCACTCCTTCCAATCATGAGCATTGACGCCACGAGCCGTGCACGGGAACAAAGACAGCAGACGAATGGGACCGCTCGGCGTATCATGGTTAGAGGGCACGTTTAATTTCTCCTGTCGGCCTTAAAGCTTCAGCTTCTCTGCAGATAAAAGGTAAAAATAGTCGAGCTGATCTTGGAGCAATGAGAAGAAGAAAAGCCGCCGAGGTCCGAGCTGGAATCAAAGACTTGGAAGAATAAGTTTGAACATCAGTTGAAGAACAGCAGCGTCTTTAAAACTCATTTGTTCTTTAAATATTTGATTCAGAAAGTGTCCTTCAGTTTCTTTACATGTGTTTAGTAATTAAATCAAAGGAGACCTTTGGACCACGGAGGCTCCTTTAATCGGACCTGTTTATGTTGTTCTCAATTATAAACCAGCGTTCTTCCAGAAGAATGGATCCTGAGCGTGAAGTTCTGACCCGGTACTGAGTCCAGGCTGAGCTTTGAGCCTGAACGACTCGGAGCTTTGATGCTGTTAACGTCTTTATGCAGCTCGTTCAGCTGCAGGAACTCTCAGAGGCGTTCTGCAGGACGTCTTCTGATCCTCTCGTGGTTGTGGAGGAACTGTGGCCCACTCTTCTTTCCAACTTAGAGGAGAATCATCACTAAATAAGTTCATAAATTACTAACTCATTTGCGGAGATGTTGCACAGATGATCTGTCCCTGCTGCATTGTTGCAAACAAAAACTAAATCATATCTAAAAGGAAAGAACTATGACAAGAACAAATATATTTTGTTTTAGGTGGATATAATGATGTCACTCTATGGCAGGCATGTTGAATTTAATTTACCAGAGAATCCTCCATAAATAAAATGATTCATAGGTTTTGGTGCTTCGTGGTTTATGTGACGTCAAATAAAAAGTAATTTCTCTGAAGAGGAAGTTATTACTGTATTTATGTTTTCTTCTCTGCGACGTCCTTCCTCCTTTTTCTTCATTCCCCTCCTCCTCCTCTTCATCCTCTCTCGCTCTGACAGGGATTTCTCTTCGGCCTTCAGCAGTAATTTGAATTCTCGAGGGGGTGTGTGGCATCAGGACGTGTTTGAAGCGCACACACGTTGAACGTCGGTGTGGCCTTGACGCCGCTGACCAACCTTGACTCTTTGATTTAATTCATCGGTGGTTGATCTCACAGCGAAGCATCGCAGCATCCTCGCGGGCACGTGGCCTCTTTGAAACTCTAGGGGTGCACACAATCCTCACACACAAATAACCTCCAACGCACATGCATCAGGACACACATGCACCCACTTCAAAGAGAATTAGGTTCAATTGACTTAACGCTTAACGGCTTCAAAGCAGGGGAGGATGATGCTTTGCATGAGACAAACTTCAGCTGAACTTTTTGGTTTGATGCTGTTTTTCCTCTGTTTGATGTGAAGTAATGGAGTGTGTGGATTTATTTTATTTTTACCTACATTTTCTGATCTCTTCTGAGAAACATCAGCGTCAGAGATGGATTAAAGCTGCGGCTGTTAATGAGGAGGCGAGTGTATAAACAGTGATGTGCCTTTTAATACATTTTGACTGATATTATTGTTTCTGTCACTTCATTTAAAGCATCATGAGGAAAAGCCAAAGAGAAAATACATGAAAACACGAGGATTCATTGGAAATGTGCTCTCACTTTTAGTAAGGAGCAGAACATGAGCTGAAATTTGAAAACAAAATAATAATTACAATTTGTTCTCTAGCCCCCATTGAATTTGAGAGTATTTAGTTGAACTCAGTCCTGTTTGGATCTCCAGCTCAGACTCCAGAACCAACATTCAGAGTTTAAACGGGTCGCAGGAAGTTGAACCTAAAACGTTTTACACACAGCTGAACATGGAGGAGACTTTTCTTCTCTAAACAGGAAGTGAAGGCTCATTTTAAACCAGCAACTTACACTAAAGGTCTCACCGTTCCATATTTAAGTTTCTTATATTTTCCATACGGGGCAGCACGGTGGCGCAACTGGTAGAGCTGCTGCCTCTCAGCGAGCAGGTCCCTGGTTCAAACCCCGGTCCAGGGGCCTTTCTGGGTGGAGTTTGCATGTTCTCTCCGTGCATGCGTGGGTTTCCTCCCACAGACCAAAAACATGCATGTTAGGCTGATTGGTAACTCTAAATTGTCCCTAGGTGTGAGTGAGAGAGTGAATGGTTGTTTGTCTCTATGTGGCCCTGTGATGGACTTGCGACCCATCCAGGGTGTACCCTGCCCCTCGCACAGTGATTGCTGGACATGGGCACCAGTGACCCCCGTGACTCAAAATGGAATGAACAGGTAAAGATAATGGATGGATGGATGGATGGATATTTTCCATACTTGGCTCTCAGACTGCAGGTTTACTTGTGGTTCCTACAGTTTCCAAAAACAGAATGGGAGGCAGATCTTTCAGTTCTCAGGCTCCTCTCTTGTGGAACCAACTTCCAGTTTCTGTCCGTGAGGCTGACACATTGTCCAGTTTTAAGACTTTCCTTTTTGATAACTCCTATAGTTAGGATTGGCTTGGGCTTCTTCAGCTATCCCTTAGTTCTGCTGCTGCTGGAGGACAAACTGACCTGATTTCCTCTCTCTGTTGCTCTGCTGAGGTTGGTAGCTTCAGATCTTTTTGCAAAATATTCCAGGAAACAGGAGTGGAGTAGGAGAAGACCCTTTTGCATAGTTCAGTCCTCACTGAGGGAACACTGCAGGTAATAATGTCATGAGAGTGCATGCTGTAGCTGCACTCACACAGAGGCATGTAGGAGGAGATGTATGAAGGCAACAGACCAAGAAGTGATTTAAAGATGAAAATGTACCAGTGGGAGAGTCTGTGTGAAGTTAATGATGTCCAGTTAACCAGTGAATACAGAATTATGTAAAGTTCTCTGTAAATACAGAAATATGTAAAGTTATCTTTAAATATAGAATTATGCAAAGTTCTCTGTAAATGAAGACTTATGTAAAGTTCTCTGTAAATATATAATTACGTAAAGTTCTCTGTAAATATATAATTATGCTAAGTTCTTTGTAAATATAGAATTGTGTACAGTTCTCTGTACATACAGAAATATGTAAATTACTCTGTAAATATAGAATTATGTAAAGTTCTCTGTACATACATCCATCCATCCATTTTCTTTACCCGCTTGTTCTATTTTGTGTCATGGGGGTTGCCGGTGCCCATGTCCAGCAATCACTGTGCGAGGGGCGGGGTACACCCTGGACGGGTCGCAAGTCCATCACAGGGCCACATAGAGACAAACGAGACAAACAACCATTCACTCTCTCATTCACACCTAGGGACAATTTAGAGTTACCAATCAGCCTAACATGCATGTTTTTGGTCTGTGGGAGGAAACCGGAGTACCCGGAGAAAACCCACGTATGCACAGAGAGAACATGCAAACTCCACCCAAAAAGACCCCTGGACTGGGGTTTGAACCAGGGACCTGCTCGCTGAGAGGCAGCAGCTCTACCAGTTGCGCCACCGTGCTGCCCTCTGTAAATACAGAAATATGTAAAGTTCTCTGTAAATATAGAATTATGTAAAGTGTGTACATACTGTATAGAATTATGTAAATTTCTCTGTAAATATATAATTATGTAAAGTTCTCTGTAAATACAGAACTATGTAAAGTTCTCTGTAAATAATGAATTATGTAAAGTTCTCTGTAAATATAGACTTAAGTAAAGTTCTCCGTAAATGTATAATTGTGTAAAGTTCTCTGTAAATATAGAATTGTGTAAAGTTTGCTTTTAATAAAGAATTATGTAACATTCTCTGTAAATACACAATTATGTAAACTTCTCTGTAAATATAGAATTATGTAATGTTCTATGTAAATACAAAATTATGTAAACTTCTCTGTAAAAATAGAATTATGTAACATTCTATGTAAATACAAAATTATGTAAACTTATTTGTAAATATAGAATTGTGTAAAGTTCTCTGTAAATATAGAATTGTGTAAAGTTCTCTGTAAAAACAGAATTATGTAAAATTCTCTGTAAATATAGAATTATGTAAAGTTATCTGTAAATACAGAATTATGTAAAGTTCTCTATAAGAAAATTATGTAAAGCTCTCTGTAAATATAGACTTAAGCAAAGTTCTCTGTAAATATAGAATTGTGTAAAGTTTGCTGTTAATAAATAATTATGTAAAGTTCTCTGTAAATACACAATTATGTAAACTTCTATGTAAATATAGAATTATGTAAAGTTCTCTGTAAATATAGAATTATGTAAGGTTCTCTGTAAATACACAATTATGTAAACTTCTTTGTAAATATAGAATTGTGTATAGTCCTCTGTAAATACAGAATTATGTAAACTTCTCTGTAAATATAGAATTATGTAAAGTTCTTTGGACATACTGTATATAATTATGTAAAGTTCTCTGTAAATATAGAATTATGTAAAGTGCTCTGTAAATACAGAATTGTGTAAAGTTCTCTGTACATACAGAAATATGTTAAGTTCTCTCTAAATATAGAATTATGTAAAGTTCTTTGTACATAAAAAATTTATGTAAAGTGCTCTGTAAATATATAATTATATAAAGTTCTCTGTAAATACAGAATTATGTAAAGTTCTCTATAAATAAAGAATTATGTAAAGTTCTCTGTATATAGACTTAAGTAAACTTCTCTGTATATATAGAATTATGTAATGTTCTCTGTATATATATAATTATTTACAGTTCTCTGTAAATACAGAATTATGTAAAGTTCTCTGTAAATATAGAATTGTGTAAAGTTCTCTGTAAATTTAGAATTATGGAAAGTTCTTTGTAAATATAGAATTATGTAAAGTTCTCTGTAAATATAGAATTATGGAAAGTTCTTTGTAAATATAGAATTATGTAAAGTTCTCTGTAAATATAGAATTATGTAAAGGTCTGTAAATATAGAATTATGGAAAGTTCTTTGTAAATATAAAATTATGTAAAGTTCTCTGTAAATATAGAATTATGTAAAGGTCTGTAAATATAGAATTATGTAAAGTTCATTGTAAATATAGAATTATGTAAAGTTCATTGTAAATATAAAATTATGTAAAGTTCTCTGTAAATATAGAATTATGTACTCTATACAGGAAAATGTTATTTTCCTCAGATGTGATTAAAAGTCCATAAAACTTTGTTGTTTCATTTTTTTCAGAGCTTGATGTGTTCGGGTGGTGTGGCTTCAACACAATCAAACGTTCCTGCTGCTCCTCATCAACACCCACCATCGTTTGTGTGATGAGTTCATGGATGATCTCCTGCTTGCAGACGTCTGTTTAGGTTCCACGTTTCGTTGGATCGGCTGCTCACTTCCTGTGGGTTCCCTCCCTCCTCGGCTCATGTTTGTCACACGTCGGTGCTGAGGCCTGGTGCAGAGAGATAGATGGGATTTAAATCCCGTTGGTTGCATCTTAAAGTGATCCAACCTGAGACGGTCAAGTCAGGTCGGCTCCCGGCTCATCTTCTGCCTTTTGTTGTATTATTTAATCCTCCGGGACCGGTCCCAGTCTGTGGGGGAACGGGCTTTCTCCAGGTTTCAGCTCCTTTTCTGCGTCATTTGTGACGCTTGTGTTATTCTCTCTGAGACGTCCTTGAAGTTATTAAAGCTGCTGTGTTCGTTACGACTTTACATCTGCAACACTTTCATCTGTTTCAGGGCCTTCTGCTTTATGCTGTTTTCATTCATTCCTGGATTCAGTACAATCAGCTTCCTTAGATTAAAAAAAAAAAACTTTGACTAACGGCTGTTTCATAATAAGCTTTGTGTTTTGTATTTTATTAGGTGTTGAATGGAATTGGATTTATGATTTGGACGTGATTTTCTGCAGCGTCCTGAAATGACTTTGTTATGAATTGGTGCAAAATAAAAGAATCTTGTGTTCAGGCTCAATATCAGATAATAATGTGTCATTAAATCTCAAAACAATGTCTTTTTATTTCACAAAGTAACAATTTGAAACCTAAAGCTGGAAGAGCTGAAAGCTGGCTCATAACAGAGAGGAAGTAAAACTGTAATGAGAATTAGATTTAATAATTCTTCAATATATCTGTAAAGTATCAGACGAGATTTGAACAGTTTATTAGAATAAATCCTGAGATTTTCTTCCTGGCTGTTAGACGACCCAGAGGTTCAAAGTGCTCAACTGAAACCCTGGAGGGAACAACAGCTTTAATTTTTCACATTTATTGTCAAATTAATTGTTATAATCCTGTTAGGGATGTGAGAAGAACAGCCTTTTTTTGGTTTATAACGTCGGCTTGTAAAGGGTAAACTTTCATGATAAATGTATTTTTTGTGTTTGAAACTGGTGAAACTTCATCGATCGTCTGTCAAACAGAAATGTGCTGCCGGCTCCAGGAGCAGGGATCAGCTCGACCCGAGATCCTCTGCTCTCACCAGCTCAGGCTTTAGCTGCTGTGGTTTGGATCCTCGGCTGATTTCAGCTGCTTTTTGACACCAGTTCAAAGACGAGCTTGAACAAAACATAAAGAGAGAGGAACAAAAAGACGCAACAAAGTGCAGAGACGGTGACCTTCTGCAGGTCACGCTTTTAATCTGAAGGATCTGAGAAAAAGTCTGAACGAATGAAGAACTGGAAAATTTTATAGAGTTTAAACAAGAAAGTACATTTAAAAAAACATTTGATGTTTCTGTGGTGGCAGCTTTCAATTATCACAAGTGAGACTTTCTTACAAAAACTGTGAGAATGCTGAAATCATCTGATGAAGCAGATTTCATGTTTTCTATGTGAAAAATATATAAATAAAGTTAATTCAAAAAGAGTAAAAGTTACAGTCACGTGACTCTGGTTCCAAATGATTTCAGGGATAAAGTTTGACGTTTATTCTTTCTGTTCAAAGAGTTGAGGTCCACAAGCTCCAGATGTGTGGACTGTGGTCCTGCAGATGTGGACTGTGGTTCTGCAGATGTGGACTGTGGTTCTGCAGATGTGGACTGTGGTTCTGCAGATGTGTGAATAATAAATTATGTAATATAAGATGGAGCTAGGCTGTTGAGGGCTTTGTATGTTAGAAGTAAGACTTTGAATTCTGATAAATGTTCTACAAGAACAATCACCACTTCCTGCTCCTGTCAAAATAAAAGCTGGTTGTTTACCCTTTATTTCCTGTTTGAAATGTTTCCAGCTTGTTCTCAGAAGTCTGTTTGAATCTTGTTAATTACGAGAAGTGACGATGAGGAGTCACTGATCTGACCCGTCTGCAGGAGGAAGAATGAGTCAGCGAGGTGGACTGTTCTGCTGAGAGGGAACCAGGACCGGTTCTGAAATGTGCACGTTGTCTGAGAGGGAACCAGGACGCAGCGTCTGGAGCTTTGACTTCAAAAGGCTTTACCTGCCGTCTCACAGGAAGCTCCTGCAGTCACTGAGGGACAGGTGGGGACATGTGGACAAGTCTCCTGTCCCTCACGGGGTCACACAAAGACCAAGTTACTGAAGAACCTGATCCACATGTTTGAAGACCAGCCCATCTCCTCCGCTCCGCTGGTTCGACCCCGGAGCTGCACGGTGGCGTCTTGATGGAGTCCGGGCTCACACTGACAACACAGTGGGCTTGATGTCACCTCTGGTGGAGTGGGGTGGTCCACGATGGCTTCTGAACGTTTTCCATCATGGTAGCAGCCTCACGGGGTCCTGGATGGGGGGTGAAGGTTCTCACCAGGCCGTGTTGGTCTCCTGCCCCAACTACAGCTGGACCTGACAGGAAACAGGACCTGGAGGCTCAGCGGGAGCTTCAGGTGTGACGGGATCTGTAACAGAGTCCAGCCCTGCAGGACAGGTGAAGCTTTGTCCTCCAGTGGATCTGATCATGTTTTCTGTGGTCCACAGCGCCCTCTGCTGGCAGGAACACTTCATGATTTTAATGACGTTTCTTATATGATTAAAAATCTTTCATTCCTGGATTCTGGTTAAATCAGGTAAATATTCATGAGGAGAAACTTTAAATCATCAAGTCTCCTGCTTCGCTGAAAGATTTACTCCTTTCAAAATAAATTATTACACACACATCTAAAAACACTCTCCCTCAGACTTAACTAAAATTATTTTATGATCCTAACTTTAGATTTATTGGCATGAATTTAAATTAATTCGTCCAGAGCCTCTTCAGGGGGGGGATATCCAGTTACATCACTCTCCTCCCTGTAAGGTCTGTTCGGGGGTACTGGAGAAGAGAGTCCGATCGATGGTCGAACCTCAGATCCAGGAGGAACAATGCAGGTTCTGTCCTGGCTGTGGAACACTGGACCAGCTCTTTACCCTCCCTAGGATCCTTGAGGGGTCGAGGGAGTTTTCTTATCCAGTCTACATGTGTTTTGTGGACTTGGAGAAGACATTTGACCGTGTTCCTTCTGGGTGCTCTGTGAGTATGAGATTAGGGGCCCATTGCTACGGGCTGTTCGGTCCCTGTACAAGCGGTGTGATAGTTTGGTTTGTGTTGCCGGCAGTAAGTCGGACCCTTCAGGGTGGGAGTTGGACTCCATCAGGGCTGCTCGTTGTCACCAACTCTGTTCATAACTTTTATGGACAGGATTTCTCGGTGCAGCCAGGGGGTGGGGGGAGTCCAGTTCGGTGGCCTCAAGATTCATCTCTGTTCTTTGCAGATGATGTGGTCCTGTTGGCGCCATCGTGCCGTGATCTTCAGCTCTCACTGGAGCGGTTCACAGCCGAGTGTGAAGCAGCTGGGATGAGAATCAGCACCTCCAGATCTGAGGCCATGGTCCTCAGTCAGAAAAGGGTGGATTGTTCTCTTCAGGTCGAGGGTGAGGTTCTGCCTCAAGTGGAGGAGTTCAAGTATCTCGGGGTTTTGTTCACGAGTGAGGGAAGAATGGAGCGTGAGATCGACAGACGGATTGGAGCAGCGTCTGCAGTATTGTGGACTCTGTGCCGGTCCGTTGAGGTGAAGAGAGAGCTGAGCTGTAAGGCAAAGCTCTCTGTTTACTAGTCGGTCTACATTCCTACCTTCACCTCTGGTCATGAACTCTGGGTAGTGACCGAAAAAAATGAGAATGTGGATACAGGAGGTTGAAATGAGTTTCCTCTGCAGGGAAGCTGGACTCTCCCTTAGAGACAGGGTGAGAAGTTCAGTTATCAGGAGAGACTCGGAGTAGAACCACTGCTCCTCCACATCGAGAAGAGCCAGTTGAGGGTTCGAGCATCATGCTTCCTGGCTGCGTCGGTCATGTCCGACTGGGAGGAGACCTCGAGGAAGACCCAGGACATGCTGGAGAGACTACGTCTCTCGGTTGGCTTGGGAACACCTTGGAGTCCTCCCAGAAGAGCTGAACAGAATGTCTGGACCTCCCTGCTCAAGCTGCTGCACCCAAGACCCGACTTTGGAATAATGGATGGATGGATGGATGGATGGATGGATGGATGGATGATGGATGGATGGATGGATGGATCTAAATTAATTTTATTTTAAAGTTAAACAACTGGTATTGTTTCATTTTTCACAGTTTGATCTGAAACCTTGCTGAAATAAAACATGTTTAAAATTTGACTTGTAATAAAAAATGTTTGTTCTACAGTTTGTGTCACAGTTTTTAGTCTGAGGTGTGTTGTCATTAATTTTTATAGAATATTTTGTTCTCGGTTTTTGTTTTATACATAAAGATTACATGGAAGTGTTTTTATTGTTGCTGCAGCGCACATGATCCAGTGAGGACACTTTAAACTCAGGAGCTAATTGTTTTTAACAAATGCTGCTTTGGAACAAGGTCTGTAAAAAATGTCCCTGCAGACAAGGCCCGGTCCTGTTTGGACCTCCAGCTTGGACTTCAGAACCATCAATCAGAGTTTAACCGGGTCACAGGAAGTTGGACTGAACTGTTTTCAGAACTTTAACTCTTTTAACACGATCACAGAGTGATGACGTCACTCTGAGCTTTCAGCCCTCACTAGCAACATGTGTGTGTGTGTGTGTGTGTGTGTGTGTGTGTGTGTCCTTGTTTATGCTACTTTGTGA
>NC_056504.1:49324819-49326060 GCF_014905685.2 Nematolebias whitei
CACAAAGATAGCAAAACAAACCTGTGTGTGTGTGTGTGTGTGTGTGTGTGTGTGTGTGTGTGTGTGTGATATGCATGTGGCGGGTGATAAGCATTCTTTTAAAGAACTGTAGGTCTTCTGTTGTCCATCAGTTCTGTTAGAGTAAAAACATTTAGATTTCATGCTGTTTGGGATCTTTGTCCTGTTGGACCCAGTTGGTCCAAACTTCTCTTCAAGTCCTTCAGTCGTTTTCAGCTGCTTCATTTTTACTCTTTAGCTGCTAACTTGCTGGTTTTAGCTGTTGCTCTGATGGTTTCAGCTTCTGGAGATTCGCAGCGGTCGTTCAGTTTTCTCAGACAACGTGTTTTTCTCGTGTCTCCTCTCATGTTCAGCTCTGTTTGTCTCTGTCCTCCTGTCTCCAGGAGGTTCAGATGGAACAAACAGGACGGGCAGCGAGGCGGAACCGACGGGTCCAGCTGTCAGTCAAACTGACGGACCTCACCGTTCCCTGACCCTGCTGCTCCTCTGGCTCTTTGTATTCAGCACCGAGCGTCTCGTTCTGGCCCGGGTCGATCGGGTTCTCTGGTCAGGGCGGAGGTTCTGAGGTGGGCCCAGGTGGGCTTCCTCAGGATCCTCCGAGGCTGCAGTCCAACTGTCTGCAGCGGGTCAGACAGAGCTTTGAAACGAGTTCAGGCTGGAGGTGCTGCAGCTCGGGGGGGGTTTGGTTTGTTGAGGGGTGAAAAGTGAAGAACAGGAAGTGAAACTTGGTCAGTTCTTACTTCCTGTGTGTTTTTTTGGGACCGACCCGTTGGCTCTCCACTCGATGGAGTTCTTCAGAACGGGCCCTCAGGACTTGTTCAGATGAATCCACAGAATCATCCCCAACGGTTTGTGTCCCGCTGTCTGCAGGAGGGAGACCCCGTAACGAAAACAAGCGAGGCGAATGAGAAGCTCCGCCTCCGAGACACTTCCTGGTTTTCTGCAGCCTGTTTCCTGTTGTCGTCCTCTCCCTGCAGGAGATCTACATCTTCATGCAGGTTTGATGCTGTTCCTCTGACCTCCCACTCAGCGTCCTCTGACTCTCTGCTTCACGTGCATGAGCACGAGCGCGAAAGCTGCAGAAATGAAGTGATCTGATGAAAAGAGCCACGATGGAAGGATCTGCAGCTCGTCCAGTCGATGAAGCGCCGAGTGATTTACCTCCTGCTTCAGGAGAAGAACCTGAGGAGCAGGACCTGAGGAGCAGGACCTGAGGAGCAGGA
>NC_056504.1:49326070-49326417 GCF_014905685.2 Nematolebias whitei
AAAAGAACCTGAGGAGCAGGACCTGAGGAGCAGGACCTGAGGAACAGAACCTGAGGAACAGGACCTGAGGAGCAGGACCTGAGGAGCAGGACCTGAGGAACAGAACCCGAGGAAAAGAACCTGAGGAGCAGGACCTGAGGAACAGAACCTGAGGAACAGGACCTAAGGACCAGGACCTGAGGAGCAGGACCTGAGGAGCAGGACCTGAGGAACAGAACCCGAGGAAAAGAACCCGAGGAGCAGGACCTGAGGAACAGAACCTGAGGAACAGAACCTGAGGAGCAGGACCTGAGGAGCAGGACCTGAGGAGCAGAACCTGAGGAGCAGAACCTGAGGAACAGAACCTG
>NC_056504.1:49326427-49328301 GCF_014905685.2 Nematolebias whitei
AACAGAACCTGAGGAACAGGACCTGAGGAGCAGGACCTGAGGAGCAGGACCTGAGGAGCAGAACCTGAGGAGCAGAACCTGAGGAGCAGGACCTGAGGAGCAGGACCTGAGGAGCAGGACCTGAGGAGCAGGACCTGAAGAGCAGGACCTGAGGAGCAGGACCTGAAGAACAGAATCTGTGGAAAAGAACCTGAGGAGCAGGACCTGAGGAACAGAACCCAACCCAAACCTGTTTCAGTCCTAAACTTGAGTTTTAAGTTCAGTCCTCTCCGTTTTTACTGATTTAAAGCCCGTTTATTTATTTGTTTATTTATTTTGTTTATTTATTTATTGTTTGAGGAGAGGAAGGACCAGATGGAGATCATCCTGAGGCCACTTCTGGTCCCACGGCAGTTTTTAACGTTTTGATTGATGGACTCCATCGTCGACCACTGAGATCAACCTGCAGCAGTTTTTAGTCCTGTTGTTGACAAGCTGTGATTTTCTGTTGATGGTTAAGTCAAGTCAAGTCAAGTCAAGTCATATTTATTTATAGAGTCCTCACAGAGACATGTCCTTTGTTTGAGGGACAGGCTGTCCTCACAGAGACATGTCCTCTGTTTGAGGGACAGGCTGTCCTCACAGAGACATGCCCTATGTTTGACAGACATGCTGTCCTTGTATGGAGCACTAGAGGACGGTTGGGTGTCCTCCAGATGTGTCCAACATTGTCTCTGTTGGTGTTTCTGAAGCGTGGACAGGAATGTTCTGCAGATGTTTCCACAGGAAGATCGTCCTGGTGCCTCCACTCCAGCAGCAGAATGTTCTGGAAGCATCGTGACGTGAGCGCCGGAGGTTTGGGTCTGTGACGTTTCAGAGGTAAAGGAGGGAAGATGGCCGCCCCTGTGGGCCGCAGGTTGAGCTTATTTTGATTTAAAACACGATAATTGTTGTTGTTGTTGTTTTTGTTGTTGTTGTTGTTGTGGAACAGACTGGAGCTTCATGAAACAAAACAAACATCTGAAGTCTTTCAGAGTGTGTGTGGAGGGTTCTACTGCAGCTGCAAACATGACCTCATGGTCTTTACAGCATCAGACAACTGCAGGTCACTTTGTACCCAGACCTTTGACCTTTGACCTTTGACCTTTGGGTACAAAATGAAGCAGCGGCTCTAAATGACTGAATTCATCCAATTTAGAACTTTAAGTTCACAATGATCTTATTGAATCGTTTGAGTTGCTCCACGAACATTTTCAGTCCTGTTTTCAGTCCTGTGTGTGTGCGCGCGCACGCGTGCATGTGTGTGTGTGTCAGACCTCTATAACCAGAACTGAGAGCACCTTCCCGTTAAAAGCTATCGATCCTCCCTCTCTCTCTCTCGCTCTCTCGTTCTCTCCGTCTGTGTCTCTCGCTCTGAGGTGGTCTCGGGTTCTCGGTCATTACTGAGTGGAGACTGAAGGACTGGGGGGGGGGTGTCATATGATCCAGCAGAAGGGATGAGGGGGATCAGGGAGGACACGGAGAAGAGGTGGTTGGGGTCAGGTGACAGCAGAAAAAGGAATGGAGGAGTAATAAAATGATTTCAGAGGAGAAGAGAGAGCTGCATGATGGGAGGTGACAGGAGGATGTTGGTGCTGATGGGAGTAATTTAACACTTCATCTCAATCGGGGCCCCAGAGGCGCCCCCCACCCCCCCACGCTGCCCGGAGTCGTCCTTCAGACCAATTCTTCAGGTCAACAGCTCCGCTCAGATTCTTCACTTCAGTCGTCGTCTTGAAGCTCGTTACAAAAAAACTCAGCGTTCGGTCTTTGTCGAAAGGATTTAACACGAGGTCACACTTTACCCTAACATGCACACGCTCGTGCACTGTGATGTCATGTTTTACCCTGACATG
>NC_056504.1:49328311-49331870 GCF_014905685.2 Nematolebias whitei
GCACACGCTCGTGCACTGTGATGTCATGTTTTACCCTGACATGCACATGCTCGTGCACTGTGATGTCATGTTTTACCCTGACATGCACAGCTCGTGCACTGTTGATGTCATGTTTTACCCTGACATGCACATGCTCGTGCACTGTTGTCGTCTCCTGCAGAGAGCTGTGGGTTTTCAGAGGCAGTCTAATTGAAGGACGTGTCTAAACGCAGATTTTGCCGTCACCGACCCCTGACCTCCGTCTGATCGATGACTCGGGTCTCTCCGCGCTCGCAGCTGCAGCTTCACATCGTTTTCACTTTCATTCCATGCTGTGGAGGACAGCTGAGCCCGAATCCTCCTCTGCTGAACGGGAGATCAAATAATTTCTGCTGCATCCAAACAACAGACGTTTAGCTGGTTTTCCTCTGAGCTGAAGAGTCTGCAGCTTGGTCTCAATGGGTCAGAGGGTTCTGCTGGATCTCTTCAGATCCTGTTAGTTCCTGAACACTCCCTGTGTTCTGCTGACACAACAACAGCTGCTACAAACCACCGTCCAATGGATCCTGATCCCTCCAGGAGCTGAAGCTGCAGTGATCAGCAGTGATCGGCAGTGATCAGCAGTGATCACCCATCAGCATTCCACCAGAGAACTTTTATCTTCATGTCAAGTTTGGATGAAGCTCTGGAGGCAGACTGGGCTCTGAAAGGCAGCCGGCAGCTGCTGGAACCAAACCCACTCAGGAGCTCCTAAAACTGAAGACGACAACAACGAGTGATTAACAGGCGAGGCTTCTAACGCACAGGAAGTATACTTTCAAAATAAAGTAGAAGGGTCCTTTATGAAGAAAACAAGACAAGTTTCTGAACAGGTTCTTTAGCAGAACCACGAGTCGAGCGGTGGCTCCGAGTTTGACTGAAGACACAGAGAGACAGATGGACATTTCATGTCCTCATCGCTGTCTCTGCAGCTGAGCAGCTGCTGATGTCACGTCTGTTTCACCTCAGCAGCGTTTAGTCCTCTGTGTTTCTGACACGGACAGGTCCAATAACAAACAGGACCCGTCTCAGCTTGTTGTTCAGCAGCCGAACCTTCAGAGTGCTGAAGAATCAAAGCACAGCACGAAGAACGACCCCCCCGTATGCCAGTTTCAGATGGATCTGTGGCTTTCCTCTGGACCATCTGGTCCACAGAGCAAACCAATATTTTACTGACGTGTTTTACGTCTCTGCTGAAGGAAAGTTCCTCGAAGACATCTGAAGCTTCAGGTCCTTACATGTCCTCCTGCAAACGGAGGACAAACCATCCACCTGAAAAAAATTTTAACGCCTGAACTGAACGCTGGAGATGATCCCCGCGACGCGTGGAGAACCAGAAGCGGCCTGAAGTCAGGACGACTTCAACTTCCTGTTGAGATAAAAAGAAAAAGATCAAAACCACGCGGATGAAATTAGATGGAAATAAAACCGTCATGGGGTTCGTCTTTGTGGAGACTGAAGGCTGACTCATCGTGGACCCAAAAATAGAAAAGAGAAGCAGGAACACGTCCACGTCTGGCAGCAACGAGCCTGAAACAGGAAGAGGAAATGAACTCCATCCTGTGGTTCTGATGAGGGACCACAGGAGACGGCAGAAAGAGGAGAGAACGGCTGCGGCCTCCGAGATCATCACCCTCTGCTGTGAGAGGTGGGAGATGATGTAATCACGTGTCCGTGTCATAAAGCAGACGACTCAACTCCTTCACTTTTGGAGCCAGCCTGATTCAAGATGGCCGCCGCAGCTAATCCATGTCAGCCCACACAGAAAGGCTCTAACTCTTCACGCTTACTGAGCTAACGTGTGCTAGTTTTAGCTGGGAGATGTAAATAATTTGAGTTTTAATCAGAAAGTCTGCAGCTGTATTTTAATCTGACGGGATGAAACAGGAAGTGAAAACTCTCCAAGCAGGAAGTTAAAAATGGTTCCAGCTCGTTAATCACATTCTGACACAACAATCAATCATTGAATTGACTCTGCTGAGGTCAATCTTTGATGCCCTCACCCTCGATCTTCATCAGGCGAACAGCTTCATGATATCCGATCATCATGAAGACCGGAGCAACACTCTAAACACACCACAAAAATTTAAAGAATAAAACCCGTCAAACATCATGAAGTCGCTCTCGCTGTAAAGGTTGAACTCTAAAATCATCTCGTTCTCATGTGAAAAATGGAGCGTGATTAAAGAAGAAATGAAAATAAGAAGTTTGGAGGAGACTCTGGGGGATCGATCTGAGCGAACACAATCTGCTGTTTCCGTCTGCCGACCCGGAGCGACGACGTCGTCAGCGTTAACAAGCAGAAGCACAACGATGCGTAATTAGTTGGACAGACGCGGGGTGGATAATTGGAGGAGTTGGTTCGACACGCCACTCAGGATAACGAAGTGCTGTCAGTCAGAGCAGTCGGACCAACAAACACAACACTTGTTGTTTTTAATTTACCAACCTGAAGAAAATCTGCATTTCACAGCTTTTCCATCTCACTTAGAGCAGGAACAGAAAAAAACACGTGAAAATGATGCTCCGTTCGGCCATTTTGTCCAACCTAAACAAGTGGACGTGGTTTTAACCCTCCACAGTAAATCCTGCAATTCTTCCTGTTTGCTTTTTGTTTTTGTTTTCTTTTACTTGAAATAAATAAATCTTGAAGTTTGAAACTCTAGGATCTGTGGGGGTGAAAACAGGAGAAAGAAAAGCATTCTGGGTAATATGGAAGACCCAGAATCTGCTCGTTTCCATGGTGATTCCTGCAGCGCCCAGCAGCTCTACAGGCAGAACTGCAGAGTACAAAGTAAACCTCAGACAAATAGCCTCTGAAGTCGGATCAAAGAACTTCTTGACCCGTGAGCAGCAGAAAGTTCTGATGGTACCGCAGGTTCTGTTTGATGGTTCTACAGGGTTTGGTGAAGGAAATATGACGAGTTAGAAAGAGTCCACTTCCTGTTTGAAGATAAAACGCAGAGCTCTGATACGACTGAAGTCACAGGGTTTTTGACCTCTGACCTCTGAGAGGAACCATCAGTTCTGTAGCAGAGACACTCTGAGAGGACGGAGACAGAAAGACTGAAGACAGAGAGACACTCTGAGAGGACGGAGACAGAAAGACTGAAGACAGAGCTGGAGGTCCAAACAGGACTGGAGGAGAAGTGGACGTAAGATTTGTAAATACTAAAGTTTACCCTTCAGAGGTAAAATCAGTAAATCCTCCACGTTCAGCTGTTTGTGTAAAAACTGTTCAAGTTCTGAAAACAGCAGCTCAGTCCAACGTTCTGGGACCCAGTTAGACTCTGACTGATGGTTCTGATGGGAAGCGTGTGTGTCATATTTGTTCTCATGTTACAGGAAATGTGTGTTACAAATTTAGACTCCTCCCCTTCTCCTCTAATGATGCTGAGGTTTCTGACAGCAAGATGTGCATCACGCACGTTAGTGTGTGCACGTGAGTATGTTTTGTTGGACAGACCCAGACAGTTTGCTGCTCCCTCCAGACCTCATTATCGCTCCAAGGGGACACACACACACACACACACACACACAC
>NC_056504.1:49334870-49339404 GCF_014905685.2 Nematolebias whitei
ATAATAATGGTGTGGAGAGGATGGCTGTAAGGGGAGAAGGGAGGCCATCTCAAAAAAAAAAAAAATAATAATAATAATAATAATAATAATAATAATAATATTTAATAAATAATAATAATTAATAATAACAATTACTTAACAAGGCTGAAACAGCTGAAGCTGATCTGTGAATGTGCTGAAGGCTGAAACAGCCGAAGTTGATCTGTGAATGTGCTGAAGGCTGAAACAGCTGAAGCTGATCTGTGAGGTTTATAAAACGTCTGTCCTCTGCTCTGCAGAAATGCTGAACTTGTGCTGGTTCTTGCAGACACGATCCGTTCTGCTGACTTTGGACGGAGTTCTGTAATTAAAGAGAAGCTGCTGAATCACAAATTTAATTCCGTTCAAACTGCAGATGTTGGTTTGCACCATCTGGTCGGAGCGAGCTGACCCAATCAATACGCCTGCGTGCACACCTCGCCTGTCAGTTTGTTTTGTTAGGTGCACGGCGGCAGCAGGTCGGACCAAACCCAACCTGTTCCCCTCAGAACCTGCACCTGGACTGGAACAAAGAAGAAGTGCAGATTAATTAAAAACAAAGATGTGAAACGTCCCTCTGGATTAGACGAGTGTTAGCGCTCACTGCACGTGCAGCTATAATTAAATAAAATAAAACCTCTACAGACGTCTTCAGGGCCATCTTCCTCTGCCAAACTGAACTTTGGTCATTTCGTACCTGTTGAGTTTCCACCTCGGCTGCTGACCCGACTCTTTTCAAGTCTACTGGAGTTCTGGAGATGACTATAAAACTGGTCTGCAACATAGAAAACAGAGGAAACAGGGCATGTATGCAGTGCTGTGTCTTTTATCATTGATCATGTTGATTCAGGAGAAGAAAAAAAGCCCAGTTTGGTCCTTGCAGGGATCAGAGTGAACCAAGTCGTACCCAGCTGATGGGAAACGTGGTTTAAGTGAGGGTACAATTTGACCAGAACTACGACAGAACATCTTGATTCTCCGACGACCGTTCAGGATAAACAGGAAGTGGTCGTGAACTCTGCTGCAGTGTCGTTTTGTCCCTTCAGTGAGCTCCTGCTCTGAAACAAGACGAGGCTTCGATGAGGCATCAAAGAAAGACGTTGCATTTGTCTGTTTCACCGTTGAGTCTTCTCCTCCATCTTCCTCCCGACTAATTTAACTCCTGAGTTTAAATCAGTCCTCCTTTCACTTCAGATTCTCATGGTTCTCTGTGTTCTGTTTTTATCTTTCTGTTTTAGCTTCCTGCTCGCATCCGTGTCTCCGTCTTTTGTTTGAAATTTACTTTTAACAGTTTTTTTTCTCCCTTTCATCTTTTCTCATCTCTTATCTCTGTGATGCCAATTAGTGTGTAAAACATCAGTAGTGTGTGTGTGTGTGTGTGTGGGGGGGGGGGGGTGCAGAAATCAGATGGATTTGGGTCATCAGTTTGTGGAACTCAGTTTCTGTCTAGTTACAGTTTTTTAAAACACAAACTTGTTTTTACACTTGCTAACTGCAGGTTTCTGCAGATTCAGATGTGAAACCTGTTCTGATTCAGATGTGAAACCTGATCAGGTTCAGATGTGAAACCTGATGTGATTCAGATGTGAAACCTGTTCTGATTCAGATGTGAAACTGTTCTGATTCAGATGTGAAACCTGATGTGATTCAGATGTGAAACCTGATCAGGTTCAGATGTGAAACCTGATGTGATTCAGATGTGAAACCTGTTCTGATTCAGATGTGAAGCCTTATCAGGTTCAGCTATGAAGCCTGATCAGGTTCAGATGTGAAGCCTGATGTGATTCAGATGTGAAGCCTGATGTGATTCAGATGTGAAGCCTGATGTGATTCAGATGTGAAACCTATTCTAATTCAGATGTGAAACCTGTTCTGATTCAGATGTGAAACCTGTTCTGATTCAGATGTGAAGCCTGATCAGGTTCAGATGTGAAACCTGTTCTGATTCAGATGTGAAACCTGTTCTGATTCAGATGTGAAGCCCGATCATGTTCAGTTGTGAAGCCCGATCAGGTTCAGATGTGAAGCCCGATTAGGTTCAGATGTGAAGCCCGATCAGGTTCTGATGTGAAGCCTGATCAGGTTCAGATGTGAAACCTGTTCTGTGTCGGACTGAAGCCTTTTACCCGAGGCGTTGTGACAGACTCAGTCCCTGAACGTTGAGCTGAGTGGAATCTGGCGGATGGATCGGGGACTTCGGGGACAGGATTAGTTTCTCAGAGGGCAGCTCTGCGTGTCTCTCCTCTCTGCTCAACCGTTCGTTGTAAATTAAACTTTAAAAAAAAAAAAAACATATTCCTGACGTTTTCTCTTCGTGCCGCTCGGCTGCTTCCATTCTCAGGAGGTCTGGAGGTCGCGGGGTCAAATGAGGCAGCGGTCGTGTTGGACGAGCTTGTTTCCTGCCGTCGGCACCGCAGCGTGAGCGGCTTAGACGGAGCGGTTTGAGAGTCTGATGGCGTCTTAGTTCCTGTCGTCGTTAGGAGCGTCTCCGTCCATCACTCTCATGTCTTCAATCAGCAGAGAGGAACTCAGGACACCGGTTTTACCTGTGCACCTGAAAACATCAACAAAACCTCCACTTTGTAAAGGAATGCACGTCGCCCGCTGCTCTGCAGAAACATTTCAAACAATCATCTGTTGGCACTCGGTGGGAGGTTTGGAGACGACTCTTAGCTACTACCACAACAAATTTCAGCTCAATATTTAAAAACTGACTGTTTGAGACGTAAAACTCAAGTTTTTATCTTTATTTAATTTCAGCTTTTATCCAGTTTACACATTTATTACTGAATATTTTAAAATCAACAAGTTTCTCTCTCCTTACAGCAATCTTATTTCATAATCAAAACTATTTTTATTAAATTAAAAGACTGATTCTATTTTTGTAAAGTTCTGACTCTTCATTTTATTCAATAATTTTATTTTCTGTTTTTCGGAAGAATAAAGATTAAAGATCAACAAACAGAGAGCAGTTTCTGAACCCCTCTGATGGGCTTTATTTTGAAAAAATGCTTCTTAGGTAAAAAAACAAAAAATGAAATGAAACTTCCAAACATCTAAAATCTTGTTGCTGAAAGAAACGGTGAAATCATCTGAGATAAATGTTTCCTTCATTATGTCCAAACACAAAGGATGTTAGTTCCATAGCTCTGGAGTTTTTATCATTTGATTTTGCTGTTGAAGTTTTTTCTGTTCAGTCAAACATCTGAAGAGCCTGAAGGATCTGAATGTTCTGGACCGTTTGAACAATTGGAACGATCCAAACCATTTGAACGATATGACCATTTGTGTTGTAGAGTTCACGCGAACAGACCGGAACTGTTGGGAACGTCCTCTGTTATCTGATTTCACTCCACCTTTTCTGACTTTGTCCTGAAGCCTGTAACTCTGAAAAACCCAACACCTACATGTTCTGCTGGTGGGTCCAGTGATTCGGTTCTTATCACCAAAGATTCTGTCTGATGACGGTGCTCCAGATTTCTCTGTTGCGAAAGGACGAAACCTTGAGTCAGATCAGTTCCCACCTACCCTTGGCTCTATGAGAGGACATCCTGCTTCAGTTTGTCTCAGGGACTCTGGACCTTCTGGACCTTCTTGTCCTGTTGCACGACAGAAGCTGTGGTCCGTTTGGTGCACGTTGCAGGGGTTTAATGTCTACATCTGTTTGCAAAGCTGCATCTCCAGACTATAGTTATGGAAAGCATCTTTAAATGAGATGGTTCTGTTTAAAACAGCTTCATGGTGCCTGATCGTCTGGTCCCTTTCTTCCTGTTTTCAGTAGAAATCGTAGACGCTGCTCGTTGAGCGTTGTACCAGAAAGCTGCTGAGATCATCATTCCTGAGTGAGCTGCATTAGTCTAATCTGAGGGAGCGTTTCAAGAATAAAAGTTAATTAGTTGAAGCATCTGTTTTTGGTGAAACACGGATCAGAACCACAGCTCTAGACGGTGTCAGCTTCAAATTAAAACGGGCCTTTTGATGAATGGCTGTGCAGCCAATCAGGTTAATGGATCCTGTTATCAGCGCTGGGCTGGGATCGCAGCTGGATAATGGCTGCTCTGGCTTTGTGGAGCATTTAATTCAATAAAGAGTCCATTACTTCCTGCCTGTTAGAGCCCCCGCCCCACCCCCAGCCTCTGCTGCCCGCCTCCAGCTCTCCATCACATCTGCTCCCATCCTTCACATGCAGGCCGCTCACTTCCTGTTTTGATTTGTGCGAGTGCTAATTAAAAAAATAAATTTGTCAAGAAGACGATGTTAAAGATGAGGAGGAAGAGTTAGCGTCACGTTGGTCAGAGTTGTAGCTGCTCAGCATCATTCGTACACTTTGGGTTCTTCTGAACGTGTTTGTTTGATTTTACAAAATATTTAACAGATATTTCCCTCTGAGATCTCTTCATCCATCCATCATCCATCCATCATCCATCCATCAATCCATCCATCGTCCATCCATCAATCCATCCATCATCCATCCATCAATCCATCCATCGTCCATCCATCGTCCATCCATCAATCC
>NC_056504.1:49342404-49351789 GCF_014905685.2 Nematolebias whitei
AGAAGCAAACATAAAGCTCAACGCACACGCACACACACACACACACACACATACACACAGACTGTTCAGTTTGAAGTGACATCCATTCATAACCACAGTGATTCCTCTGCACACATCATTGTAGCGAAGCGTCCTGTTGGCATCATGACAGAGCCTGAGGAGAGATCTTCAGAAACATAAAAGCACAGATGCTGAAAGAAATCGCACGACCTCGTTGAGAAAATGATCAAAGACGTAGTAAAGATGTGTACGACACAAATACATCCCGACAATGACACATAAACGACTGGCGGCTTCTCATTAGCATGCA
Source organism: Nematolebias whitei (assembly GCF_014905685.2). NCBI lineage: Eukaryota > Metazoa > Chordata > Actinopteri > Cyprinodontiformes > Rivulidae > Nematolebias > Nematolebias whitei. The sequence goes on from NC_056504.1 coordinate 49,342,715, forward strand.
GAAACAACTCCTGTTTTATCCTCGACTGTCGGCTGAGAGTCAAAATGAAAAGCTCAAGTATCCTCACGCCTGAGTGGCATTTCAATGGCCGAGAGCTCGATTGGCTCGTTAGCACCTTCCAAACACAGAGCCCAATTAAGTTTTGAATTACAGAGATGACTCGTTGACTCGCTTCTGACACGTGAGGAACTCTGCTCGTTTCTACACGTCGTCTGGAGCTACAGCGTTTCTGCGGAGCTGCTCAGGATCATGTGGTTCATAACCAGGAGAATGTTTACCTGCAGACTCGCCTGCAGCCGAAGCTTGAAACTGAAGAGCAAACCGTTTGGGTGTTCGGCTAACTAAATGCTAGCTAAAAGCTAGAAGTAGAAAAACAGTAGGTTAAAGTTGTAAAATGCTGGTTAAAAGATAAAAATACTAAAACATCAGGTAAAAGTAACTTATTTCTTGTTCTTCTTTAGGCTTTTCCCTCTTCAGGGCTCTCCACAGCGTCCTCCTCTGTCCTCACTCCAACGACCTCCATGTCCTCTCTAACTGCATCCATTTATCTCCTCTTTGTCTTTTTCCTGGCAGCTGCATTTCTAACATCCTTCTACCAACATATCCACTGTCCCTCCTCTGGACATGTCCAAACCACTGTCCCTCCTCTGGACATGTCCAAACCACTGTCCCTCCTCCTACTACTTCACAGTTTTTGCACTTATCATGGGTGGGCATGGTTCCAAACACCCACGATAAACAAGGGACTACTGTACCTCTGATTATCTCATTCCTAATCTTTTCCATCCTTGTCACTCCTAAGGAGAACCTCAACATCTTCATTTCTGCTACTTCCAGTTCTGTCTCCTGTCTTTTTGTCCATGTCTCTGTCTCCAGACCATACACCATAGCTGGTCTCACCACTATCTTGTAAACTTTCCTTTGACCTTTGCTGACACTCTTTGTCACAAATCACTCCTGAAACTTTTCTCCATCACTCCATCCTGCCTGGACTCTCTTTTGCACCTATTTACCACATTCCCCATGTTCCTGGACAGTGGACCCCAAGTCCTTGAAGTCCTGCACCTTTGTGACCTCTGCTCCTTGTAGCCTCACTGTTCCACCTCCTCCCTCTCATTCGCACACATGGACTCTGTCTTACTATGACTGACTTTCATTCCTCTTCTTTCAACTACATACCTCCACCTCTCCAAGTTCTCTTCCACCTGTTTCCTGTTCTCACCACAGATCACGTCGTCTGCAAACATCATAGTCCACAGGGATTCTTGCCTGACCTCATCTGTTAGTTGGTCCATCACCAGAGCAAACAAGAAGGGGCTCAGAGCCGATCCTTGATGCAATCCCACCTCCACCTTGAAGCTATCTGTCACTCCTACAGCACATCTCACCACTGTCCTGCTGTCCTCATACATGTCCTGTACCAGTCTAACATGTCTTGCTGTCAACCTGTCATGTGCTTTTTCTAAATCCACAAACAGAATGAAGTTCTTTCTGACCCTCTCTGTACTTCTCCATCAGCATCCTCAAAGCAAAGATGGCTTCTGTGTAGCATAACCACTGACAACATTTAGCATCAGACCTTCGACTTCTTACCTTCAGACACATCACCTTATCTGACACTCTTTTCACCTCTACTACATTCTTTACCAATTCCTCCTTTAGGACCACCCCTTCTCCATTTCTCTTTCTATCCACACCATGGTAAAACAGTTTGAACCCTGCTCCAATGCTGCGAGCCTTGCTGCCCTTCCACTTGGTCTCTTGGACACATAAAACATCTACCTTCCTTCTCAGCATAATGTCAGCCAGCTCTCTACCTTTGCCTATCATTGTCCCCACATTTAGAGTGTCCACCCTCAGTCCTACATTCTTCACGTTCTTCTTCTCCCTCTGTCTCCTGACACGTTTCCCTCCTTGTGGTCTTTGACTAGCTTAATGCTAACTAAAAGTAGCCAAACACCTATTAAATGCCAGTTAAATTAAAAAAAGTTAGCTTTGAACTAAAATTTGAATTCCTAGAATTAGCATTAGCGTCATTAGCATTGGTAGAATTAGCATTAGCTTTAGCAGCGCTAGCAAAAGTACACAGAAGCATCTTACAAAGAGAACAATGTTTTAAACAGGTTTAGGAGATATCTGCATTTCTGTGAGGAAATTTATGAATAAAGTTAATTAATAATAAAATAAAGTTTAAAGCACTTACAGCACCCCCATCCTGACTGAAATGAACTTGATACATGAATTAAATAGTACAAAGTACATAGAAGTAATTAGATGTACAAGAAACAGCATAACAATGTTAAGAATGCAGAATCAAGCAGACATTTAGTCCTTCTTGGGGATTTTCATGCATTTCTTTTCAGGAATGTAAACTATTATGGGCATGTCGATGCTATCGGCTGACAAATGCTAAAAAATATCTTCAGCCACGAGACAAGGCCACAAGTCCAGGCTGGCGCTCGTTTAAGACTCAGAAACTGATCTGACATAGTTCCTGGTCTTCAGTAGATCTGGTTTGGTGTTCAGTTCTTTGTCTTCATGTTTGTTTTGTGGTAAATATTCCTCAGATTTTTTTATTTTAAATCAGGGAACAGATTTTTACATCAGGTGTCCATCTTTTATTTTCTCTTCCATTTTTTTCTACAGAGAGGAGAAACAGAACCGAAGATACTCCCACTCCCACCATCAGATTCTCCAGTCCAGGTCCACCATCTGCCCGAATCACCCCACCCCCGGCCCCTGCCGACTCCAGGGCTGTCCGACTGTTCCTCACCGGGTTCTTCTCGAAGGTTCTTCCAAACAGGTTCTGGACAGCTCCATAATCCTGGCGGCCGTGGACCTTCATGCGTCTCTTAACGGCAGAGTCCACTCATACCTCCACCCACCACACCACCACCTCCACTATGAGCTGTGAGCAGGAGTTTGGAGACGGGGCCATGGGGGCCGTAGGGGTCACACTGACACTGCGCCTCCTCATGCACGGAAAGGTGAGGTGTGCACGGACGCTGAGTCAGAGTCAATGTTTTCCTGTTTTTTACTTCTCACAGATGTTGGACTCAAACTTCTGCATATTTTGTGTTTTGTCTAACATCAGCTTCAGCTGCTAGCTCTGCTGTTTTCTTCTGATGCTAATTATAGCTTTCAGCCAACATTTAGCTTCTTTAGCTTTTAGCTCAATTTTAGCTATGTTTCTGCTTCTTATAATTTTTTAGTTGTCGCTCTCCTTTCAGTTTTGAGCTTGATTTATGCTAATTTTAGCTTTAGTCACCGTTTTGCTGATTTGAGCTTCTGTTTTTTTGTTTCTTTATTCTTGATTTTGCATCGATTAATTGTTTATGGGTTAACGATTCAGCTGAAACTCTGTTCAGAACGCCTGGTTCTTCTCAGTCCCACATCAAAACGGTCGACTCAGATGTTTTCAATCATCGTCAGCCTCGTCTGCAGGAATGAACAGAACAGGCGCTGCAAGACGAGCCGCAAGAGTGGGCACAGCTCCCTTCACTCCACGGGAGAACCCAGTTTAGAGACCGCAGTGGTTCAGATGGAGGTTCTGGAGCTAATGGCAACAACTTAAAAACATCTGAGCAGTTTGTGAGGCAGCGTGGACGAGAATCTGACGTACGTCCTCGTGTCTCGAGGAAGAGTCCACGCTCGTCAGGTTCGGGGTTCATCAGGACATGATTTAAATCTCACCTCCAGTCGACATAAAGACAAAACAGATCATTATTAATTCAACAAAAACAACCATCTCTGTTAGCAACTGGAGACAAACTGATACAGGCGTCATTTCATTTCTCCCAGTGGGCCATGAATTCGCTGCGTGCTTCCAGATCATTAGTTCATTGAAATGTTTATTGTCATGTAAACAAACGTTCCTCTGCCGTGTTGTCGTCCTGCTCAGCAGGAAGCAGAGAAAGAGAATTGTTTCTGATTGGCTGTTTGTTTTCCTCCACAGGAAGTTGGGAGCATCATTGGGAAGGTGAGTCTTGTTCTTTATTCAGAGAACGAGTTGTGATCGTCACGTCGATCATCTCAATTTTAGTAGAACATCTTTAAAGCATGGTGGTAACTTTGAGTGTTTTTCCACAGAAAGGAGAAACTGTGAAGAGAATACGAGAAGAGGTAAGACACCGCCCCCCCATCCATGACCATCCTTCACTGCATGCATCCAACGACAGCAGGATGTGAGATGTGTTGGACGTATGAGCAGCTTCATCTTCAATCTCTGAGCACACAGACTTTCAGAGCTCAGCTGAAACATCTGCAGGTGTTCTGCTGGCAGTTCAACACGCAGAACGTTCAGCTCCACGTTCTGTCACAGCTTCTTCAAATGGTGAGAAAACAAAGCCAAGAGGTTTGTTCCCTGAGGAGCAGATCTCCTCTGCCTCCTTGTGTCTTCGAGGAAATGTGAAAACCGATTCAGAGAGACAGGCAGAAGAAGCGAGGTGGCTCGTCAGACAGCCAGGTGGAGTTAGACACGATGGAAGGAGAAATAAGGAGCTTGTGGTGCAGCATCTGAAAGACCCGACACTCTGAATCTGTGTTAAACGTTGCACTGAAGAAGTGCTGAGTAATCCTCATGTTCTGCAGGAAGATCTCAGCCGGGCTTTGAGAGAAACTGACAGGAGATCAGTTTGTTGTGACCGTCCCGTCTCATCGAGGACAGATGGACGTTGGTCAAACCAAACTGAGAGCTGGCCTTCGTCTTCTGACGTTCATGTCCGGAAGCAGCAGGGTAACTTCAGAACTGTCCAAACGCTGGCGTGTAGCATGCACATTCACTCTGTAACCGCAGCGTCACGCCTTCAGCGCATGTGAGTCCCTTCAGGACTGTAGACAGTGCACGCCGGAGTCTGAAGGCATCACGTTTAAATCATGTCAACAGGCAAACCTGCAGAAGAGCGCAGCCTTACGGAGCGCAGCCTTACGGAGCGCAGCGAGACACCGACAGATGTTTTTCTGCTTTATAATTCAGAGAACGTGTTCGTTAAATAAACACTCCTTCATCCGTTAATTTCATTCACCCGCTTTTCTGTGCACGGTCTTGGGAAGCTGGTGTCCATCTCCAGCAGTCAGTGAGAGAGAGGCGGGGCCTGGGCAGGTCTCCAGTTCATCACCAGGACACTTGGACAGGTCTCCAGTCCATCACCGGGACACATTGACAAACGAGACAACACTCACGTGCACAGGGAGAACCTACAAATTAAACGATCTGACGGTCTTTAGTGAAAAACGGTCCATTCCTGGACGTTGTGTTTGTATATTTTATCAGAGCTGCTGTTTTTGCAGCGTCGGACCACTCGGTTGGTTTTTGTTGCTCTGGCATTTAGAAATCCCTCCATCCTCCAGCAGAAGGTGAAAATCTGCACCGACCAGCTCCGTGTTCAGTCAGGCGTCTGGCAAAAGGCAGAGATTTTCCTGTTGACCCCCTTCCTCACTGACTGGGGCTTTATTTCTCGCTGAGTTGTTAAACTATCAAAGAAAATTGACTAAAACTAGATTTTGATTTGAAAAACCTGCCAACGTGGACACGGCCTCCCCGTGTTGTTTTCCACGGTGTTTGCTGGAGCAGCACCTCTTCTGCTGGCAGGACTCTGATCTGCAGTCAGGCTGCAGCTGCAGCTGGATAGACGCTTAACGCAGACGATCGATAACCTCAGATTCATCTCGGTGAGAGCAGAGCTCAGTCTCAGCAGTGTCTTCTGAACACCTGATGAGAATACCAGAGTTTAACATCAGAGAGCAAAGACTGACATTATCCATCCAAAAGATCAAAATCCACAGAAATAAATTAATCTATCACATAAAACTGTTTCTGAAACTGTTCTGCACAGAGCTAAATACCAAATGTGTTTTGACAGATGGCTTCATAAATGTTCACTACATTATGGTTTAACATTTGAAGGAAGCAATCCTCTAGGTTTTAAATGATGTAAAAGTGTAAAATATTAACAAGTCAGGACTATACTGAGGAGCCTGGCAGTGCAAAAGGTTAACTTCTAACCAGCTACAGAAGACAGTGGTAACCTCTGGAGAGGAGGAAACGGGAATGACATGTTCCGTTGGCGCTTCGCTGCAGAGCTGAAAATACTCAGAGGAGAACAAAACAAACTGTGTCACAACAATCTAAACAAGAGGAAATAAAATCAACAGTAAAACCATCCATCATCCATTCATCATCCATTCTTCATCCATCCATTCATCATCCATCCATCCGTCCATCATCCATACATTATCTTCCACTTGTTCTGAAGTCGGGTCTTGGGGCAGCATCTTGAGCAGGGAGGTCCAGACATCTCTTCCAGCACTTCTGGGGGGAATCTAAGGTGTTTCCAGGCTAACCCAGAGACACTCCAGCATGTCCTGGGTCTTTCTCTGGGGTCTCCTCCCAGTCAGACATACACAAACCACCTCAACTGGCTCCTCTCAATGTGGAGGAGCAGTGGTTCAACTCCGAGTCTCTCCTGATAACTGAACTTCTCACCCTATCTCTAAGGAAGAGTCCAGCTACCCTGCCGAGGAAACTCATTTCAACCTCCTGGATCCACAATCTCATTCTTTCAGTCACTGCCCAGAGCTCATGACCATAGTTGAGGGGAGGAACATAGAACGACTGGTAAACAAAGTTTTTGACTTACAGCTCAGCTCCCTCTTCACCACAATGGACCGATACAGAGTCCGCAATACTGCAGACGCTGCACCAATCCGTCTGTCGATCTCACGCACATGTGACCGCATGGTTATAATAATCATTTAAAAAAATGGCCAAAATCTGCTTCAGTTCAGTTCAAAGCTGTGCTCCAGTAGATGGAATCACCAACATGTGGAGACCTGGGACAGACGTCTTCTTTTGGTGCCCTGCAAGTCGCACACAAAGCAAAGCTGCAAAGGTACAACTTGGCCTGGAAACATTTTGTGCAAATCTCAAAAAGCAGACTGGACAGGTAAAATCTTCTGAGTGGACCATCGAGGAGCTGGAGGACATCAGCGAGGATGGAGATGGTTTACTTTCTGGATTATTAGCACACATAGCTCAAGTAGAGGCTTTAAACACATGTTGCATTAAAAATGGTAAAAAAATAAAAAAGAACCAAAACCTTTGAACATGTTTTTGCTTTTTGGAGGATTGGCAGAGAAAACAGAATCAGGTTGTCTCAAAATAACAGGAAACCAACAGGAAACATGAATATTTAAATAGAGATTTACTTCTCAAGGACAAAAACACACAAGATATAAAGCCACTGCATTTTTGATTGAACCTGCTTCTTCTCAGTTGTTGCATATTCAAACTGAAGCGTCAAACAGACACAACACGGTTCACTTCTTCAGGGGAATTTACAGAAAATCTGCCGTTCGTGGCTCCAGTTGGACAATATTCACAGTTTTCTAATTAAATCCATACAGAGAGGACCTGTCAGAGCTCCACACAAACACAGCGTGCACCTCTGCACACACACACACACACACACACACTTGACAGCATGACTCCCTAATAAAGCAGAGCCGAGTAATCTAGTTGGACGACATGGACGTCCATCCGTCCTGCTCTCCATATGAAGAGTAATGAAGACAAGCAGCCAACGCTGAAACAGCAAGACCACACGCTGCTCACATCACAGCCGCATGAGGGAGTGGAGACAGCGGGGGGAGGATGGAAACAACTCCCCCCTCCCCCCAACATCTCACAGAGAGGCTGAACTGTTGGATGATAAATTTGTCTTCTTCATCTCAGCATCCACACTGCATTTCTCTGGTATCCACATTGTTTCTGTCCTCACGAGAGTGCTGTCAGGGAGTGACAGAGTGGTTACTATGGTAATCCTAATGAGCAGCTTTAACATTCTTTTTATTCTTGGTTCTCTTGAGTCTTCTACCGATTTTACAGCAAAATGTCGACCATTTTGTCTCCTTACATTATTCCAGAGGAAGTCCTGACTTCCTGTTGGGCTTTCAAAATAAAAGTTGGTGGCTGTGAAATCGAACTTGTTTTATTTAGAAGCACCTTCAGGGTGACAACACTCCTCACTAATGGTTTATCGTTTAACTCTACAGCTTCTTCTCACTCCCTCCATCCACTCCCGTACAGTTATTGCTGCTCCTTTTCTATATCTTCACCTTCTTTTATTTCTCCTCAAATATTTGCACTGCCTTTTCTCTCTCTCCTCCTGGTCCTCTCCCTAACTCTCCTGTCTTCCTCCTCCTCCTCGTTTAATAAATTTATCCTCGCCATTTCCTGGAATCACATCTTCATCTCCCCTCCCCCTCATTAAAGTCATCCTAATCTGTCTTGCACCAAATAATTCCCTCACTTTTCATTTTCTCTTCCTGCCTCCCCTGCTCCTCCCCCCTCCATCCTCCTCAGAAACGCCTCCTCCTTGTCCTCCATCACAGGTGAATCTCCTTCAGGGAGTGAGGACAGAGCTATGTGTCGTTCACCACCTCTTCTCAGCCCACCAAAACCTTCCTCCCACTAATGTGTTTTCTCCCCTCCCTGTTCCTCCCCCATTTCCCTCCTCCCTCTTACCCACGTTCACCTACACCTTCCTTTCCTGTCCCTCACTTAACCTTCCTCACTCCATTTCTTGTTTTTTTACCTCCCTGGTCCCCTCATTGTTCCCTACCTCCTCCTGAAAACAATAAATTCCCATAATGCCTCCCTTCTCCTTCCATTGCTCCATCTTCCCCCACCCAAAAAAACAGAGTAGCGCCAGGATCAACATCTCAGAGGGTTCCTGTCCCGAGAGGATCATAACCATCACAGGGCCGACGGACTGCGTGTTCAGAGCCTTCACCATGATCACCTTTAAACTGGAGGAGGTATACACACTGTACAGACACTGTTTACACACTGTACACACACTGTACACAAACTATACACACTGAACACACACTGTATACACACTGTACACACACTGTACACAAACTGTATACACACTGTACACACACTGTACACACACTGTACACACTCTGTATACACATTATACACACACTGTACACACAATGTATAAACACTGTACATACATTGTACACACACTGTATACACACTGCACACACTGTACACACACTATACACACT
>NC_056504.1:49351799-49360676 GCF_014905685.2 Nematolebias whitei
CTGTATACTCATTGTACACACACTGTAAATACACTGTACACACACTGCACACACACTGCACAAACACTGTACACACACTGCACACACAATGTACACACACTGTATACACGCTGTACTTACACTGCACACACACTTTGCACACACTGTACACACACTTTACACACTGCACACACATTGCACACTATACACACTGTACGTACATTGCACACACACTCTATACACACACCTTACACACACTGTACACACACTGCGCACACACTGCATACACACTGTATACACAGTGTACACACACTGCGCACACACTGTACACACACTTTACACACTGTATACACACTGTAAACACATTGTACATACAATGCACACACAGCACACATACTGCACACACGCTCTACACACACTGTACACACACTGCGCACACACTGTTCACAAAGTGTATACACACTGTGCACACACTGTAAACATACTGTACACACACTCTACACACACTGTACACACACTGTGCACACCTTGTACACACACTGCGCAAACACTGCATACACACTGTACATACACTGCACACACTGTACACACACTGTATACACACTGTACACACACTGCACACACACTGTAGACACACTGCCCACTTACTGTACACACACTGCACACACAATGTACACACACTGTACACACATTGCACACACTGTATACATACTGTACACGCACTGTATACACACTGTACACACACTGTACACACACTGTATGAACACTGTACACACACTGTACACACACTGCGCATACACTGTACACACATAGTACACACACTGTATACACACTGCACACACTGTATACACAGTGTACACACACTGTGCACACACTGTATACACACTGTACACACACTGTACTCACACTGTACACACTGTACACACACTGTATACACACTGTATGCACACTGTACACACTATACATACAATGTACTCGCACTGTATTTGCACTGTATACACACTGTACACACACTGTACACACACTGTATACACACTGTACACACTGTACACACATCAAACACACACTGAGCTTCTGACCTGCTCGGTGCTGTAGGGGTTGGTTCTTGGACCCATTTTATTTTTCTTATAGAACACAGCAACATATCCATACTCTGGGTGGCATTTTTTGGAGAGAACAATGCTCCGCCTCTTTTTGGGAGAAAACAATTCTCCGCCCCTTTTGGGTAAAAACAGTGCTCCAGCCAACACTTCTTCCTGTTTAAAGATGGAAAAGAAATGTAAAAATTTATGTCCAGTATGTAAAATATGGGGAGTGATGGCACAGAGGTTAGAGAAGGTGAGCATGTTGTAGGAAGGTCGCCAGTTCGACCCCCCGGACCAACAACATAAAAAACTTGGGTGGGAAAAGTGAAACACACACACCTTCCTCATCCTCATTTGCCCCACTCTGGGCCCTTATGCAAGGCCCTTAACCCCCACCATCTGCTCCCCTGGGTGCCCTAGATAGCAGCTCTCTGCTCCACACAGAGGCTGTGGTAGCTCAGTGGTCTGTGGTTGTGCCAGGAAGTTGAGTAACCCAGAATTTGGGCTGCGTTTCAGCGTATGACATTCACCTGACATGACACGTTGCTGTTCTGCACCATTTCTACTAAATGTCTTTTTTTTTATTCTGAATCAGATGAAAACTGAAAGTTGGAAGAGATAAAATGTGTTTTTTTTTGTGATCTCACACATCTCCTTCCACATCTTCTAGACCCTTAAATTTCCTTATGCTTTTGTTGCTGTGAGTCTCAGATTCTGGATGTGTTTTCCTCCGGGAGTCAGGATGAAGAACTCTGGTCATTTTTAAGTGTTTTGTAACTGATTCACCTCCTTTTTAAGACCCTGTCTTCTTTTTTTATTTTTTCAAATGTTTTGACGCTTTTTTCTTTATCTGACGTGAAGCCTTTTTACTTGGGCTTTAAATCTCTATAAATAATAAAAGCCTCACTGTGAACCAAACGTGCACAGAGAAGAAGCTAACCTTTAAATCCTCTGCAGCGCTTCCTTTCTGGCTGGAAGCCATTCAGGTCCTGTCTAATGGGATTGTTTGACCCAGCTCATATCTGCCACTTGCTCCAGAGCATGTAGCTACGAACACAACACTTTCTCAGGGGAACATTATCAGAGCCAACTCCATTAGGTCTCATTTCCTGAACCACTTACGGTCAATAACAGGCTGAGGCCACAAATGGTCCTTGGACAACCTCCATCCGACTGTCAGCCTCCTCAGATCAGAACTAAACAACTCTAAAAACAAAAACAAGCTCTCAAATAACAGTTTTTAGAGCTAAATCTGAAAGTTTTAACCACAAAGACTTCCAGACTGAAGAGAAAAGCTTAAAAGGGGATTGTTGGACAAATCGTACCCTTACATTGTCCCCTGCACTTCACTTCCTGTCTCTGACAGTCGATCCAGTTTGATGGTTTAACAGGAAATGTTCTGGTCTTCTGTGTTTCTGAACATCCTGATAGTTTTCAGTGAAACGATTTATTGAAATAAAAAACGTTGATTTTGAATACGAGGTATCCTCCGTCCCTGCAGCTCGTCCTGGAGTCCTCGGAGACTTCGTGCTGGCGAGTTTTGGTTTTATGACGTTAAAGGAAGAGCAGAACCCATTTGGGTTTAAAAAGTGAGGTTCAGCCACAGCTGGTTCCTGCTCCATCCAACCAGGAGATCCAGGACGCCTCTTTGTCCACAGAAAATAAATCCACTGAGAGCGTTTTAACACTTCATGTTTTTTATAAAAGAAAACTAATTCAGTGTTTTTATCAGGTGGTTTCATTCACGGCTCAGCCTTGAAGCTTCAGATTCAACCTTCACGCGTTGATGAAGAGCTGAGGTCACGAGGATCTTCTCAGATCTTCTCAGCTTTGTTCTGTTTGAGAAAAGCAGCAAAATGAAAGAAATCAGAGCAAAGTGTGTTTTTAAAACTGCTGGAAGAACTGGCAAACTGTTTCAAATAACAATCGTCTAACCTGCAGAAGGTGGAGTTCTGGAGAAGTTCTGGAGACTCTTTTTGACTGACAGGCCCACCCGGCCCAGAACAGTCAGACCGACGGTACCAGAAGTTCAAGCCGAGAGTTTAAAGCAGAATAATCTGAAGATTTTTAATGAGATTAATCCACAAACTCCAAATAAAATCATGAAAAGAACCATTTAGGGGGAACTACGTTTTTAGCGCTTGAATTTAACTTGAGTCCATTTGGGCTGCAGGATGTGAGCCCAGTGTTTGGAAGAACCGGACCAGAACCTTTTCAAACCTTCAGCTTGGATCTGGATCTTTCTGCAGCTCGTTTCTCTTCTCAGTTTAGCATCAGAGGAAAGTTCTGAGATGAAACTTAACCCGACCCAGTAAGACTAACGGTACATGTTCGCTCTCAGGCCAAGCGCTGACTAAAACCCAACAGAACCAGGTTTTATTTTACCCAACTGTGGCTGTGTGGTTCCATCAGAACCTGTCGGACCACAGGAACAGGAAGACGATCCGTCTCATCCTGAGCGTCAGTCCAGCTTTAATCCTAGCTGTTGCTCTTCCTCCTCCTCCTCCTCCTCCTCCTCCTCCTCCTCCTCCTCCTCCTCCTCCTCCTCCTCTGGTTCTTTAATTAACTCTGCTAATAAATAACGGCCTGAATCACTTCCTGTGAGTACGATCGGTTAATCAACGAGGCCGAGCTGAAGCTGACATGTAAAGCTCTTCGTCGTCTCCTCCTCCACTGGTCTCCACCTCCTTTAATTTGTTTGTTTTGGCCTCCACAGTTGCGGGTTTGAATCCATCTGTTTGTGTCGTTTCCTGTCAGGACCTGTCGGCGCTGGTGGCCAACGGCGCGGTGGCCCTCAAACCTCCGGTCACGCTGCGGTTGGTCGTCCCGGCCAGCCAGTGTGGCTCCCTCATCGGTAAGGGCGGCTCCAAGATCAAGGAGATCAGAGAGGTGAGTGTGCCGAGCTAAACAACAAACAACTCGTCAATAAATCAACAACAACAACTAATGTGAGCATTTCAATGTGCATGTTCAAACAGGAGAAATGAGCTTTTTATTTTATAAAAGAAATTAAAGCACTAAAGTCAAATTACATTAACGCTCAACTCTAACAAACATTTCCTGTTGGAGTCCTGAGTGTCCCTGAAGGAGGACCAAAGGGCCCACATGTGGCTCCAGAGCCACATGACCAAGAACTCCATAGAGTCTGTTCTCTTTATCCGTTTGTATCACAGCCCACTTGGGCGTTGACGGGTCGGTTCTGACAGAACCAAGCTGCCTTCAGTCGTCAGACGGTTTGTGACGGACTCGTTCGGGCCCCGTCGGATGTTTGTCAGAATCAAATCTTGAGGGACAAGCAGAGTGTCCCTGGCTGCAAAGACTTCAGCTGTTTGGAGGACGAAACCTTCAGAGCCGCCGCTCCGCTCGCTCTGAGTGGTGCTGAGCTGACGGTTTCCATGGCAACGGGAGTCAAACGAACGACATCAGAAGAAAACGAAGGCCGAGCGTTAAACTCTGCGTGCTCTCTAAACATTTGTCTTCACATTCACCCTGAGCCATCTGAAGGCTTCAAACCATCCGAACCAAAGCCAACAACAGCCAAACAACAGCTGAAAAACTATCAAAACAGCAGCTAAAAGCTAAAACCCAGCCAAAAAGTAACTGAAAGCAAAAAAACAGCAAAACAACAACTAAAAAAACAGCCAAATAGTAGCTGATAGCTAGAAACCAGCCAAACAGCAGCTGAAAGTTAAAAACCAGCAAAACAACAGCTGAACACTAAAAACCAGCAAAACAACTGCTTAAAAAAACAGCCAAACAGTAGCTGATAGATAGAAACCAGCCAAACAGCAGCTGAAAGTTAAAACCAGCAAACATTAGCAGAAAGCTAAAAAACAACCAAACAGCAGCGGAAAACCCATCAAAACTGCAACTAAAAGCTAAAAACTAGCCAAATAGCAGCTGATAACTAAAAAATGCAAAACAGCAACTGAACACTAATAACCAGCCAAAAAAGCAGCTGAAATCTAAAAAAAAACCCAGCCTAACAGCAGCTAAAAACTAAATATGACTCAGATGTGCTGAAGTAAAATTCAGTTAACGTTAAAGGATTTGAAAAGTTCCAAAAACTAAAAGTTGTAGCCGAAACGTTCTGAAGTAGCTGAACATTTTGATCCCTGAATGGCAGAATCAGCTGAATGTCAGCTGAAGTAGTTGGACAACTAAAAAGTACAGAAGAAAACAACAAAAAGCTTCTGCTCCCATGTTGACAGCACTTCCTCTGTGACTGTGTGTGTGCGTGCGTGTGTTTTGTGCGGTGTGTGTAGACAACAGGTGCGCAGGTGCAGGTGGCAGGTGACCTCCTCCCTAACTCCACAGAGAGGGAGGTGACGGTATCAGGAGGTCAGGACGCCATCATCCAGTGTGTGAAGCTCATCTGCTCTGTCATCCTGGAGGTACGTCTCTGTCTCCGACGTGTCTCCTTTCGGCTGTCACGAGTCCAGAACACTAGAACTGGATCTTGACCCGACGCTCCTGTCGTGATGTTTCCTCACAGTGATGCATCTCCAGCAGCATCCTGATGAGAGATCTTCTCTGAAGCTCTTGGGCGTTTCTCATAGATCCGAGTTCTGGTCAGGTCACCGAGTGCTGGCTGCGGTCAATCATGATCACTAACAAGACCTTTACAGACCTTATGGACCTTTAGTTAGGACCTTCAGCACCTACTAACAGGTTTAGATGAAGGTTTTGTTCTTTTGAGCCACAGTAAAGTCTAACGTGTCGACTCATTCCACTCCAGATAAAAAATTAATTAAATTAAATGAAGACATCTGACGTTCAGACATGGAGGCTCTCTGTGGTCACAATAAAAAGAGTAAAAGCTGCCGGGTGCCTCTGAAGCTGTGTGGAGGCGACGGCAGCTGCAGGTCCAGCTGTGGATCCGGACCGGTCCAGCTGTGGGTCCGGACCGGTCCAGCTGTGGGTCCGGACCGGTCCAGCTGTGGGTCCGGACGGGTCCAGCTGTGGATCCGGACCCGTCCAGCTGTGGGTCCGGACCGGTCCAGCTGTGGATCCGGACCCGTCCAGCAGTAAATGAATCTCTGCTCAGATTGTTGGCGTACGAGGTCGCGGCCGTCAGGAGGAGCATCGTCCTGGAGACTCGGAGAGGAAACGGTGAAATCAAAGAGCTCATCTGTATTCAGAACATCTGGATGTGCGACAGCAGCTGAAGAAAAGCTGACCCTAGCCGAACCTACTCGCGCTGAGACGCAGCTGCAGTTGATCGTTTCGCTCAGACGGAAGAGGAATCTTTTGATGTGATCAGAATGATTCGAGCTTTAAAGCAGCTAAAAATAACACACGTCACAAAAATCCGGTCAAACTGAAGAACATCTGTTTTTATTTCTCCGTTTCTTTTTCACAACAAAGACTGGATTTAAAGCTCTTCTATAAATGGAAGCAGTTTTCTCTGACCGAATGCTTGTCACCCGCCGCCTCTCTCTGTATATATATGGTGGTGGTGGCCATCTTGGATTCTGACGTGGACGCCCAGTTTTTGACAGGGACCTTTTTATCGCCTCCATGCCGCCACACACCAAAATGGAAGTCGGTGCCTCGTTTATTTTTCACGTTTTCGTGCTCGCAACCCGGGCGACGGTATTTCCAACTCCCCCGTCGGCTCCACAATGAGAGACAAATGAAAATAAAAACATCTTTGTGTTTGCTACGGTCAATTAGCTGTGGCAGCCATCTTGAATCAAGTTGTTCAAATGTGTCCACTGGGTCCTGAGATATTTTGCTGACAGACGAGCACAGCTGCAGTTGCATGGTGGCCTGTGTGTCATGACGTGGGCAATAAAAGCTCAGAGTTCGGTTCTGATGGTTCTGATTCTGGTTCTGCTTCTGTTTCACCTAAAGGTGTGAGGTTTCTTCTGCCTTCACACAATATTCACCTCTCTTAAAAAACAAACTGAAAATAAAAGAGCTACAAACAAAAATAAGAATCAGACATTAATTATTACTGTTAAAATAAAACAAATTAATTTTTCTCTCATTTTATTGCGTAATAATTGTCTAAACTCTTTATTATTGTTTTATTGCATTCGTTGGCTCATGATTTACTTGGAGGTGCGTATTTTGACTTCTGTATTTTTATTTTGGCAGTTTTCTTCCTCCGTAGCAGAGGTCAAGTCTAAAAAATAAGTTTTCAGCATCATGACTCAAACAATCGTTTATATTTCACTCTGACGACTTCCAGAGTGATGAACATGGAGAAGAACTCGACATGTTCTCGTTTAATTGAAAACGGACATTTTCTGGGTCCTGGAGGACGTTTTTAACTGAGCCGTGAAACTTCAGATCAGATCGTGTTTCTTTCATGTTCCACATCAGCCGAACAAAGCTGACGCTTATCTGAGCTTTTTCCAGCTTAAAGAAACTCATAACTGTCCTGTCATGACCTTTGACCTATGACTGAGGCCTGCAGAGTCACTGCACGGTCTGACCTTCAGGGTGAATCAGCTGTGAAGACTGCCAGCTGTCAGAAGTGTTGTCTACTTGTGAATAATGTTTCTCTCCATAGAACGATGGACTTCAGATGGTTTGGATTTGACCTTTGACCCAATCCCTCTGTGACCATTGCTGATGTCTTTACGTCTTGGCGTTGTGTTAACACACCTCAGACCAGAGGTGGTCCCAGATCAGCAGCTCCAGGCTGATCCTGAACTTGTGGAAACAGTTTTCACTCCCAGGTTCATGGTTTCGTTTGTTTCATAAAACGACTCGATGGATCTGTTGGATCACTTTTGTTCACCTGAGGTTTGAATCCTGTATTAAAGATCCAATCAGCCTGATTAGTAATCCTGAAATTGAAATAATGTTGAACTTTGTTTTCCTACGGCGATACAACTTTTCTGTGATCGTAACAAACACGTGGACTTTGTCTGGTTCTTGTGTGGTGTTCTGATTTTATTTATTTTATTGTAAAAATTGTATTTTATTGTCCTGTTGGTTTACATATTCCTGGCCCATTTTGTGTACAACACTTTGGCCCACTCCTGCTGTACGCTCTCATAAAACTCAACTTGAATGTTTCTGTCCGTGTGAATAAGCTCCAGATGTTTTTACATCCAGCTGTGATTGTTTTCTGCTCGCAGGTGTTTAAACACTTCAGTTCTTCATTCTGTCTCTGTAGTCTCCACCGAAGGGAGCGACCATCCCGTACCGGCCCAGTCCGGGTCCAGGGACCGTGCTGCTGGCAGGAAACCAGGTGAGCTCCTCAGCAGGAACAAGAAGTCCTGTGACATCATCAGAGTCTTTAAAGAGACCAGAACGACTTTAAAGAATTTGTTTTAGAAATAAAGATGTAATAAAGCGTTTGGAGCGACTCAAACATGGCGTCATAAAAACTTCCTGTGGTTCAAACAGCGTGTAGAGAAAGTATGACTAAAATATTTAACCGTCCTTAATGAGTCCAGACAGATTACTGTGCAGGAAGGAGCAAGACAAATGGCTGAAAAGGTTCATGGTTGTTTAGCTGAGAGGCTGAAGGATCGGACAGATAAATGAGTCAGAACTGTTTATTTGCAGCCACACTGCACACGTGCACTGAGCATGTGCACGTGTCTTTATAGGCATCAGCCTCCTGTGATTATAGCAACATAAAAAAAATTTAAAGAACCTGTTTAAAAATAAATATTAAAAACAAGAAGGCGGGGTTTGCAGCCTGGCAGATAATTACAAATACCTGTCTCACATTTATAACTCTTGGAGAGATGGTGGTGAGACAGGTGTGTGACAGATGTGAGACGGTGGTGAGACAGGTGTGTGACAGGTTTGTGACAGGTGTGGGACAGGTGTGAGACGGTGGTGAAAC
>NC_056504.1:49360686-49374135 GCF_014905685.2 Nematolebias whitei
TGTGACAGGTGTGGGACAGGTGTGTTACAGTTGTGAGACGGTGGTGAGACAGGTGTGTGTGACAGGTTTGTGACAGGTGTGTGACAGGTGTGTGACAGATGTGAGACGGTGGTGAGACAGGTGTGTGACAGGTTTGTGACAGGTGTGAGACAGGTGTGTGACAGGTGTGTGATGAAGGCTACAGAACTGCAGCACATCAGCTGCTGATCCCGGGTCCGAACTTCTCTGTGTTTGTGTCCAGGTGTTCGAGGCGTCCGACTTCAGCTCCCACCCTCTGTTCTCGGTGGCGCAGGGAGGAGTGGACCTGCAACAGGTGAGCAGAAGAGAAAAACACTAAACACAAAAAACATTCAACACATAAACATGAACCACGTTCAGAATGAAGGAAACTCAGTCAGATGATAAAAACATTTCAGCTCCATGAAGATGTAAAGTCAAATGAAAGAATATTTAGTTGTTTTTATCATGACGTAACAAAAATGAAATGTTTGGTTCTGTTTGGTGTCGAGGTTCATCTTCAGGAGGCCTCACAGGGAAGAATCCGACACGCTTTAAAAGTTCATGCTCAGTAATCCAGTAAAAAAAAAAAAAAAGTTCAGTCAGGTCCTCTGGACGTTTTCTTTGTGTTGAAAAGTTTCGTCTTTCATCCAAAGGACTTCATCAGTCTGAGGAGCTGCAACAAACTCATTCTTATAAATAACACCTTCACAGAGTGGGTCAACCAGTTTGATTTGTGCTCAGAAGTTCCTGAGGGGGAATATTTATAAAAACAACTTTCATATACTGTATTAGCCGACTGGGAGATGTTTTGTTTTTTAGAGACTCTAAAACCCCCAGAAATGGACCTCGACACCACAGGAGAGGGACGTCTGTCCTGGCTGGACGCTGCTGTCCAGGTCCGTCTCAGATCGGC
This sequence comes from Nematolebias whitei, assembly GCF_014905685.2. Taxonomy (NCBI): domain Eukaryota; kingdom Metazoa; phylum Chordata; class Actinopteri; order Cyprinodontiformes; family Rivulidae; genus Nematolebias; species Nematolebias whitei. The sequence goes on from NC_056504.1 coordinate 49,361,600, forward strand.
TGAATCGGGGCGTGAACAGCCGACGCAGCTGCAGCAGCTGTAAAAACACAAACGAAGCAAGAGCGAGAACAACCTCCAGGTCCGAGCACCCTGAGCTAAAGCAAGACCTTCAGCTACCGGACCTGGAGGAGCTGCTGCTCAGGCTGCTTCCAGGTCTGGTGGAGGCCACATTTTACACCAGGTTCATCCTCGGTCTGAGGGCTCTGAGGTCAGGTTCTGACGAACCAGACGATCCTGAGAGGTCAGGTTCTGACTAGTCAGACCAGATGATCCGATCTGAGGTGCTTCTCCTGCAGATGTTCACATCTTCATAAAACACGTGGTTTTCTTCTTGTACTTCTGAAAAATCTGTTCAGTTTCTTCTTAGATTATTAATGTTCCCTCTTCAGAGGTCTCCAAAGTGAGTCCTAGTCCTCCATCTCACTCTGTCCTCACTCCAAGTCCCACCATGTCCTCTCTAACTGCATCTCCTCTTTATCTTTTTCCTGGCAGCTGCATTTCTAACATCCTTCTACCAATATACACACTGTCCCCCACCTGGACATGTCTAAACCACTGTCCCTCCTCTGGACATGTCCAGACCACTGTCCCTCCCCTGGACATGTCCAGACCACTGTCCCTCCCCTGGACATGTCTAAACCACTGTCCCTCCTCTGGACATGTCCAGACCATCTCAGACTGGCCTCTCCCAGTCTTTCAGACTGTGCTTTCCCTCTGATGGTCTTGGTTCTTGGATCTGGATCATTTGGTCCAGTTTCTGATGAAACTAGATGTTTGGACCTGCAGCCGGTGCTTCTTTGAGCTGACTCTGCCGTTTTGTCTCGTTGTGCTGCTGATGGACGTTTTTTTTTTAAAGTTTGGTTGAACTTCGTGCTGAGGCGTCGTGCAACAAGGACAACGAGCGGATCTTAATCTCCTGTTCTCTCTGTTTCAGGCGTACGCGGTCCAGAGTCACTACGGACTCCCACATTCAGAGGTAAGAGGGTTTCATCTGAACCACTGTGAACAACACGAACAGAACCAACCCGAGAGAGTCGGCTCGGGTCCAGGTTCTGTGTCATTTAGACTAAACCGGAACAAAGAGACTCAAAGAACAACCGATGAGTCCAACTCCAAAAACCTGACGGTTCCGGTCCAAACAAAACCCACGAGAACACAAAGATCTGCTTTTTATATTCCAACAAGGCTAAAGACACGCTGCTTTTATTCTAACACCAAGTTTCTTCTTCACGTTCATTCATCGTGCCCTCAGAACCCTGCGTTTGTTTGTTTGTTTGTTTGTTTGTTGATTATTTCACAGTTTTGTTTTTCTGTCTCCATCAGCTGGCGAAGCTTCACCAGCTGTCGATGCAGCAGCAAAGCCTGGCGTCCATCAGCCAGTCGGCCACACAGGTTCTGCCCGGTACGTCTCCACACATCCATCACCTGCATTTTATTTGATCATTTTATTTTATTTCATATTCAAGTTTAGTGATTCTGATGCAGTAAACAAAATAAATTCTATTCCCAGCAGCTGTTGGTGACACCAATCAAACTTTGCGTCCACATGGAAACGCTGTTTTAGGAGCCCCTGACTGTATTTTTTAACACCAGGAAGTCCTAAACTCCTCCTTTGTGTTCTCATGTGGACAGCCTAAACACAACTTTTAGAAAACGATGATGTCATCGACCCACCTCTAAACTAATTAAACTAATGAGACATTCTGATAAAAAACAAGAAGAAACATCAAGTTTAATGGAGAATAAAGGTTTGGTGTATAATTAACCCAGGACATGATGAGGACAACTCTTTCGTCCATCCCTCAGTCTCATATCATCCACATGTCCTCGTATTTGGACACGTCTCCCAGTCAACAGTAGTTTAAAGTGACACAAAGTAGAAGGTCCACCTGGTAGTCCATAACAAGGATTCAGTTTTTGCTCTTGTATCCTCCATCCTGAGCCTCTGCTCTGTACCTTGTTTCCTGTTTTTGTTACAGCACCACCTACAGGTCTGCTGTAGTTACTGCAGCGTTTTAGTAGTTTTCTGTGTGGATGAAAACATTTGTAGAAATGGTGCCATGTTTTTAAAAATGACTGTTTTGGATTGTTGCTCATTTTCAGCTTCTTCTTTTTAATTGTTCTGATTAAGTTGGACTTGTTTTACATCCTGTTTGAGGATAAACTGTTTGTTCTTGTTGCTTTGGATCAAGACGGTTCTGTTCAGACCCCGTGATCCGTCTTTGTCCTCTCTCAGCAGGTGTGGAGGCCGCTTCCCAAACCACGTCTCAGGAGCTCCTCATTCCAAATGATGTGAGTCAAACTAAAAACACCAAGAACTTCTGCAGAAACCATTAAAACCTGTCAGAGTCTGAGGACAAACAGTTCCACAGCAACTGGAGCTGGTTTCCCATCAGCAGCTCAGGGAAAGGGACGGATCAGCTGACGACTGATGGACGGTGGCTGCTGAAAAGGTCAAAGCTGTGACCTTTGGTCCATGTGGGAGCTTTTGACCACCACATATCTGACAACGTGTCTCTGTCCATCCTCCTCCCAGAAACATCCTCTGATGACTCGTCTTCTCCTCACTGGAAGCTCCACGTTCAAACTCTCTGGTCAAATATGTCCACCATTCTTCTGTTGGACATGTCCACAGTCCCTCTGTTGGACATGTCCAATCCATCTCAGCCTCCCTCCAATGGAATCGTTTTTTGTCCATTTGGGTTCCTCCTAAGAAGATGTGAACATCTTCATCTCTGCCCCGTCCAGCTCGTCCTCCGCCGGGTCCAAACCAAACGTCCCAGCAGGTCTCACTCTGGAAATCCGTTTCTGTCAAACTTTGGTTTAAAATGTGCAGAAAACAACTCGGCTGTTTAACTTCCAGATTTTAGAAAATCTCTGATCGGTGCCGAGAATCATCTGAAGCAGGAGTTCAGATAAGAGCTGGAGGGAGGAGACAGAAGAGTCTTTCTTTGAATGAGAAAAGCACAAAAACAACTTTGTTAAAAAATAAAAACAAACATTCCTTAAAGAAATGCATGTCACCCGCCACCTGGCAGATTTAATAGTGACCTCAGAGTGTGCATTTGGGATGACCGTCAGCTACCACTAAACTAAATGTCAGTGTTCAGGTTTTCTTCTGAGCGGCTCTAAAGCTCGTTTCTGACCGAGCTGTGACTGTCGGAGACACCAAACAATGAACTGATCAGTTTATTGTCTTTTTTTGTCGCCAATGGTCAAAATGTTGTTTTATTGGTACCAAACTTATTTCTCTCATATTTCTTGCACTGAGTCCCAGAAGGTGAACAGTGAGGGCTCAAACTCCTGCAAACGTTTTGAGACGTTTGTGAGACTCCTCTGTGAACGCCGTTCACCGGCTCGTCTCCATCAGGCAGCCGGTTGTCTTTAAATCAACCAAACACAACAGAACCCACCGACAGCTGATGTTAGTCGGCATTCCTGTCCAAGTGAGCGAGTTAGTCTTTAACTGATAAATGGATGAAACGTTTAGTTTAATGGGGGGGGGGGGGTGTCATGATGACGGGAGATGGAGGTCATGTTTCCACCCTGAAGCTGCGTCCTCGCTCGGACAGGGTGATAAACACCTCGGCAGCTGTCAATGTTTCTCTCACATATAAAACACAAACATGGAGACCTGAAAAGCCCGGTCCAAGCCCGGCTCACAGTGAGAGTAAAGATTCTCCTGGTCCAAGCCCGGCTCACAGTGAGAGTAAAGATTCTCCTGGTCCAAGCCCGGCTCACAGTGAGAGTAAAGATTCTCCTGGTCCAAGCCCGACTCACAGTATCTCAGAGAGAAGAGGGTTCAGGAGGAGTGAAGAAACGTCTGAGCTTCATTCTACAGTTCACAGCCAGAGCTCGAACACCAGCCCTCCTCCTCCTCCTCCTTCACTAAACCTTTCCAAATTACAAGGGCAGCAGGGAATCGCCCAAAAATAGCCCTCACCTCCTCCTCTGCTCCTAATGCTGCAGGTGCATTTTAACAACCAGAGAGCTGAGCATCCTAAGGAGGAACCTCACTTCTCCAGAACAGATGGAGGAGAAACCTCAACAGAACCAGATCCTTCCGCTCAGGTTTCCACAAAATGCCCGTTCTCCTTCAGAATGTCTGCAGTGGCTCACGACAGCTGGACCTTTGACATTAAACCTCAACAAGCTCTTCACCAGCTGCCAGGACCACAGGAAGTTCCTGATTCAGTCTCACACACCTCAGATCTTCAGACAGGATGAGTTCTGGACCAGCAGTGTTTGGGTCCAGAATGATGGGGGTGTAGGAGACCATGTCCTTCATGTTGTTCCAGATGTTGAAGGCCAGGTGTCCCAGGTGTTTGGCCTGGTCTATCAGCTGTGGATCCTCCAGCAAGGAGCAGCGCTGGACTCTTTCCACTGCAGCCTTGTAGATGTGCAGGACGGAGACGTCTTCATCTCTCAGCTCCTCCTCTGTGGCTCTGCCTGTGTCTGAAGGAGCCTCCATCTTCTCCTTCATCATGCCACTCTTCTGCTCCTCTTCCTCCCTCAGAGCAGGACTTGTTGCCTCTGTGAGCCAAGCAGGAGGATCAAAGATGGATATTAAATGCTGTAATATGTGTTTAGATTTTTCTGTTAGGTTTTGTTGAGTGCTTCTTGAAATCCTGAAAAAACATCCTCCCATAGCAAACCTTGTCTTCATCCCGTCTGCCTCGTCTTCCTCGCAGCTGATTGGCTCCATCATCGGGCGCCAGGGCACCAAGATCAATGAAATCCGGCAGGTATCGGGGGCTCAGATCAAGATCGGCAGTCAGCTGGACAGCAGCAGTGACCGACACGTCACCATCACCGGCACGCCGATCTCCATCCACCTGGCTCAGTATTTAATCACGTCGTGGTAAGAACCCTGAGGAACGCCTGTGCCACTCAAACACTGAATCCTCTGCAGCTTCCTGTCACACCGTACCGCCTTTAGACAAAAACAACACTTTATTCTGTTTTAATGGAAAGATTTTCACATTTCAGAGCGTTTACAGGACAAAACATTTTCACACCCCTTAAACTTTTCTACGGTTCAGTTACAACCACAAAGTCTTTTACTGGATTCAGCTGCTAAACCAGCACAGAGGAGGTCGTATTAGTGACGTGGACGGAGAATCTCCAGATTTTATTACAAATATAAAGTGTAACCTGTGTTTGTTTCACCCCTTTTAAAGTCCAGATGTTTCCCGTTTAGAAAACAAAGTCCAGCTGTCTGTAATTTAACCTGAGTTTAAATCCAGCTGTTCTGAGAGCTGTTACAGAACATCCGTCAAACAGCATCATGAAGACCAGGGTTGGGTAATAAAACATCATCTGTCAGAGCCTCAGTTCAGTTTAATTCAGATTATTTATACAGCTCCAAGTCCCAACAGAAGTTGTCTCAGGCCACTGAACAGAAACGTTCACAGACATTATAAATGTCAATTAGTAAAAGTTCTCTGGAAGCAGCAGATTGTGTTGACTCTTCACTTTGTCACAGTCTCCCATCCTGAGCAAACACAAAGGAGACAGTGGAAAGGAAAAACTTCCTTTTAAAAAGAAGAAACCTCGAGCAGAACCAGGCTCAGGACGAGCGGCCATCTGCTTTGACCGGCTGGTTTGAGAGGACAGGAAGTAGAAACAGACGAACACGGAATGGAGGCGAGCAAGATTTTCTCTAGGAGGAAAGATTTTTTTTTTTAAACATAAGACAGAAACAATTACAAACTATTCGTTTGATGAAATGAGGTCAATTTGTCCTCCAGCAGTCTAAGCCTATATTAACATAACTAAGGGATAGCTCAGGAAACCCAAGCCAACCCTAACTATAGGATTTATGAAAAAGAAAAGTCAGCCCAGTCTTAAAACTGGACAATGTGTCAGACTCATGGACGGAAACTGGAAGTTGGTTCCACAAGAGAGGAGCCTGAGAACTGAAAGATCTTCCTAGCATTCTGCTTTAGGAAACTCTAGGAACCACAAGTAAACCTGCAATTGGAGCACGAAGTGCTCCGTTAGGAAAATATGGAACAATAAGATCTCATATATAAGATGGAGCTAGGTTGTTGAGAGCTTTGTAGGTTAGGAGTAAGATTTTGAATTAAATTCTGGATTTGACAGAGAGCCATTGGAGAGAAGCTAAAACTGGAGAGATATGATCTCTCATCAACGTTCATTAAAAGGAAGTATTGAGAATATATATATATATATATATACACAAAATACAAACCGGATTCCAAAAAAGTTGGGACACTCAACAAATGGTGAATAAAAACTGAATGCAATGATGTGGAGGTGCCAACATCTAATATTTTATTCAGAGTAGAACACAAATCACAGATCAAAAGTTTAAACTGAGAGAATGTTTCATTTTAAGGGAAAAATCTGTTGTTTCCAAATTTCATGGCGTCAACAAATCCCAAAAAAGTTGGGACAAGTCCATTTTTCCCACTGTGTGGCATCCCCCCTTCTTCTTACAATACTCAACAGACATCTGGGGACAGAGGAGACCAGTTTCTCCAGTTTAGAAATAGGAATGCTCTCCCATTCATGTCTAATACAGGCCTCTAACTGTTCAATCGTCTTGGGCCTTCTTTGTGGCACCTTCCTCTTTATGATGCACCAAATGTTCTCTATAGGTGAAAGATCTGGACTGCAGGCTGGCCATTTCAGTACCCGGATCCTTCTCCTACGTAGCCATGATGTTGTGATTGCTGCAGAATGTGGTCTGGCATTATCGTGTTGAAAAATGCAGGGTCTTCCCTGAAAGAGATGACGTCTAGATGGGAGCATATGTTGTTCTAGAACCTGAACATAGTTCTCTGCATTAATGGTGCCTTTCCAGACATGCAAGCTGCCCATGCCACAAGCGCTCATGCAACCCCATACCATCAGTGATGCAGGCTTCTGAACGGAGCGTTGATAACAACTTGGGCTATCCTTGTCCTCTCTGGTCCGGATGACATGACGTCCCAGTGTTCCATAAAGAACTTCAAATCGTGACTCATCTGACCACAGAACAGTCTTCCATTTTGCCACACTCCATTTTAAATGACCCCTGGCCCAGCGCAAACGTCTGAGCTTGTGGAGCTTGCTTAGAAATGGCTTCCTCTTTGCACTGTAGAGTTTCAGCTGGCAACGGCGGATGGCACGGTGGATTGTGTTCACTGACGATGCTTTCTGGAAGTGTTCCTGAGCCCATTCTGTTATTTCCTTGACAGTGGCATTCCTGTTTGAGGTGCAGTGACGTTTAAGGGCCCGGAGATCACGAGCATCCAGTAGAGTTTTACGGCCTTGACCCTTACGCACAGCGATTGTTCCAGATTCTCTGAATCTTTTGATGATGTTATGCACGGTTGATGATAATAACTTAAAAGTCTTTGCTATTTTACACTGGGTAACACCATTCTGGTATTGCTGCACTATCTTTCCGCGCAACAATGGTGGAATTGGTGATCCTCTTACCATCTTGGCTTCTGAGAGACACTGACACTCTGAGAAGCTCTTTTTATACCCAATCATGTTGTCAATTGACCTAATTAGTGTTAACTGGTCTTCCAGCTGTTCTTTATATGCCCAATTTCCTTTTTCCAGCCACTTATTGCTACTTGTCCCAACTTTTTTGGGATTTGTTGACACTGAAATTTTGAATCAACATATTTTTCCTTTAAAATGTTACATTTACCCAGATTAAACTTTTGATCTGTCATCTATGTTATATTACGAATAAAATATTGACATTTTGCCATCTCCACATCATTGCATTCAGTTTTTATTCACAATTTGTTTAGTGTCCCAACTTTTTTGGAATCCGGTTTGTATGTTACACTGTTGAAAATGATGGGCCCACTCATCTAACGTGCAACTTTTTTTTTAAATAAGAACTGCAAAACAGAAAAATACAGATCAACAAGAGTGTGCTCAGTGCACGTGTCTGTACACCACCTCATCACGTAAACTTCTTTACGTTACAATAACCAGAACACAATACACTTGGGACTGTAAAACACATCATTAGTACTGTCATCATCTCTATTATAACCAACTGTGTCTATATTTAAAGTTTTAAAGTGCTGGCCATTGTTTTCAGCCACTACTTTATCCTATGATGAATTTCACATAAGAACTGTATATTAAACTAAACATATTTTAAACCAGTCCCTCTGACTGTATTCGCCTTTGATGAGATGAATCTAAAACATTTTATGCTTCCCCATTCCTCTGGACGCAGTTCATCATCTGCAAACAGGAAGAGGACAGTCATGACTGTCCACCTGAGAGGCGGAGCTGCAGAGACCCCCAGCTCAGGTGGGACCACCTGTCCACGGGACAGCTGTCAGACTGTCCTAGAAAACAGGACTCGTTTTACTGTCAGTCCATGACACATAAAGTCCCAGTAAAAAACTTTGTACCGTGACAAAATGTGGAAAAGTTTGATGGATGTGAAAACTCGTCTTTTCTGATACACAGGTGGGTTTCTGTGCTCAGTCCAGAGTTTGGTATAAAAGACAACATTAGGAAATATTAAAAATAAATTTGTCCTAAGAAGCACCAAGTCTGAGGCCTCAAACCAGAGAAGGTTCATTTTTTACTTTTAACAGCAGGAACACACACACACACGTCAGTAAAGAAGAAAAGTGAAGCATTATGATCTTTTCTGCAGGTTTTAATTATTTTTGTACCCAGATCAGTCTCAGTGTGTTGAATATTTGAACCTGAGGCTTCACACACTGACCTCAGAGCAGCCTACACACGTTTCTTTCCTGAACTTCAGGCTGAAGACTTTTGTTCAGTGGTTTTATTTGGGAACCGTTTTTCAGCTCAGATTGAAATTCAACTCCATGTATAAAGACTCAGTTGTTACAGCTGATATTCTTATTTATTTTAGGTCAGAACATGCATTGTTTCTGTCGTCGCTGCTCCTGAGTCTCATTTTGGCCACATCTCTAAACAGTAGGAACGTGGTGTAAAATGCAAATTAAAGCACCTCAAACTCTTTTATTCACAGTGGAACACAGTTAACATACTGAAAGTTTAAACTAACAAAATCACATCAAACTCCAAACATGTTTTAATAAAAATTGCTACATGCTCTTAGTTTCATTGTGAATAAATTTCCACATAATTGCATTCTGTTTTCATTAAAAGGCCCTTATGTTTTCAGCGCAGTGGTTGTATTTCAGGGCGGTGGCTCAGCATGGTCTTCCTGTGGGCCCACCACCTGTAGGAGGGGCCATACAAGTTGGGTGCATGACTCCATGGGCAGTGGCTGAAGGCGGGGGCCTTGGCGCTCCAAACCTGGCTTACCAAAGCTGGCTCTTGGGACATGTAATGTGACCTCTCTGGTGGGATGTGGTCAAAGCTCTTCTGGAGGTGCAAGTTGAAGATCTTTTAGATGGGTTCTTCTGCCAGGCATTCCCTGCAAACGCTAACTACACATTTGGGTCTACCAGGTCTGTCTGTCATTTCCCCCCGCCAACTGATCCAACTCACTACCAGGCAGTGATCAGTTGACAGCTCAGCTCCTCTCTTCACCTGAGAGTAGACCCACACCAGCTCGACGCCTCTCACCATGGGCAACTCCAGCATAGAATAAGGTACAGCCCCTCTCAAGGAGATTGGTTCCAGAGCCCATGTTGCGCATCGAGGTGAGCCCAACTAGATCTCGTTGGTACCTCTCGACCTCGCACACAAGCTCAGGCCCCTTCCCCACCTGAGGCTGGCAATCAGTGACCCACAATGAGTCTTAAGTGGGCCATGTTCCATGCCTCAATTGTTGAAGTAGATGCCTTGACTTGTGGTCGCAAGGTTGTCAGTGCTTCTTGCAAAGGCCATCCTCAAACTCATTGGTGGACACCCCGGGTTAGGGATGCTGTCAAACTGAATGAGTTCTATTGGGCCTTGTTAGCTGGTGGGACTCCAGAGGCAGCTGAGGAGTACTGGAGGGCCAAGCGGTTTGCATCCTTGACTGTTGCTGAGGCAAAAGCTTGGATATACCATACCATACCATACCAATTTATTTATATAGCACTTAAAACAGCAACAAGGCCAACCAAAGTGCTATACAAAAGAAAACAAACATGCACAGCAGACAGGAAAACATAAAATAGAAATACAGATACAAATAGCAGCAGAAGCTAACTAAAATGGCCAACAGAGTAGAGAACAGACCGGCCCAAAACAAATCACACCGTGTTAAAGGCAAGCGAATAGAAGTGGGTCTTCAAGCGAGACTTAAAGACAGAGTGTGGGAGCCTGCCGGACACTCAGTGGCAACTCATTCCACAGTCGTGGACCCGCAACAGAGAAAGCCCTGTCACCTCTGAGCTTACGATGGGTTTCTGGGACTGAGAGAAGCATCTGGTCTGCTGACCTCAGAGAGCGCGGTGGGACATATGGCTGCAGAAGATCAGTGAGATAGGATGGGGCGGAACTGTTCAGTGATTTAAAAACATACATGAGAATTTTTAAATGGATCCGAAGGTGAATGGGTAGCCATTGGAGGGAGGCCAAAACTGGCGTGATGTGCTCTCTATAGCCTGTACCAGTTAAAAATCGGGTTGCAGCATTTTGGACCAGTTGTAGACGAGCAATGGAGGACTGACTGATTCCAAACAGAAGTGAATTGCAGTAATCAAGTCTAGATGTTATGAAGGCGTGGATCACTGTCTCAATGTTCTTTTTGGAGAGTATATGGGATATGGGAGGAGTTTGGTGAAACCTTGGATAAAGACTGTCGGTCGGCTCCGAGGAGATTCTGGCAAACCATCAGGTGGCTGAGGAGGGGAAAGCAGAATTCTACCAACACTGTTTTCAGTGAAGGTGGGGTGCTGTTGACCTCAACCAGTGACGACGTCGTCGGGAGGTGGAAGGAACACTTAAACTTTTTCAGTCCCACCGGCACGTCTTTAATGAAGGAAGCTGAGTTGGAACTTCAGGGATGGTCTGTCCGTAACTGTGGCTGAGGTCACCGAGGTAGTTAAAAAGCTTTGCAATGGCAGGGCTTCGGGAGTGAAGGAGATTCTCCCTGATTTCCCCAAGGCTCTGGATGTTGTGAGACTGTCTTGGTTGACACGCCTTTGCAACATCGCATGGACATCAGGGGCAGTGCCACTGAATTGGCAGACTGGGGTGGTGACTTCCCTCTTCAAAAAGGGGGACCGGAGGGTGGGGTGGTGACTTCCCTCTTCAAAAAGGGGGACCAGAGGGTGTTCTCCAATTACAGGGGCATCACTCTCCTTAGTCTCCCTGGTAAGGTCTATTCAGGGGTACTGGAGAAGTAAATCTGATCGTTGGTTGAACCTCAGATCAAGGAGGAACGATATGAGTTCTGCCCTGGCTTTGGAACACTGGACCAGCTCTTTGCCCCCACTAGGGTCATCGAGGGGTCATGAGAGTTTGCCCATCCAGTCTACATGTGTTTCGTGGACTCGGAGAAGGCTTTTGACCTTGTTCCTTGAGGTACACTGTGGGGGGTGCTCTGTGAGTATGGGATTGGGGGCTCATTGTTACGGGCTGTTCAGTCCCTATACAAGCAGTGCGAGAGTTTGGTTTGCATTGCCGGTAGTAAGTCGCACCCCTTCAGGATGGGAGTTGGACTCTACCAGGGCTGCCCATTGTCACAGATTCTGTTCATAACTTTTATGGACAGAATTTCTCGGTGCAGCCAGGGGGTGGAGGGATTCTGGTTCATTGGCCTCAGGATTCCATCTCTGCTCTTTGCAGACGATTTGGTCCTGTTGGTTTCATTGTGCTGTGATCTTCAGCTCTCACTGGAGTGGTTCGCAGCCAAGTGCAAAGCAGCTGGGATGAGAATTAGTACCTCCAAATCTGAGGCCATCGTCTTCAGTCAGAAAAGGGTGGATTGCTTTCTTTAGGTCGAGGGTGAGGTTCTGCCTCAAATGGAGGAGTTCAAGTATCTCTGGGTTTTGTTCACAAGTGAGGGAAGAATGGAGCGTGAGATTGACAGATTGGTGCAGCATCTGCAGTATTGTGGACTCTGTGCCGGTTTGTTTTCGTGAAGAGGAAGCTGAGCTGTAAGACAAAGCTCTCTGTTTACCAGTCAATCTGCGTTCCTACCCTCACCTCTGGTCATGAACTCTGGGTAGTGACAGAAAGAATGAGATCGTGGATACAGGAGGTTGAAATTTCCACCACAGGGTAGCGTGACTCTTCCTTAGAGATAGGATGAGAAGTTAAGTTATCCAGGAAAGACTCAGGAGTATAATCGCTACTCCTCCACAATGAGAGGAGCCAGTTGAGGTGGTTCAGACATCTGGTAAGGATGCTTCCTGTGCGCTGCCCTAGGAAAGTGCTTTGGGCATGTCTAACTGGGAGGAGATCTCAGGGAAGACCCAGGACACGCTGGAGAGACTATGTCTCTCGGTTGGCCTGGGAACACCTTGGAGTCATCCCAGAAGAGCTGGAAGAGGTGGCTGTAGAGAGATGTCTGGACCTCCCTGCTCAAGTTGTTGCCCCCAAGACCTGACTTCAGAACAAGCAGATGATGGATGGATGGATGGATGGATGGATGGATGGATGGATGGATGGAT
>NC_056504.1:49374145-49381094 GCF_014905685.2 Nematolebias whitei
ATGGATGGATGGATGGATGGATGGATGGATGGATGGATGGATGGATGAGCATGGTGGTTGTGTTTCAGAGATGTTCAGTCTGTATTTGGACTCAGACACTCCTCCTGTCTGTGCATCCAGTCGGACCGAGCTCTTCCATGCTAACATGTCTATACTGGTTCTGTTTCCTCCTCCCTAAGCCCCCTCCCAAGCCATCACCCCAACTTCTACAGCACACCCCCCATCTGTCCAGCGAACCCCCCAACAATAATCTGTTGCAACCTCCAGAAAAACACACCTGTCTTCTGATTTTGGTTTTGTCAGTTTTTCATTTTTACTCTCAGAAACTTCCTGGTTTCTGTTTTCAGTTCACTTTTAGTTTTTATTCTTGTTTTTTTTTTAACATGTCTTTTATTTAATCCTCTAACCCTTCTCCATCCAACCCTCCTTCCCCCCACCCTGACCTTTGACCCCTCTCGTACCTCCACCCTTGAACCCCGTACTTCCTCCCCCCTCCACATCCTCTTCCTCCTCCCTCCAGTTTAGAGACCGCCAAATCCACCGCCCAGTCCTCCTCCATGCCGTCTCCCGTTGACCTGACCATGAGCTTCACCCAGCCCGCCCCCCCTGCCTCGTCCTCCTCCTCCTCCCCCCTGGCAGCGATGGGTGCCGCGCTGCCCCATGCTCCAATCCTGGGCGCTCCCTACGCCTTTCCCCTCTCCAGCCTCCTGGGAGTGAAATCCATCCCCTACCTGGCCCTCTCCACCCCTCCCACCTCAGCAGCAGCGGCGGCGGCTGCCGCCGCCATCGGAGCACCAATGTTACCCAGCCCGGTGTCGACAGCAACGGTTCCTGTCTCGGCTCACGCGGCGGCTGCCCTAGCCTCCTACACGGCCAAGATCTCGTCTTCAGCCAACGGAATGAAGAAGCCAGAGAGGCAGAAGTTTGCTCCGTACTGACGGAGGAGGCCGGCGTCTCCTGGGCCGAGCGTCAAACTGCAGCAACTTTTCTTTTTCACACTCTGAACTCTGTCGTTTCCGTCTTTATCCTCCTCTTCCTGCTGCTAACAGACAAAACACTGTGGGATTACTGGAACATGCATGGTTTCACATCAACACCAATATATACAAGAAAAATTAGCAAAGCTCACATACAGAGTCACGTTTCATACATTTAATGAGAAAAATAAAATAAAGCTGTGGCACTAACTCGGATTCAGCACCGGTAAAAATAACTCAAAAATCATAGAAAACATGACAAATACTTCTGGTTTTTTGCATCTGGTTTTACTGTGACGTCATTTAAAAAATAAACCGAGCAGGCTTCACTACATATTTAAACCCCTCCAGCTCACAGCCCGGCTGATTAATTTCACTCACAGCATGAAGGAGCGTTTTAAAATATGACAATCACCATAAAGCTGCAATGGTTACACTCAGGGTCATCGAGTCCGCTTCACACCCCGTCCTCCTGTAAGAGTAATCCTGGAAAATGTTTAGATAAATGTAGAAAAAGTTAACATTCCTTCATATTCAGACCAATCGTGTGTTTTTTGGAACACAGCACGTAGAATTCACTAAATCTGCAGCTTGGACCGCCGGCCCGCTGGACCTTTGCAGGTCGAATGTGGGTTCAACCGTTTTAAACACAAAAGTTCAGTTTATGACTACAGCCCTGTTTTAATTACCGTACTCTGGATATTTTTTATCATCTCCACAAAATTGAACAAAAACGCTGTAATACCCAAACTGTGACACTAGGTGGCAAAAGAAGGCCCACGTCAGCAGAAAGAACCCTCCGAGCTCAAGATCCTCCGAGAACAGATTAATGTCAGAACACAAAGTCTAACGACGACAGGATCAGGAACGCCCGATTACGTCTTAAAACGAGGGGCAGAAGTCCACCTGACCTGGTTCAACTGGGTGGAGTCGACGGTTTGAATCCTGGGCAGATTCAAATAAATCAGAGCCTGAAACCAGAACTCGTATTTATGAATCTCGTTCAGTTCGATCTCAGACTCGACGTGTTCAAACTGCTCACACTCCCCGAGATGAGGAGCAGAAAAAGGACAGATCCACTTTTTTTTTTTAACTCGTTCATAAATTTTGCTCCCTAAAACGTACATTTTGACTTTATTCTGATTCAAGTTGGAAACAGTTGAAACACCTAAAAACAACTTAACTTGATTTAACAAGAGCTTAAAAATAATTAAGTACTGATGATGCGGAACATAGAAACATTTAAAGACTTTCAGACATGCTCCGCCCGATTTAACATCACGGTCTGTGCACGGCACATTTTCCTGTTCCCAACAATCCCACAACTTTCTCCTGAAACCTGCTGGTTCGTTCTCGCAGAGTCCGGACGTCGGGCGTTTGTAGCGACGGATGTGTGCGGTTCTTTGCTGCCTCTAAAAGCCATAGAGACTTTCTGCTTTTCGTCTTCTCGTCTTTGTCCCGCTCTTTCTCTTCTTGTATATTCGTAAATTTATTAACCGTTCTGAAATATTTAAACTTTCTATCACTGATCACGAACACTGAGCAGCTTTTCTATACCCGTCTGCTTCTTTCGTCTTTCAGTATTTCTTGTAAAGATTTTAAAAAACGACAGGCTTTACGTCTTTTCATGGTTGTTTTTGTTCATGATACCAATTTAAAATGTTCTTTAAATTATTTTAACTTATTAAGACGAGTATTACATTCTGTCTCCGTGTGACTGCAAGTAAAACTGTAAAACTTTCATTTAATTTAAGTGTGAACAAAATATTTTGCCTTTTTTTTTTTTTTTTTAAGAAAAAGATCACTGTACCATTTATGCAAATACTAACATGTTTGTTGTTTAAGTGTTTTCACTCGTGAGCTCAGACTGAACATTTTAACCAAACAAATTCTTAACTGGAGACGGTTTTAAATGTTTTTCTGCTTCTGGACTTTCAGCTTCCACAGAACTAGAACAAAGTAGAACTACACCAACAGCAAACTATTCCTCAGGTCACAAAAGATAAGCCAAGGCACAAGTTTACAAAGTCAGAACAGCAGATAAAGTCACAGAACTGGGTTGGTTGGTAGTTTATGGTATTTTGAAAACTAACTTAATTCCAGCCAGGTTGTTATAGACTCTTTACATTCATGTATGAAGAATGTACCTCCTGCAACTTCTGCTGCATTTCTTTGGTGTTGAGGTATTTTATTCTGCAGCGACACCTACTGTTCAGGAGGGGAACTGCAGGAACCATGACAACTGCATCTCCACCATAATGATCCAGCTGTTCTGTTACTGATGTGAAGTCTGTTCAACAGAACAGCTGCTTCCCTCTCCCTGTGAAGAAATGCTTATCGCCCGCCCTCCAACCTTTAAACAAAGATCTGTTCGAGCTCACAGTATGTGATGGGGACGACTCTCGGCTACTACCACACCAAAGTTTAGCTTAAAACCTACAAATCTGATATTTATAGCCAGGTATAATCAGAGTTTAAATAACTGGAGACCATTTAACCCGACAAGAAACCAGCAGAACATCAGAACCAATGTGTCCAACAGGTTCTGATTCTGAACCTTTAATCTTAAACAACAAAAAACCTGATTTAAATCAAGAGCCTCGTCCATCAGAGGACAGTGACTGGATCCTGCATCCCTGTTCGATGAGAACCGGGTCAGAACCGTGTTGGTCTACTTCTTCTTGTAGTTCTGTGCCAGAGGCCACGTTCTACGTGGGAAACGGTTTTTATTTCTCCAGCTGACCTGTTGGCTGTTCAGCTTTCGGATCGTCACACACTGTTGCTGCATGTTTACTCTGTCTCACTAACACACACACACACACACACCTCGGCCTTTGTGCACTAAAAGCAATACAAACCGAGCCGATCAGTAGCTCCACAGAGAAGTTGACGGTTGTTGTTGCGTAAAGTTTGTTTTGAATCATTCTGACGACGACGAGCTCGAACACTTATTTTTATAAAGTCGCACGCCTTCGTTTCCTCCGTCTTCCCATCTCTCCGGTTCATCGTCTCTTTATTCACCTGCATGAGTCGGGTGGAACTGACGTCTATGCAAAAACTTATTCTGCGCTTCGGCTCGCGTGAACAAAGTTCTGCAGACTCACGACAGCTACACCCTGAAGAGTGAACCAGAATCTGTGAAGGACCCGAACGTGGCTCCGGATGTGTGGAGGTGCCACAGTTCCTCCCCTCCAGGTCCAGCTACTCCAACCAAACAGAAAAAGATCTCCTGAACTACCGTCTTCTAGATGGTTCAAAGTGCAAACACAGAACTGGACTGAACAGAACCACGGCTGGTTAGTCTGCAGGAGGTTTGGATCAGAAGGTTTGGATATCGGAGTCAATCTGCAAAAGACAAAGATGGAGGGAGAGCACTGTCGGGAGCAGACGTCAGGGAGGTGGAGCTCCATAAAGATGGAGCTCAGACACACGACGTCTGCTACGCCCGTCACGTCACCGTTTCACCTGATTTCAGTCACTTCGGCTGTTTCTGCAGGTGAACGAGCACCTGCAGCAGATGGAGGCCAGTCAAAGTTTAGTTGAACTTAACCTTAGACATGAGAACTCTGAGCAGGTCCAGTCTGGACTAGACATTACTGGTCCATGGTGCCAAACGACTGGTTCTATGACCGGAACAGCCTTTAAAATTATTTTCTGTAAATCCTCTGCTGACCCAGCCTTCAGTGTCTCACGACCTCCAGTAGTTTTGGAAGCCACAGCTCTGGTGAAGTTATTTTAGCTGAAATTAAAAACATTAAAGATTCTTCATGAAATCAGCAAAGACGACCCGAACGCTGATAAATCTGATAAAAAACGAACCGCGCCGCTCGTTCAGAGGCAAACGGGACCAGAACTGGTCCTCTTCAGGGTGAAGGTGTTGGACCGGTCTGAGTCCAGGACAGCAAGAGAAGGTTTGTTCTGGATCTTCTCAGAACCAGGACCTGCTCTCAGATGTGTAGAAATCTGGTTTTGCACTTGAACAGAACTGAATCATGATGAGATTCTCTGGTGAGCTTAGGGTCCAACCACCTGTTTTTATTTCTGCATCCTGGTGGGGGTCAGGGGTGGGAGTGTGGGTTGGGGGGTCAGGGATGAGGGTCTGCTTGTCTGGACCTGCTGTCTTTGTGATTCTGTTTTCCTTCCATTCATGCCATGTTCTAATAAAGTAACACTGAAACTAAAAACACGACTGTTTTATTTCAACCAGTCTGAAACCTGCAGGATGGGTTCTGGGTCCAGGAGGGCTTATCAAGACCAGCTGATCTGGGTCCAGGAGGGCTTATCAAGTCCAGCTGATCTGGGTCCAGGAGCAGCCTGGTCTTCATCAGGTTATTGTCCAGTCTGAGCTGCTCAGAATGGAGGGTTAGATGTTTATCAAGCGTCCTTCATCAGAACCACACGTTGGTTCTGAAGGGGTCAGATGTCCAACAAGGCAATAAGACCTGATCCATCAGGACTGTGGAGGCGGCAGAAAACGATCTGATGAGAAGAAAGGAAAATCAAACATTTTGATTCAAGTCCAGGGCAGCCTGAAACATGACGGGACAAAAAGTGGGTTTTAAAGGTTCTGGTTCTGGACGACTGTGGGAAACATCATCTGAGCAGAGCAGACGTTTAGACAGATTAAAGATCTGATCTGCAAATGAAGATCAGCACATGTGACGGGATGATCCAACAACACAATGTTCTGGTTCTGAAGAAAACTTCTAGGAGACGCCTGAACTTTGCTCGTCCTTTGACTGAAAGTGTTGGAGACAAAACTCAAAGTTGACTTTCTGAGCACTGACTCGAAGGTGTCGGCATGCAAAGACCCAAAACAGACCGGGTCAGACCAGGTCAAGATGCTCGTTTATATAAAAATTAAATTAAAACTTTTCAAACACAAAGTCCAAAATAAAAAGAATAAAACCGACTAAGATCAAAACTTTAAAAAAAAAAAACCACGTGAAAATGTTAAACTGAAATTAGAAAAAGGATTTCCTGTGAAGCAGAGAACTGAAGCTGAACAGCAGCTAAACCTGAATGTAGCTAAAAGGTCACTAAAGTCTAAAATTAGCCAAATTTAGCTAACGCCATCCAGAACTGAAGAAACGGACCAAACAGAGTCCTGCACCTTTGTGACTTCTGCTCCTTATAGCCTCACTGTTCCACCTGTTCCCTGTTCTCACCACAGATTACGATGTCATCTGCAAACATCAGAATCCACGAGGATTCCTGCCTGACCTCATCCGTTAGTCGGTCCATCACCAGAGAAAACGAGAAGGGGCTCAGAGCCGATCCTTGATGCACTCCCACTTCCACCTTGAAGCTATCTGTCACTCCTACAGCACATCTCACCACTGTCCTGCTGTCCTCATACATGTTCTGTACCAGTTTAACATACTTCTCTGCTCCAATGCCGTGAGCCTTGTTGCCCTTCCACTTGGTCTCTTGGACACTTAAAAACATCTACCTTCCTTCTCTGCATCATGTCAGCCAGCTCTATTTAGAGTTGCCAACCTCAGTCCTACATTCTTGACTTTCCTCTTCTCCCTCCGTCTCCCGAGTCCTGACATTTCCCTCCTCATGGTCTTCAACCAACATCAGCACATTTTCCACCGGCACCCTGTTTGTCAACAGCACCGGTGGTTGTCGTTAACCCGGGCCTCCACCGATCCTGTGTGGTTTTGCTTTGATGAACACGACGCATGTTAGTTTTGGCAGAAGTGTTTTACATCAGCTGCTCTTCCTGACACAAAACCCTCTTACCCCGTTTTGGGACCAGAACCAGAGAAACACTGGCTGGTTTATAATAAATTTATATTTATTCTTGTTTATTGAACTAAAAACGCATGAAGTTGTTTTGGTTTCCACAAAGTCCAGAGGCCTCCTTTGATCTTAGTTCAAAACCGTTTTAAAGTTGGTTTGTTTTACTGTTGCACTGTGAACAACAACAACAACAACAACAACAACAACAACAACAACAACAACAA
>NC_056504.1:49381104-49398342 GCF_014905685.2 Nematolebias whitei
AACAACAACAACAACAACAACAACAACAACAACAACAACAACAACAACAACAACAACAACAACAACAACAACAACAACAACAACAACAACAACAGACATGGAAACAAAAACACGTCAGCAGCTTCATAAAAACCTGAAGCATCATCTTCAGTGGAGACAGGAACCAGAACCAGTTATCAGGACTTACTGGACCTGTCAGAACACCTGCCTTCTCTCCGGGGTCTCAGCCTTTCATCACCTCCAATATGGCTGTAAACAAATAATAATAAATAAACTAAAATGAGAAACACAAATCTGCAGTCCAAAGTAAAACATCAGATCTGTCCGTCTCCTTCAGTCCACAACTGTTAATTCAACTTTACTTTAATGTTTCTGTTCATCCAAATCAAAACAGACTCACCTGCTGCAGGTACCGGTTCTGATCAGATCAGCTACACCTGAGGGTCATCAGCGCTATGGGAGGAGGCGAGGGACATTCCCGTACACTGGAGAAATTATTCAACTTTAAGTCTAATAAATCCTAATTAAATGTGTCCTTTAGTGGCAGTTCTGATAAAAGTTGTTACTGATTAATAAAATAAAATTAATCCTCGCAAGCTACACAAGTTTATATTTCACCTTAATTTGTTTTATAACTCTATTTTGATTTAAATTGCATTTTTACTGTAGATTATTGTCTTCCTGAAACAGATCAGTCTTGTAAATGAGTCCTCGTGACTCAATGAGACTAACCTGAATAAATAAAGATTGAATGAAAAGTGGCTTTTATTTTGAAAGCACATCCTGTCTGCGCGTGCTCGCGGGTTCATCAAAGCTTTGTCCCTCGGTGCGGTCTGACAGGCGAGCACGATTTAATTATAAAACTTTCATATTAGTAGCTGTAGTTTTTATTTTATTATGAAGCAACTTTATAAAGAACAAACTGAGTTTTCATGATTTTAAACAAAATGTTGAAAATTTCATTAAAGTGACAGAAATATTTTAGTCTGGTTTCTATTATTAAAAAAACATCTAAAAAATGTTTGTGCTTTAGTAATTTATCTGAAAAAGTCTGAAGATTAAAACAAATTTACAAGCTTTATTTTGTAATTAGCTCATTCTTTATATAATTTTTGTTGCTTTGCTCAAATATTTTGATAGTTTTCAGCATCTAGTCGTGTTTTATAAAAAATGTACAGAATAAAAACAGTTTCCTGACAGAAGCAGACGCAGACCAAACTTTAGTTGTTGTTTACTTCCTGATCCGTTATAAAATACAGGAAACACGTTTTATAAAACAGGTTTTAATATTCAGAATAAAAAATACTGAACCTAAGAGGAGAAATGAAACATTCACACGAGGACTCGTTTACATCACAACACCAAAATAAATCTTTAAATAGTTCTGTAAAAAACAGCTGATTTTGTTCTGAAGGACCCGCGGGTCATTTCACACCTTAAACGTTTTGTTTACTTGTTTATTTGTATAAACAACAGCTGATCATACTTCATATATCAAGCTGTTCTGTTCCTTTTTCTGATTTCATTTATTCAACAAAACCTTAGTGTTGCCAACTTCTTTTTTCTTTTTTAACGTGTTTTGCCGTTAATCGTCTGTGAACGACGTCCAACAGTTCGAGTTTCTCACCGATCTGATCGAATTTAAAACATAAAAAATGAAATCCAACCAGAACCAGACGGACGTCGGGCTGAAGAGAAGCTTCCATCCGGACGTGTTCGTCGTGCTCCTGCAGCAAGCTGAAGACTGGAATGATAAAAACAGCAGAGCAGAGCTGGGGGGCCGTTTCCTCCAAACTCCCCCCCAATAAAAACAGCCCTGAACTCATAAAGGGCTGTTTCACCAAATATTCAGGGTCAGATCTGTCAAAAACTACAAGAAATGATTCAAGCCTGGACTAAAACATTCTGAACCGAAGGCAGAATCTGAAAAACACGGTTTGTGTTCAGAGACTTTTTTTTTTTTTTTTTTAGAAAGTTCAAAACTTTTTTTTTTTTTTTTTTACAAATAGAAGAAACGTTCACAAACGTTCATCTGCTGGTCGAGTCCAAGTCTGAACAATCTTAACTTGTTGTTTTTGGAAACGGTCCGAACGCTGAAGATCAGTGGAGCAGTGTTCAGAACCAGAAGCAGCTGGTACTGAGTGGACCGACCCGGTGAAGGACACCTGAGCTGTCGGGTCACAGTAAAGATCTAATAAAGTCAGAAGCACAGAAACAGTCCTGCTGGATTTAGTGTCGCGTGTTTCAGAGATCGTCTGTCCTCGGAGGTTTTTCACTTCTCATCGGACTCGACAGACGTTCGTCCTGCAGAGGGACACAGAGGACATTGGACCCGACAGACATCTGTCCTGCAGAGGGACACAGAGGACGGTCCGAGGTGAAGGAAGAGGAACGTGTAGTGTAACTTCAGGTTCCGCCTGAATGAAACCATTAAAAGTTTAAAAACATGTCCTCTCATGCTTCCTGTACAATCATCAGTTAGTGTCTTTAACGATCACGACCACCACGTGCTCCTCGTCCAGATTACCCACAGTCCTCTTGGCCTCCTGCAGGAACTGCTGCGAGAACTCTCCGGGGGGGAAGGCGTACAGCATGGCGCCCGGCCCGCTCTCCTTGGCGGTGGGCAGGCTCACCACGCCGGCAGCCTCTTTGTTCCGCAGGTACGTGACCAGGTGGCGCATCAGGCGCACCTGCAGGCCCGGCTCGGGGCCCGGAGCCTGCCGGTCCACGGGGCCCTGCAGGGCCAGAAGGATGGCGAAGCCGTCGGGGCGGCCCAGCTTGATGCGGCGCAGCACCTCGTCAAGCCGAGCCTGGTCCATGCGCAGCCGCTGGGCGATCTTCAGCTGACTGGGCTGGTTCTGGTTCTGCAGCGTCATCACCGTGTTGAAGAAGGCGGCGCCGCCCTCCAGCAGGAACAGGTCGGTGGGGAAGCTGCTGTTCTTCAGGGCGAAAAAGCCACGCCACAGTTTGGACAGAGCGCTCTGGGCGAACTCGGACAGCGTGCACGGTGGAGAGGAGGTGTCTGTGGGGGCGGCGGGGGAGCCAGGGACCACCGCCTCGCTGCCCCGGTGGTGCTGGTTGTTCAGGTGGTCCACGGAGGACCTCTTGCTGTGGTGGCGCCCGGATGTCGGCTCTTCTTCGGTGGTGGTGGCATGCCGACCCGCTCCTCCGATATCGGGGGAGTGATCTTGCGGTTCTGTAGTGGAGTCGGGGGCTCGAACCCGTGCACAGTCCGGGCTTGCTTCAGGGGAGACGGCTCCTCCAGGACCTCGAGCCCTGGACCTCCCCCTGTCCTTCTCCTCTGTCTGCCTGTCGGTGGACGGACTCCGGCTCTTCCTCCGGTTCTTCCTCTCCTCTCGCTCCTTCAACCAGTGCTCCCGGCTCTTACTGCGGCTGCTCGCTCCTCTCTTCCCAAATGCCTCCACCCCCCCGGGCCTCCGCTCCAGGGTTCGAGATGGACTGCTTGGAAAGTCTACCTCTAACAAGGCCCTGTCCCTCAGTGAGAGCAGGCTGTGGGAGGGGGGAGAGCGGTCCCTGGCGCCCCTCAGCTCCCGCTCCAGGCTGCGATGGCGGCTGTACGCCTCCCCCAGGAGGTCATAGTGGGCTGGGAGCACAACAGGAGGCTGGTAACCAAGAGGGAAAGGACGAGTGGGGCTCTCCTCAACTTTAGCAAAGTCCACCCTGAGGCGGTGCTCCAGGCCCGCCAAAGGAAACCCCCTCATCTGCGTGCAGGCAGCCTGAGCTGCGTCCAGACTCTCGTACTGAATGTAGGCGAAGTTGTCCCCCTTCACATAGTCTATGTTCCTGATGCTCCCGAAGCGATCGAACTCCCGAGCCAGGGCAGCCAGAGAGTTCCCGGGTCCCAGACCCCCCACCCAGAGGCGGGTGGTGGGGTTCGCTTTGCCATAACCGATCTTTATGGGGTTGCCACCAATGGGCCGGCCCTGCATGGCCACTTTGGCTCTGTGGGCCATGTCCAGGTTCTGAAACTTGACAAAAGCATAAGCCCCACCTTGTCCACGCGCCGGGCGTTTAATCACCACGTCCTCAATGACGCCATATTTATCAAAGCCCCTCCTGAGGACGGCCTCCGTCACGTTCCCGTCCAGGTTCCCGATGAAGAGGTTACTGGTGGCCCTCTGGTCATCCTCGGGCTTCAAGTCCTCCACTACCGGGACCACCGGGAGGCCGTAGGGCCGGCCCCTCTCATCCAGCATGCCGTAGTAATCCAGCAGCCTCTCCCGGTCTCTGCTCAGAGCCAGGCTCTCCAGGGCCAAGTGTCTGGCTCTCAGCTCCCGGAGGTTGCTGACCCCCGGGACGGGCGGGGACAGGGAGCGCTGCCGGTACGGGTAGGGGGCGTTCAGGGGTAGAAATCCAACGTCCGGCGGGGTGACACTCCGCCTCCTCACGTACATGGGCTCCATTTTCAGCTGCCGCTCGCCCAGAACCAGCCTGGAAGATCTGGCGTGCCGGGCCTCCTTGGCGTCCTCCGGGTGGCGAAAGTTCACGTAGGCGATCCGGCCGAGCTCCGGGGTGTGGGACAGTTTCACACTGACGTCCCCAAACTTTTTGAATTCATGGAACAGGGCGTCCTCCACGTCCTCGTCCGAGACCTGCGAGCCCAGATTACTGATGAGCAGCGTTTTGTACTCCACCGTGCCCGGCCTGGCGGCGGGGAGCTCGGCCGCGGTGGTCCGGAGCGGCGGGCGGCCGAGGAGGCTGAGTTCATGGCGGTGGTGGAGCTCCAAGGCGGCCGCCCGCTCCTCCCGGAGCCGGGGCTTCTCCCGCTCCCGGCTCCGGCGGTGGTAGCTGCGGCTCTCGGTCACCAGCAGAGCCAGCGGCGGGGGAGGCAGCTCCTCTCTGCGGGCGCTCTCCCGCTCCCGTATCCGCTTAGCGATGGCTCTGGACGGACTGCTCTCCCTCCCGGCCTGCCGCTTCATCTTTCACCGGAGGACGGAGCTGAAACTTCTCGGTGCCTGCAGCGGGAATCCAGAAGGCTTCGGTAAAGACTCGGTTCCACAGCGGCCGGTGGTTTTTGGCACATTAACGGTTAAAAAAGGTTAAAATGGTTAAAAACAAACACAGCATCGGAAGAGCTGCCGCAGCGCCGCCATCTTGGACAATAGGAATGTGCGCGTTCCCAGAGGACAGTGAACGTGATGACGTCAGCGCGTAGGACGTAACGTCGTTTACTATTTAAAAATGTATTTCTTCATCTAAAATAGTTCAATCCGGTCCTCTGGACATATTTCTTAATATTTACATTATGTAGAAAATATGTTTTTTATTCATGTAGTAAAAAATAAAGTCCATCGTCTTAGATTATTGTGCACAAGTTTTAATCCGTTCTTTTTTTCTAAGCAGCCAGATTTTCATGTAATCTTTAAATGTTAAGGTTTTTTTTTTTGGTTTTTTTGACCCTGTCCTTGTTCCTGAACATTTCCAGAAGAATGTTTTAATTCTAATCTCTCTCAAGCTCCTAAACTGGAGGGAAAAAAAACTAGAGGTACGTCAACAGATAAAAGAAAAGTTCAAGCTTATTTTTTACGTTTCATTTTATTTCTGCTCTTTGTTCCCAGCAGCACCAATACGCTTCTGGAAACTTGACCGATGCATTTAAAGCTAAATCTTTTTAGTGTGTTTGTTTATAAATGGTGTGAAATCTGCAAATCAGTCAAATTATTTTTACTGGCTTTTTTTTTTAATAAGACTCATTTCTTGAGTACAAACAAAATAACAATTTTGAATAATTTGTTTATACAATTTTTAAACTTGTTACAAAAAATTTAAGAAAAACCATTTTGGGATGAAATTAGATAAAAACATGAAACGGTTCTGTGCTGGAGGATCCAGTTTGACACCAGATCTGTGAGAAACCCAAGCTCTTCACAGAAAGATGTTTAGATCCCTCCATGGAGCAGGGATCCAGTCTGAACTGGACCGTTTAGACGGATCCACATCAAGAACCGTCATCCATCAACAGCTGATCTATCCACGAACCATCACGCAGAGGAATCCGGGTCAGAAGAGACAGGGATCCCAGAAGAGCAAATGGAACAAAGTCCAAAAGCTTGGTTCTGTGAGGACATGGGCTTGGATGAGGTTCTGGGATGGGTCAGCTCCAAATGCTCAGCCACACAAACTCCAGTGGTATCGTATTTGTTCTGGGGCTGTTTGGCTGCTCAAAGAGGTCCAAAAGCCCAGTTCTGTGATGGCAGCACTGATGCAGAATCATTGCATCTTTTCCACAAGCGGCGCCGGAGATCTTTCACCGAGACCAGATTCTGCTCATTCCAAAGACCGAGGAGGAGACGGGTTCTGGGCTGGCCCGACTTGTGAGGGGGAGGACCCGTCGTCCACTTTCACCCGCCAGCTGGGTCAGAACCAGGTCCCATCTCCAGCCTGGAACAACCTTAAAGCCTCCGTTGGAGCAGAGTCGCTGCAGAACATAAAATAAATTCTCAAATTATTCTCTTCAAAGTATTTTGTTCAGTCCAGATAAATAAAAATGTTTATTTTGGCTCCAAACTTTAAACCTTTTCTCTTCCTGAGGATTATTTCACATGAAGGACTCACTCATTAAAATAAATCCTGTAGATTTTTATCAACAGACCAAACAGGAAGTACCCGAGCGGCGCTGCATCTCACTTCCTGTTGGCAGCGGTCTGAGTGAACTCGCATCACGTTTAGACTTTTTTAATTTATTTTTGTGGAAAACTGGCATCACTTTGTTTTTACAGCAGCTTCCTCCGGTGGAAACCGAACAATCCGACAAAACGGACCGATTTCAACATAAACTTATTAAAGCACCTTTCAAAATAAAAGCCTCAGATCAATGATCTGCTGCTTCGAACAATTGATTTTATTAAACCCAGGAACGTAAAGAAGCATAAAAACAAACAAAACAAAAAAAAAGCAAAAAGTGATGGAACTTGTTTAATAGTTTGGGTTCTGATCGATGACAGGAAACCAAAAACACAAACGGAGATAAAAACGGAGCCCCGAGCAGCCGGTTCTGATGGACCCGCGTCCTGAACAGACGCTGCAGCGCCAAACTCAGCAAATAAAAATAAACTTATTTTGATGGTGAAAGTGACCTGCAGATCAACGATGGGGGTTCTGCTCAGCGACCCTCTCTGCAGTGGGGTGATTTGGACATTTATTGTGAAATGTGTAGCAGGAAGCAGCAGCTGGCGGCTTCCTCCCACTTTACTTACAAGTACAGTATAAAGACCAGAACCTACAGGTCCGATTGAGCAGACCGAGACGAACGTGACTAAACTCCTCAGCCGCCTCGTCATCATCATCATCCCTCCTCAGCATCCTCCTCCTCCTCACAGGATCCAAGCCCGTTTAAAGTCCAATCCAAAGTTTATTTTGTTTACGTCATCACGTTACAGATCTGTCCGTGCCTTGGCAGCTGCAGGAGCGTACTTGGGCATGAGTTCCGTGATTTTGCGGATGAAGTCGGACTTTTCGGCGCAGCCTTTGCACGACTCGCCCCACTCCTCCAGAATCTTCTTCAGGTCCTTCACTTTCAGTTTCTTCAGGTCCACTGTGGTCAGGTCCAGCTGTTTGTCTGCAAGAGACAAAAATGAGAAATGTTCAACCTTTTCAGGCCCAGAGGGGACACGTTGTCCTGAGCGACCCGCCTCGGCCCGTCAGAACCTCACCGTATCTCAGCTCACAGATCTGACCGTCCTTCTTCTTGAGTTTCTCGCAGATCTTCTCCACCGGGACGTGGTGGCTGAGCGGTTTGGACACCTCGTTCACGATCTTTGTGGCTGCGTCGCTCGTTGCTCCGATGTAATAACACTGAACACAGGGCCGAGAACAGAACCGGGAATTAGACGGGTTCCAGAGGTTCTGAGGACAGGTCTACATCCACATATTTTCTAACTGAACCGGGTGGAATTAAACTTATGGAAAATAAAATTAATAAAATTATGACGAATAAAACTTATGTTGTAAAATGACGCTGTGATGAAATCAAATCTTTGTACGTGTTGGTTTGGACCAATCAGAACTAGGCCTGTCACAATAAGTTTTGCTGGGCGATTAATTGTCTCAGAAATTATTGCGATAAACGATAATATTGTTTGAAATTTGATAATAATTAGTAATTATTGTCAAATGCGTCTTGTTGTGGCTCCTCAGACCGATGGTAGTCTTTTGGATGAAAGACGAAACGTTTCAACAAGAAGAAACCGTCCAGAGGACCTGAATGAACTTTGTTAAACCCCGAGTCATTTTATATTTATTTTAAATCAGGTAAAACTGGCAGCAGTAGTTTATTGAGATGAATAAATTTATAATTTACACCAGATAATCAGAGGAGATGTTTCAGGTTTAACTTTTTTTAAACCAATAAATAAACGGAGGGTTCTGTGGATCATTTGGACCTGTGGTTCTGTGGATCATGTGTGGCACTTACATGTGGATAATTTTGTCTATTTTGTTATGGCGTCATATCTTTATTGTAATGTCATGTTGTGTGTTGTAGTGATGTTTGTGTTACTCTCTGCTCGTTGTTTGTGGGATGTTTCTTGTTCTCACCTGCCTCAGCACAACTAATAACTCCGGCATATTTACAATGATGCTTACTGCTGACATGTTGATTAATATTCATTGTCCTAATTTAAATAAATAAATAAATGAACTGGTTCACTCACGAAGCGGTTATCTTTTCCTCTGGCGGCGCTGCAGCTCTTCAGCAGCGCCGTCTCGATGTCTGCGTTGTTGAAGTTTGTGTTGCTGTCCTTCAGAGTCTGATAAAACTTCCCCAGGAAGCTGACGCACACTGAAACACAAAAACAAACAACAACTGAAACACAAAAACAAACAACAACTGAAACACAAAAACAAACAACAACTGAAACACAAAAACAAACCGAAACACAAAAACAAACCGAAACACAAAAACAAACCGAAACACAAAAACAAACAACAACTGAAACACAAAAACAAACAGAAACACAAAAACAAACAGAAACACAAAAACAAACAACAACTGAAACACAAAAACAAACAACTGAAACACAAAAACAAACAAAAACTGAAACACAAAAACAAACAAAAACTGAAACACAAAAACAAACAACAACTGAAACACAAAAACAAACCGAAACACAAAAACAAACCGAAACACAAAAACAAACAAAAACTGAAACAAAAACAAACAACAACTGAAACACAAAAACAAACCGAAACACAAAAACAAACCGAAACACAAAAACAATCAAAAACTGAAACAAAAACAAACAACAACTGAAACACAAAAACAAACAAAAACTGAAACACAAAAACAAACAGAAACACAAAAACAAACAGAAACACAAAAACAAACAGAAACACAAAAACAAACAACAACTGAAACACAAAAACAAACAACAACTGAAACACAAACAAAAACTGAAACACAAAAACAAACAAAAACTGAAACACAAACAAAAACTGAAACACAAAAAAAGAAACAAACAAACAAACAAAAACTGAAACACAAACAAACCAGATCTATTTACCTTTGAAGCTGCTCGTAAACAAGTTTAATGTTTGAAAACTTTGTTTCACTGAATCTCATTTATTAGGAAAATGAACAATTATTGATCCACTTCACTCGAATCTGACGTTGACTCTGAAACTTTGGACTCATTTATAAAATCATATTTTAATTTATTTTAAATAAATTTTTATTTTGAGCTGCAGCCTCTTCAGGACCAGAACACGATTAAATCAAATGTTTTCATTCTCTTGTTTGGTACGCTGAAATACCGTAAATGGTTTTATAGTTTAAAAAAAAAAAAAAAAAAAATTCATCCATCCAAAACATTATGACCACTCTCAATTATTCAGTTGGACTTTTCCCTGACCCGTTTGACCCGTCTGTGGTTTCTGACACAAACCCGTCAGCAGCAGATCCTCTGAACTTGGATGCTCTGAAGTGGGACTACTGTGAATCGGGCCTGCTGGTCCAGAACATTTCTCAGATGCTGGACTGAACTGGGTTTGACACCTTCAACTGGTTGTTGTGCCCCTCAAACAGTTCTTGGTGTTTCTGCAGAGTGGGCGGGCCGGGAGCATCACTCCTGATGAGAGGCCATCATCAGGTTCTGCAGGTCAAAGGAACGCCCATAGAACCTATTCGTTCTGCAGGAACACGCCATACAAACGGCAGGACCCAAAGATTCCCAACTTTGTCCACAGCATCACTGCTACCTTCAGCTAGCATTTTAGCTACTTTTAGCTTTCAGCTCAGTTTCTTCAGCTACTTTCAGCCTTCATTCTGTATTCACATAAAAAGTATAATTACCTAGTTTTATTTTATATTTCCTCCACTCACTCAGTATTTTATTTATACTGGTTATTTATCCTTTTTTTAAATAAACAACTTTATCAACCTCCAGAATCTAAAGAAATTAAATCAAATTTTTCTGATCTTTTCATGTTTCTTACCTGTCTGAAACATTCCTCAATTACTTTTACACACACACATATACATTATATAGATACATATATATATATATATCAATATAATTTTGATTTATTTTATAGCCCAGCAACTTCCGGTGGATGTTGGCTTTGAATGGATGTTTGTCGCTGTCCGTCTCAGTAAAAGTGTTAAAATAAATAAACAGAACGAGATCAGCAGCTGAATGCGTTAATAAACCAGGTGTAGATGAGCTGATTTTCCGGCTGTTTGTTAGTTTTCCAGCTGATTTTCCGGCTGTTTGTTAGTTTTCCAGCCTGGCAGCCCCTCGCTAGCCGCGGCTAACAGACGAGCTAACACTCGGTCCTACCTTCACATTCTCCTTCCTTCAGGGCTTCAGTGGATCCAGGCACGAGGGTGAGCGCGAGAGCCACCGACAATCCGCTCAAACTCAACATTTTGACCCGAATAAACTCTCAAAGATGTCCGCTAAACCTCCGTTCAACACGTCCGCACGGTGCTCATGAGACTCTGCCGCTGCTACAGAGCTGACAAACGCCGGTAAACCGAGTGAACGCCGGTGTTTGACTCAACCGGCCTCTGATTGGTCAGAAAGTCCAGAGTGAACCACGCAAACCCCTCTGATTGGACAGAGGACTGTCAAAGGCGGGGCATTCCGGGTGCAACGTCCAGTTGGCGCCGTCTGATTGGTCCAGTGACAAAGCGCTCCAAATACGTGTTGCCTCGGCGAGTTCGTTCTTTTTCAACCGGACTCTGATTCGGCTAAACATGAAGGAGCGTCTCTCTTAAACGGAGGAGAGAAAGTATTTCCCGGCAGGATGAGTCAAGAGCGATTTTAATTTAAATTAATAAAGATCTGTCAACAATCTGCTTTTAATACAGCTTTCATTAACGGCCGTTGACGTGTCCGTCATAGAAACTCCGCCTACTTGGTGCGCCGCTCCGTCCGCCGGGGAATAAATGGGAGAGAGCCAGTGGTAGAAATAGAGGCTGGATTAAACTTGATAAAAACGGGTTAATAAACAGAAAATAAAAAGGTTTGAATGTAGATTTCTGTGAAACTGATTAAAAAAATTCCTACAGAAAACCAAGAGAAAAGATCATAATATAATTTAATTTTATTAAACATTTTATAACTTTAGCATATAAAACAAACAACTGGTGATTCTCAGATCAAACAGTTCATGGTTATCACATCTTTACATGGACACAATCAGTCAAATCAGTTGAAAATGTCACTGCCTCCTGCACACGGCCGTATTCTTTCAAGGCTGTCGTTTTATAACTGCCTTTACACAAACTATTCAACATATTGTAAACACGTAGTCTCCTTTTTGTTTGAGGTGAAAGTTTCTGATTAGATTTTGTCAACAGGACTCTCTTCACTCAAGTGACTTGACAAATGAAAGTGTTTAAATAATGGACCAAACAGAGAAGCAGCAGCCAAAGTCAAAATAAAAAACTGAAACACCTGAAAGTTTGGAGATCTGTTGATCCAGACCGGTTCAGCAGATTACAGCAGTCTGGATCATTGGAACGAAAAGGTGGATTACTTTAGATCCACTGTGGGTCAAACTCTGAAACCAGAGCTCAGGAAGTCGTCTTTCGAGACACGACCCAAGTCAGAACCAGAAAATGAGCTGCAGGAAAACACAAGTGCCCCGTTTTAAAACGTGTCTCTTAATTTTACAAGAACACAAAGAAACTTTTTCCACTTGTTTATTGAGTGAAATCCAGACAGGTGAGTCCAGGCTGCGTGTTCAGACACTCATCAGAACTTTGGCAACTTCATCTGTAAACTTCAGCATTTCAACACAAACTGATTCATCGAGCACGAGAAGAAAGATCCAGATCAACGACAAACCGTGCGCTCCGCTCAGCTTTAGAACAAGAAAAAGGCGTTTGAACCTTTACATTCCATTTAAACGTCTACATTCCGCCCGGCAACAGAAAGACTTTATTTTATTTCTGGTTGGAGAAGCACGGCTCCTTCAGGTGTACATCATCTCAGCCATGTGGGACATCTTCTTGGGGATGTAGAGGTAATACTCCATGTAGCCGGAGAGGTCTTCTATCGTGATGTCGTCCACGTAGGAGCGCGCCTGCTCCGAGCACGAGCGCGGCGAGCCTGACGACGAAGAGGAGGAGGGAGAGTGAGCGCCGACAGTTCTGGGTGCGTCCCGGTGGCTGGGCGGGTTCCCCTCGCACTCAGAGATGACGCTGCGGAGCCCGGTGAAGGAGTACACCTCCATGCCGCTCCAGCCCTGATGGGACCGGCAGCTGCACTGAGGTCCGGACTCCTGCCCGCCCTCCTCCCGGGGATCTGAGGCCCCGCTCGGAGCGCAGGAGCAGGGGGGGCCCTCTGCAGAGCTGTGGAGCTTGGATAAAGACCGGAAGTCTTCGGCGCCGTCCCGGGAACTTTGCACGTCTCCGGACCTCTCCCCATCCCACCTGGGGGAGGCCGCGGGTGTAGTGGTCTCTCGTACGGAGGTGCCGCCATACCCGGGACAAACTCCAAACACCAGAGGGGAGACGCAGCCGGGCGTGGCTGAGGACGGCGCCTCAGTTTGGACCGGGGGCCCCGCGGAGGAAGCAGGTACTTCATCACCTGCGGACTCGCTCAGGGACAGGCGCTGGTGCTTCAGGCAGCCAGCAGGGGGCGACAGGGCCGAGTTGCTGCAGTAGGTGAACTTCGGGGGGTGGAGGATGGGGGACTTGGACCGCCGGCGTCGCTGGCTTCTAGACGAAGCTCCTCTCGTTTTCCTCACGCAGCTAAATGAACAGAGACACAAGATGAAGTTTAAACAAACTAAAACAGTAGAACTTGGTTCAGCGTCAGAAGCGTGGACGTCTGGCAGGAAGTGTTCCGGGTCAACGCCGCCCGTTGTCAATTGGGCCTGTCACAATAACACATTTTACTGAGCGACTGACCGTCTCAGAAATTATTGTGATAAACGATTACCTTGTTTGACATTAATTAGTAATTACTGTCAAATTTAAGAATAATTTTGGTTAATTTGTGTGTAGTACCTTTTTTGAACACTAGATGGCAGTATAAGATGGTTTCAACCGAAGGATGGATAGTGAAGGAGCAAGCAGCGTGTATCTATAAGAAAAATGGGAGGGAGGTCCCTTGACGTGACATGAGCTGTCTCCCTTTCCTTTTTTCGGTTCTCAAAATGGCGGACGCTCGGTGTGGTTTGAGCTCTTTAGCATTTTCACACAAAGCTTTTAATAAAAAAATCAGTAAACAAGTTCTCAGCTTCTTTTTTCAGACAAAAATAACTTTTTACACGAAGGCACGAGTTTCAACCGTGAATTTTGGAGCTTCGACAAGACGGAGGTTTTTTTCCTCGAGGTCGGCCTGTTAGCTTAGCTCGTAGCTTAGATTCTCAGTTTAGCTGCTTTTAACGTCCAAAAACGTGATTTTGGACGTTAAAACAGATTTTAAAGAGAAAGGGAGGCGTCAGTGAAGAGCACCGGAGTTGGGCCTTTTGTCTTCCAGCGTCTTCAGTAGAAAGAGAGACACGAAGAAACGATAAAGCCGATAAATGAAAATCACAACAGGTGTTGTGTTTACAGAGCGGTTAACACGACGCCCTCTGGGAGCGACTAAAACTGAAAACTGTCCCCGGGTCCAACAAGATGGAAGTCGTTGAGACCAGAAGACGAAGACTGCAGTTTGTAGGAACGTGCCCAAAGATAAAAACACGCCCGAGTCGGGTTTACTTGGTACAAATCAGGATCTGTACCAAGAATCAGAACCGGACTGAAGGTTCAGGTCCGTTACTTGGTGAAACTGATTCCAGAGCAGCGGATGTCGGTCTGACGCCACCTACCAGTGCCAGGTGTCCTTCGTGCAGCCCAGTTTGGTTTTGGCTCCGCTGCTGTCCACACAAACCCTGGAAGCTGCTCGGGGAGTCGACGCCTCCGAAACGCTCACCGCTCCGGGTAAACTGGACACACGAGAAGATTTTTATCATAGAACTGAAACACAGAGTGTTAAAGACCAGTGAAGAATAAGAAGGGACCAGCTGCACGTTTGTTTCTGTGAACATCATGTCGCAGAGAACGAGCAGCTCGACTCTGCAGCCGCTCCTCACGTCGGTTCTGGAAGGGTTCACTCATGGACTGGAGGTTTCGTTTTATAAAACTGAAGGTGGCACCTCGCTGCGACTGCTGGAGACCCACACATCTGAGAAAACTGTTGCAGACTCTCCGAGCGTTCAAAGCAGATTCGGACCGGTTCTGAAAGGTCGGTCATCAGACCTGGACCCTCAGGTGTCTTCTCTCAGAGGAGACCTCCAATATCCGAATCATCTCTGGACACAGAGACGACTTCAAGACATTTTGGAGACTTCCTGGAGAATCCGTTCACCAACTCGTCTCAGCTGCAGCTCAGGGAGACTCTGGAGGAAACGTGGGCGGAGTCATGAGTAAACGCTGATACCGACGGTGTGGACGGTTTACCTCTCGGCATCGACCCTCAGCTTCTTGAAGGCCGTCTGCAGCGTCTCCTCCTCGCAGTCTTTACCTCCTGCCTCCATGGTGGGAGGAGGCTGCTCCGACCAGCCCCCCAGCTGTGACACAAACACACAAAACATCTCAGTCGCTCCACATTTATAAATTAACAAAAAGCAGATCAACGCAGTGGAGAGAGCAGCCTGAGGATTCTGCAGCCATTCATGAAACCAGTCAGTGTGAGAAACTTCCAGAACTTTGATTCCAACAGAACCTGTGGGTTTTCAGTAACTGGAGGAGCTGCTTTAGTTTGACCCACTCTGAGGTTCTGCTCAGCTCTCGAGGTCCACCACAGCGTTTCAGTCAGGTTGAGGACTCTGACTGGACCGTTTCAGCACCTTGGTTCTGGTCTTTCTGACCCGTTCTGTTGTAGATCGGCTGCTGTGTTTGGAATCATGGTCCCGAAGGACCCCGTTTGGTCCAAACTTCAGCTGTTAGGACTCCAGAACCCGCTCAGGGACTGACAGGAGCCCAAACCATGAGCCCTCCAGCACCATGCCGACAGCTGGGTTTGGGTTTCTT
Source organism: Nematolebias whitei (assembly GCF_014905685.2). Taxonomy (NCBI): domain Eukaryota; kingdom Metazoa; phylum Chordata; class Actinopteri; order Cyprinodontiformes; family Rivulidae; genus Nematolebias; species Nematolebias whitei. The sequence continues at coordinate 49,396,595 of NC_056504.1, forward strand.
CAGTCATGGCAAGACTGTGACTCAACATCTCTATTTTTATTAACATACTCTGAAAACTTATCAACTGAAAACTTCATAAAAATAAGAACAGGCCCGACAAGTCAGTTCTGCTCAGCAGCAACTTAAAACTTGACATTCAAACAGCAGGTGAGCGCGCGTGAGGTTTGTTGTATTTACAAACAATCCTTTACCGTTAGCTCCTGTTAGCATGAAGCTAACGAGCTAAGCGCTCCCTGAAGTTCGGGTTAACGGTTCCGAACAGCTTTGAGCTCCAACAGATATGCAGGTGATACTCACGGTTCGGCTTGTCCGGGTCTCAGCAGAGAAAGAAGGAACGACGGAGTCAAAGGAGCCCGAAGAAGACTCGGGGTGTTTCCAGAAAGGCTAACAGCAGCTAGCTAACAGCAGCTAGCTAACAGGCTCCGCCAAAACACGAGTCAACAACCGGGAGAACGCGGCGCATCCACGGCCCACGACTTTCTACAGAACCGCTCACGAACCAACCGCAGCTGTGATTAACCGAGCCACCGAGAGCCCACAGGTTCCGGACAGAATCAGGACTTTTCCCTCCCGTCCAGCTGCTTGTTTACAGTCAAACCGTCGCAGTGACTCTGCAACAACACCAAGCGGCTGACGTCACCAGCACCCAATCAACCTCACGTGACCTTGTATGGAGCTCCGAAGGTGCCCCAACAGCATAAAATAAAATAAAATTAAAATACAACGTTAAATAAAAAATAAATAAAAAAACATCAACAAAGCAATTAAGTAAAATTTGCCTTGAATAAATAGCACAAGACAATAATAAGAGGAAATTAAAAAATACTATTTTTAAACAAGTTAAAATTGTGACCAAACTGAAAGAATTTGTTAAACATAAAAAGGCTCAGTGATGTGTTACTCAAAAAAACAACACACAACAAACTGGCAAACTAATCAACTAACATGTACACATGAGATAATTAAATACATGAAATGATTCGTTAAAATCTTAAGCCATCCCACACATCTTTATTTTTTAAAGTCTTTTTTTTTACTGTTGTTGCACAAATTCTACAAACTTCCTGTCTAAGAGCAAAAAACATAAACAAATTTAATTCAAATTTATTTAAACACGGTATAGTTTATTTAATATTTAACACATATTTGAAGGGTGGTGACTTCAGATTTAATAAAAGTAAAGGCAATATGAAGAACTCGGTTTTCTTCCTTAACCCCAGTTATAAATGTAAAAGGTCATAATTCTATTTTAAATACAGACGAAACACTGAAAGCTGTTTGTGTGAATTGTTGGTTGGTTCAGTCGTTTTTATTAAAATAATGTGAAGAGTAGAAATGTTTTATGTGAGCTCTGACTGGTGACCATCAGGGGCAGCATCTGCACTGGTTTCCCTTCTTTACTTCTCAGGGTTAAATGTTACAAAGTTCTGCAGCAGCAGGGTGTGTCTGTTGAACCCCTCAGGGCTCAGAAAACCAGTAAACACTGAAAGATCCAACAGAAACCAGATCCGCCTCAATGGAACAAATGAGTGACTCAATGAGACTAACCTGCATAAATAAAGGTTGAAGTAAAAAATAAAGACTGGAGGAGAGCAGAAAACAAACAGAGGAAAGCTCCGCTGATGCTTGTTTATTTACTCATTTGTTTGTTTATTTACTGATTTGTTTATTTACTGATTTATTTGTTTATTTGCTGATTTGTTTGTTTATTTACTGATTTATTTGTTTATTGACTCATTTATTTGTTT
>NC_056504.1:49398352-49409353 GCF_014905685.2 Nematolebias whitei
TTTATTTACTGATTTATTTGTTTATTTACTGATTTATTTGTTTATTGAGTCATTTATTTGTTTACTGATTTGTTTGTTTACAGATTTATTTGTTTATTTGCTGATTTATTTGTTTATTGACTCATTTATTTGTTTACTGATTTATTTGTTTATTTACGGGTTTATTTGTTTATTCACTGTGATTTTCTTCCCGACGTATAAAGGAGCTCCTGGCCGTCAACAGTTTGGTTCAGTCAGCAGCTTCTGAGGAACTCCACAAACGATCTCTTGGTTCTGGTTCTGGGATGTTTACCGGACCGGCTCGGTGTCAGTGACGCAGTGTGTCCAGCAGGGGGCGCTGCAGCATCAGCAGAACCTCAGCTCATGAAGCGGAACTGGACCGTACCGCCCCCTGCTGGACACCAGCGCTTACTTCATTCCCGCTGATGGGAACCTGCACTCAGGTTGTCTGCTCAGAAACTTTTTGTTTAAATTATTTTAGAGTTTAGATGGAAACAGCTGCTGGTCACCACTAAAACCATCGAGACCACGTTTCTGATTTTTGTTTCAGTGAAAACAAAAAAACAACTTTTGTGTTCGACATCTGAACGCCATCAACACTCTTAATATTAATATTATTATCAGTAATAGTGAACTTATAGATCATCAGGATGTTTTTATTATTTAAATTTATTATTAATTTATCTTACTAATTCTGCAGAATTGGTTCTATTTTTTTATTTCTTATTGTATATCTTTCCTTATTTCTTTTTTACATCTTATATTTTTGCTATTGTTGGATGTAACTGGACCTTGAGTACACAGTTTCGTTCCACCTCATGCACCACAGGTGATGTGAATGATAATCAAGCCTACTTGAACCTGAACTTGATTTTAGCTGTTTATGGATCAGAACATTTGGCTCGTTCAGCAGATGGGAGCTGTAATGTTCAGGTTTTTATGACTTTTTTTATTCCTTTTTAAAATATGTAACTTTATTAACAAATATTTATAATAAACAAAGTGAATATTTTTATTATTAATTAAACTTTTATTATTAGTCACCATTTTGCTGCTTTTAACTTTTATTTAGCTGTTTGTTTCCTTTAGCTTTTATCTAGCATTTTGGTGCTTTTAGCTTTTAGCTACTGTTGTGTCCGTTAGCTTGAGCAGCTTTCAGCTCCTTCATTCTGGACGTTCAGCTGTTTTCACTGAAACTTCTCGTCTTTAGTTTGTTCTGTTTACGGTTCTTCTCCTGAACCTGATCCTTTACAGCCGAATGTTCTGCTCCGACCCGGTTCTGTGGCTCCAGCCGCTGCAGGAGAAGATCTGTGGAGTCGGAACCAGAGCTGTGGGAACAAAGATGGCGGTTGTGGTCAGGTGACATCGGCTACAAACAAACAAACGGTTCTGAGTCAACAACAGAAACCCGAGTCTGGAACCAACCACCGGGCCTCGCAGCAGGTCCGCAGAACTTCATCCGGTTCTGATTCGGCCACAGAGCAGTCATTGTTTAACAGTTTCTCTCCCATTGTTTACGTCGTGTAAACAAACGTTTGTTTACACGACGTAAACAACGTGGAGCTTCAAGAGTTATTTCTAACAAAGCATCAAACGTCTCGTCCGGTTCCTGGAGGTTCTGAGTTGAAGCCACAGGAGGTTCTGGAGGAGGACGGTTCCACCACAGGAGCTTCAGGACGGATCATTCCAGAGACACTCTGGTGCTGACCCGGCTGAACACCAGCTTTCAGAACCTTCCAGACCCGTGACTGCGCTGACCGGGCCACACTCAGCAGGTTCTGATGGCGTCTTCTGAGTGGACGTGGTTCTGCAACCCAACTGACAGAACCATCCGGACCGGACCCACAGAACTGAGTTCTGGTCCGAACAATGCTTGGGTCCAACATAGAACCGTCCGCCATCTTGAATGTTTCAACAAAGACGTCAGGTGATCCGTGGCTGGGAGGACTCTCGGCTACTACCACCCAACATCTGCCAACAGAGCCACGCTTGATTTTACTCGTTGGCTGTGGCGGCCATCTTGGATTGCCTCCAAAAGTCGATCAGCTGTTGACGTTTACCCAAAGATTACTTTCTGGGAGTTTGATATTTCCACCCAGTGGTTCCTGAGATATTTTGCTAACAGACAAACACCCACATGGGCAGATCAGCCGGATTGTTTTCTTGAAGCTGCAGAGTGAAAACCTCAAAGAGTCAGTCATCTTCCTGTCTCTTCTCCAGGAAGACATCTCAGCAGCTTAGTTCACCTCAGACCGGTGGGGGGGCTCCACCTCGGGGCCCCCGCAGCCCAAACATCCTGCCTGATGAGAAACATCAGGACCAGCAAAAGGTTAAAAACAACAAAGTGCTCAGAGAAACCACGGAGCAGAACACTTCCTGCTGCGTCCCAGAACGAGCAGACGGGGACGTCCTCTCGTCCTCGTTAAGGTGAAGACACTTTCCTGGAAGTTTTGCCTTCTGGTACTTTCTGAACTTCCGGGGTTGAAGTCTGAGGCGACGGATGTGGTTCTGCTTGTGATCTGAGGTCCTGATAAAACTGGTCCTTTCATGAACACGTCAGCGTCAGAGCTCAGGTAGAAAGACGGAGGAAGGTGATTTTTTGCAGCCGAACTTCGGCTCCTGTAAGATGCTAACAGAAGATTCTGAAGCCTGTTGGTCAGTGGACTGAGACATGTGGGTCAACGGTGTTTGTGATGGACTCTGGAAAATGTCTGGAGATGTTCTCAAAGGTTCTGAAGTACCTCCATGAGCCCCGGAGGCTCACAGTCCAGTCACTTGAATCCATCATCTGGTTCTGGACTCTGGTCTCAGGGGCAGCACCTTGATAAAGGAGGTCCAGCCAGCTCTTCTGGAGGACTCCAAGGTGTCCACACACCGGCTGAAAGACAGAGTCTCTCCAGCTTGTCCTGGGTCTTTCCTGGGGTCTTCTCCCAGTTGGACACCTCCCTACAGAGGCGTCCAGGGTCCATCTTGACAAGATGTCTGAACCTCCTCAACTGGCTCCTCTGGATGTGGAGGAGCAGCGGTTCTACTCCAAGTCTCTCCTGGAGAAATAAACTTCTCACCCGATCTCTAAGAGAGAGTCCAGCTACCCTGCAGAGAGAACTCCTTTAGACCTTGTGGATCCAGGATCTGGTTCTTTCAGTCTCCACCCAGAGTTCAGGACCGCAGGTGAGGGAGGAACGTAGACTGAGTGGTGAACAGAAAGCTTCTGAGTTCAGAGTGGACCTCTGTGCTCCTGAGACTTTCTGTGGAGGTGCTGGGATTGTTTCAGTCTATCTGGTCCCTGTAGGTCCAAAACAAGACTTTTGTCCAAACCCTGGGTACAGAGTGGAGCTTGTTCCAGGTGCAGGTCTGGTTTGTGGTGCTGGTGGACAGGCGCTTGTGGTGCCCCTGAGGAGACCTGGGTCTGCTTGGAGAACCTCAGGGTCTCGACTCAGCCAAGACTGTCAGCTGGTTCTGGTGCGGTTCTCTCAGTCTGAGGTCGTGGTTTTGGGCCAGAAAAGGGTGCATGACTTCCTCCCAGTCCTCTGGGTCCTCTGGGTCGAGGACCAGTCTCTGCTTAGGAGTTCAAGAGTCTGGGAGACTGGTTCCTGAGTGACGGTGACTGATCAGAAGCTCTTCAGCAGTAATGAGGACGTTGCTCCAGTCCGGATTGAAAAAGAAGAAGCTGAAGAGCAAAGTTCTGGATGTTCTGATCTTCTGGACACATATGGACAGGAGGAGACACCGGTCTCTGTAGAACTCCAGAGGACGTCCTGGACTTCCCAAATTGCTCGGATGTGTTTCTACCGTTTCAACAATTTGCTAAATTCATGTACAAATAAATAAATATGTGATAAATTAAAATTTATTCCAAATCAAAAGTGTAAAAAGTAACGAAAACAAAATGAAATTATTCAAATGAACAAAAAGCAGAAAACGTGAAGAAATGGACGATTTGTAGACGGTTCAGTGACTCTGTGTAAATTAAACGTTAAAAAAGTTTTTAGATTTTAATTTTCTGTCAAATAAAAATCTGTTTTTCCAGATAAATTGTGTAAAAAGTTATAATCAGTCTCTCTCGTTTGGTTTAAAGTTAAAGTCTTTTTTTGGTAAATTTTATAAATGATTTCTTTAACAAAATGAAAGTCAGTGGCACTCGGGCAGGAGGAATCAAACCCTCGACACGAATCGTCCTGAAACTCCTCGTTGGTTGAAACGTTTCCTGCCGGCCCTCGGGGTCCTCTCGTCTTTGTCTGCAGGAATGCAGGACGTCAGATCGGGTTCTGGTGAAGCCTCAGTCAGTTCTGAAACCGGACCGGAGCTGAAGAGGCGGAGAGAGACGCCAGGCCCAGCAGAGACACCGAGGACAGAGAGGCCGGGCGTTTGAGTCCCGGACCTGCAGCCAGTCGGAGCTCTGTTTACGCTCTGCACTTGATTAACTCGTTGTTTTGACATGTGCTTGGATTGTTGGAGGTTTGAGGTTAAAGGAGACAGAATTAACCCCACAAATGGGTTTGGACCAGAAACAAAGCAGCCACACATGACCGATTAACTTCAGGCCCGGTGGGTCGGACAAAGATCTCTTGAAGCGAGTCGGTGGAGAAAAGAATCAAAGGTTATCGCTGCTCTTCGCTGTGTTTTTATAACTTTATCACGACGGCCATGATGGAAAAATGAACGACTAAACACAAAGCAGCTGGGTAACACAGAAGCTGGTGACCCAAAATGTGCTGGTTGTCATGGTGATTCCCGCCATTCTGGGAGCAGAAAGGGGAGGGACCAGACACGGCCGCACTAGGCAGAAACACAGAGTAAAAATTAAGCCTCAGACTAACAGTCTCTGTGAGAAAACGAATCACAGAACTTCTTGACCCGTGAGCAGCAGAAGGTTCTGGTGGTACCACAGGTTCTGTCTGATGTTTCGATGGAGGAGACATGATGAGTTAAAAAGAGTCTTCACTTCCTGTTTGGAGGCTCAGACACAGAGGAAGTCAACAGGAGTTCGGGTGTTGACCTCTGGTCATGAACTCTGGGTAGTGACTGAAAGAATGAGATCGTGGATACAAGATGTTGAGATGAGTTTCCTCTGCAGAGCTGGACTCTCCCTCAGAGACAGGGTGAGAAGTTCAGTTATCAGGAGAGACTCGGTGTAGAACCACTGCTCCTCCACATGTCCGACTGGGAGGAGACCCCGAGGAAGACCCAGGACACGCTGGAGAGACTACGTCTCTCAGTTGGCCTCGGAACGCCTTGGAGTCCCCCAGGGCTTAATTTGTGAACTGTATCAATGTCGGAACGCAAATTGTGTGGGGGGGGAGTCTGGAGGTCCTCCCCCAGAAAGTATTGAATAAAGTAGATACAATTTCCTGCATTTTGGTGTATTTTAGCAGGTTGTTAAACATCCATGTTTACCTACATTTATAAACACTCTGTTTCTGTCAAGCATCCCCCCCCCCCCCACACACTTGACGGAACCATCAAGTAAGTCGGGCTCTGAAATGAGCCTGACTCTGTCCCTGCTCGTTGTTGTCCGGCTCCACGTGAACCTCCAGGCGCCTTCCTGTGGGCTCCTCCCCGCGCACGACGTCCTGGTTAGCTGGGCACTCACCCCCACCACTCTTTTAGGGGCGGAGATATTTTTAAGGGTGGATGCGGAAATGTTACTTGAAGAGGCAGATCATGACTGTTGTGTTTAAAATGAGTGTTTATGTAATCATTTTCAGTTCACATATCCAATATAAGTTTTATTTGTTCAAGGCAGTCATATTTGTTCTTGAGTTTATTATTAGTAAGCCTGAGAGTTACCGGATCCAAGCAAACAGTTTCCGGAACGCACCCTGTCAAAATAAGAGAGTTCCCAGATCCTGTTCCAGCAGGATCTGGCTCAAATTAAGCACTAGAGTCCTCCAGAAGAGCTGGAAGAGGTGGCTGTGGAAAGAGATGTCTGGACCTCCCTGCTCAATCTGGTGACCCCAAGACCTGAGTCCAGAACAAGAGGAAGATGATGGATGGATGGATGGATGGATTAATAAAAAAAGAAGAGGAACCAACAGAAGAGTTTTAAATGTGCTTCAGAACCACATGGGGCACGGGAGGTTTGCTGCAGTGAAAGATTATGTTTCCTGCAGGTTAACCCTTTCACTGCTTCATTTATCGTCTCAGATTCGAACGCAGAGTTTCGTAGATTCTGTCCGGGTTTCAGATTAAAACACCACCTAGACCTCCGTTTGATTGACACCTGTTTAGACAAATGGAATTGATCTCAAGTCTAAAATTAAGAACGATTGAAATTCTGTCAAATAAAAATCATCATTAGAAAAATTTTAATCCAGTTCAAAGAGACAACGGATCAGTTCCATGAGTTTAATGAAGGCAGTCCGTCCCTGGGAGGCCTGGACTCCATCCTGGAGCTCACCCCTCGTATTTGACCTTTGACCTGTCAGCGCCGGTTCACAGCCTCTCAGGGCGGTGCGGGTGGGTGGGGGTGTAATGGATGACACGGTGATTTGGGGCTGCCAACGTTAAATGCTTCCACATGAGTTTGGATGTGTTTTTAGCCCAAAGTGTGTGAAAACTGAATGAACAGCTTGTTGTCATCGTTCTAAATGAGCTGGTGCAGCGAGGACACTTGGGTTCTGCTCAGACGGAGAACAACAATCGGATCAGTACAATAAGAGGATAAATATGTAATATTATCTATAACAAAGTGATTCGTTGACAGGGTTGGCTCTGAGTGGAGTTTCCTTGAAGCAGAAACAAATCAAAGTTAAAGATACATTCTAACGCTTCTTACAGAACTGTGTGGAAGAAGAACAAGAACAAGACGGAAAAGTAGAAGAACACCAACAGTTCATGCTCAGTAATCCAGGTCCAAATCCAACAATGTTCAGTCAGGTCATCTGGACGGTTTCTTTTTTTTTTTTGGCTGAGATGTTTTGTCCTTCATCCAAAGGACTTCTTCAGTCCCAAATACCACACGCCCATAGTGAAAAAACAAAGAAGAACAAGAACAAGAAGACGAAAATGTTTAGGAAGCTGTCAGCGGGTTCTTACAGAAACAGAGCTGACTAAAGTCCACAGAGACATGTCCTCCTGTCTCGGTGTGTCTCTGAGGACGTTCAGCTGAGCTCCATCATCTCTGACAGGTGAGCAGCTTTCAGCTGTTTGACCTCACGATGCTCTGTATAGAAGATGAGCACCACCAAGGTTCTTCACAGTGACCCGGATACCGGGTCCAGAAACAAAAACAAATGGATCAAACGTTACTAACAGAAGCAGAAAGAAAGTTTCAGGAGCAGACGTCAGCGAGCGGAACATAAAATCTGCTTCAAGGTCCGGCAGTCCTTGATGTAGAACTTCAGATCTGGGAACATTTGGACCTGTGGTTCTGGGCTCACCTACAAACTGGATGAGCTTTTAGTTCTGCAGTCATTCAGACCAAACCCTGAGGTCTTCGCAGCCCGACCCGGACTCAAAGAACTCTGCAGAAGTCCAATAATGGACCAAAGACCAGGAACAGGTTCTGGTGTTCTGGACTTTTAATACTGAAATGGTTCTGACAGGAGTCCCTGCTGATCCATCAGAACACCTGAACAGGTGGTTCTGACCCAACTCCAGCTGTGGCTTCAGAGCAGGGGGTGAAAACATTAATGCAGCACGTTTCAGTTTCATGTTTTATTATTTTAATAAAAAATTATTTTCCTAATCGGATCAAATCAAATTTAATTCAACAAAATGGATCAAAAACCAAACCGGGTCACAAATATTAAAAAAAAACCTTCCAAGAAATGAAAGAAGAACCTGCTCCTCTTTGGGTCGATGTTTGATCCAGTAACAGAGATCCAGCAGCTGAGAGCTGTGTGTGTGTGTGTGTGTGTGTGTGTGTGTGGGGGGGGGGGGGGGTTCTTCTGGACTGGACTCTACTGGGTCCTGTCTCCATTCCATTTCCAGCAGCCAAACTGGATGAAACCTGCCAACCGGACTCAGGACCGCCTGTTTCTCGCCATAAAGAACACGGATCACACACACACAGCACATGAACAAAATGCTTCAAATGACACCCCCCACCCCCACCCCCCCAGCCTAAGGGGGCACCTCTGTCACACGAGCCAGGCCCACGGAGCTGAGCTGGACTTACAGAGCCGTCAACATCAGGACTAAAATCCTCCAAGGACTGATGACGGAGGCTCTCTGATCCAGGCGATCTTCAGGCCTTAGCTGTGACGCAGAGGTCAAAGGTCACGTGCACCTGGAGCTGGACGGTCAGGAGACACATCGTGACCAGGGAGACCAGCAACAAGGTTCAAAACGTTTCAGCCGGACTTTTATTTATCTGTTCTTTAGATTCCACCTGATTTTTGAAGAACGAAACATCAGAACCCTCCAGAAGTTCCTGGAGTCCAGATCCTCTTCAGACCGGTTTCCCAGAGAGGACTTGATCACTTCCTGTCTTTAGGTCCGACTGGGGGCCGTGTTGACAGGGAGGGGGTGGGGCTGGTCCATCTCCTCAAACTGGGTCAACGCTGAGAGGAATGAGAGGAATTTCCTGAGGAGCGATGATGACGGAGGTTCTCTGATCCAGACGAGCTTCAGGCCTTAGCTGTGTCGCAGGGGTCAAAGGTCACGTGCACCTGGAGCCGGACCGTCAGACAACACATCGTGACCAGGGAGACCAGCAACAAGGTTCAAAACGTTTCAGCTGGACTTTTATTTATCCGTTCTTTAGATTCCATCCGATTTTTAGAAGAAGGAAACATCAGAACGTGTCTCAGGCAGGAATATAATCTGTAATTTATGGAGTCAGATCAAAGCTGGATGTAGAAATGTTCACAGAAACTGTGAAAAAAGTCCAGCTCAGACTTCAGAACCATCAGTCAGAGTCTAAACGGGTCACAGGAAGTGAGACTTTTCATGACTGGACTATTAAAAAAGGCCTGGTACTTCCTGTAGGGTTTCACACCACCTGCCAGTCTTAGGCCACGATCGGCTCATGTTCCAAATGAAACATTATCAAACACAAATACGGCTGCGAATCCATCATTTAGTGTGGTAGTCTCTGAGAGTCATCCCCAACGTACACTCCGAGCGCCGACTGATCGCACGTGATGTTCTTCTGTAAGGTTTGAGCCAAGCAGCTGCAACATTTGTATTACTGTCAGTCAGATCTTATACATTTGATGCATGTTTATTTTTTTATTCTGATTTAATCTGGAGCCTAATTCTGTGAGACAGTGAAGATTATCCGTCGTGTGTGGATGGCACGTCATGGACATGTTAATCTGCCTCGGCCTGACAAACAAACAAACAAACAAACAGATAAATGAACTCAACGTGGCTCCCAGCAGGTGTAAGGAAAGTTCAATTCAATTCAAAAATACTTTATTAATCCCAGAGGGAAATTATTTGTTGTTGTAACTCGTTATCCTCATTTCATTAAGAGATGTTTTAGATGCTGATGGCTGTAGGCAGGAAGGATCTCTTGTAAAGGTCCATCCCACAGTGGATCCTATGATCCGTCCACCCAGACTCGGCTGGCCTCTCGGTTCCCTCGGGCTGTAGGACCGCCCAAATGCCGGGCAGAACTCCTCCCAGAGCAATGGCCACTCCTCCCAGCAGTCTGCCGAGCTCCTCGTCGCTGCGGACAGCCAACTGTAGGTGCAGAACCTCCTCCTGCAGGAACCACCAACTTCCTGAACCTCCAGCCTTTTGGTTCCAGCAGGAACCAAACCAGAAGCCCAAGTCAGGTGGCTTTGAAACGCCTCCTTTGACTCTTGTTGGTGTGTTTCTGCCGGCCGCCCTGACCACCAGCAGTCCAACACAAAGCCCTCCAACCTCCTTTTGAGAAGCATGGTCAGGAACCACCAGCAGTCCAACACAAAGCCTCCAACCTCCTTTAGAAACGTGTGGTCAGGAACCAGCAGAGATGATTAAATTCTCCACGCAACGAGTTCAAAAGCAATAAAAAATGAAATGAAAACAGCAAACACAAAGAGCTCATTGTTGCTGGATGAAGGAATGCCAGGGTGTGTGTGTGTGTGCGTGCGTGTGCGTGCGTGTGAGGAATGTTAGTTTGCATGAACACAAAGCCGACTGTGGCAGCGAGGAAGAGGCACACGGAGGGAACAGGCTCTGAACGTTTCAGATTTTAAGTTTCTGATCAGCCCAGTTGACATTCGTCATCGTCACACACCTAAACACTCATCCAGCCGTGTGTGTGAACACACACGCCTACGTCCTCATTTCCTGTATTCCCCAGTCACCTGATCTCTGACCTTTGAGGGGGCGTGGACAGATTTATGACCCTCGGCTTCCTCTGGTTCTGTGTGATCTTCTCCCTGAAGGAGCAGAAACATTTGGAGGAAAACCACATCAACAAACCACTTTCAGAGTAACGACTGTGGATCTGAGTCTCTGGAGGTTTGAGAATCCTAAACTAGAAAGAGGGCGGCACGGGGGTGCAGTGGTTAGAGCTGACAACTCAAAAGGTTGCAGGTTTGCTTCCCGGCCTCTCTGGGTGGAGTTTACATGTTCTCCTTATGCAATAAATCTCAGTCGGGTCATCAGGACAGTTTCTGGACAGAAACAGTGAGAAACTGTCCAGATGACCCGACTGAGGTTTCTTGGATTTGGCACCTGGATGATTGAGCATGAACTTTGTTGTTCTGCTTATGGATTCCTCCCACAGACCCAAGACACACGTTAGGTTGAATGACCTGAGAGTGAGAGTGGTGAGTGTCTTATCTGTCTCTGTGATGGACAAACACATGTCCAGGTGTCTTCTGTCTCTTGCACAGTGACTGCTGGATATGGGCACCAGTGACCCCTGGGACCCGAAAAGGAAGGAGAAGGGAAAGATAATGGATGGATGATAGATGGATAATGGATGGATGTATAATGGATGGATGTTGGATGGATGGATGTATAGATGGGTATTGAATGGACTGATAGATGATGGATGGATGTTGGATGTATGTATGTTGGGTGTATGGATGGATAGATGGGTATCAGATGGACTGA
>NC_056504.1:49409363-49415746 GCF_014905685.2 Nematolebias whitei
TGGATGGATATTGGATGGATGATGAATGGATGGACGTTGGATGGATGAAGTCCAGAGTTCAGCTCAAGGATCAAATGTTCAGCTGCAGAGCATGAACTCAGGGTCCCCCCCCCCACACACACACACACACACACACACACACACACACACACACACACACACTGTCCCACAGGACACCGAGGACTTGCCCGTGTCCCTCTGTCTCAGTCTCTGACAGGACATGTGGGACCTGTCTGCAGAATTCTGACCCGACCCCTGAAGGTGACGGTTGTACAATCCATCCACCCTGGAAGGAGAACGTCTAATGAACAGCCGGACTGTGTTAGTAAAACTTCTGATGGTTCAGATCCGTTTTTTGTCGTCCCTCACTTTTAGTTCATGACTCAAAACGTTCGGCTCATTCAGGACATTCCTGCTGGGACTTTTGCTGTTCTGACTTTGTCGGCCATGTTTTCCTCATAGAAAATGAACTTCACGTCCTTCAAACCCTTTTAGCCGTTTCTTCTACTGCTCCTTTCAACCTTCAGCTACATTTGAGGTATTTTTCTGCTAATTTGAATCCTTCTGCTATTTTCCACCTTTTGTGATTCTTTCAAAAGAATTTCAGCTTTTTGTGCTTTCAGCCTCTCCGCCCGTTTCAGCCGATTTCGGCTGCATTCAGTAAACATCAGCTGTTTGAATTCAACCCACATCAAGTCCTTCCAGCTGGTTCCAGCTTCTCCTTTGTTGTTCAGTGACTGTAGAACCGGAGCAGGTCCGGAGGACGTGCCGCAGCCTGTCGGCCTGCGGGGAGCTGGATGAATGCAGCGTCTCTGGGAGCGTTCCAGCTCAAACGTCACACCCACGACATTTGCTCAGGTGGAGCTCCACCCAGCAGCTCCAGTCCAGAACTCCCCAGCAGCTCCAGTCCAGAACCCCCCAGCAGATCCTCAGGCTTCCTCCGCCTCTTCACCAGGTCGCTAAGAGGCACGATGAATTCACCGGCCCAGTGAAAAGAAGGTCAACTGTCCGAGTTTCAGGATTTACAACGCTGGGTCACCCGAACAAAAACTGAACCAACAGGAAAAAACGGTTCCAGCTCCTGATCCAACAGAACCTTCAGCTGCAAACTCTCAGTGGGTCTCTGTAGGACTTGTGGTTCTGGAGGAGTTCTAACCCACCCTTCTTTCCATCAGAGGGTTCTGCTCAGCTCTCTGAAGGTCCACCAGTGTTTCAGTCGGTTCAAGTTCTGGATTCTTGACTGGACCACTGCAGCACCATGGTTCTGTTCTTTCTGACCTGTTCTGTTCTAGATCAGCTGCTGTGTTTGGGGTCATGGTCCTGTTGGACCCAGTTTGGGCCAAACTTCAGCTGTAGGACTCCAGAACCCTTTGGTTCTGGTAGAGTAGTTCTGGTCCACTCAGAAACCGGAGCCCAAACCATCAGCCCTCCACCACCGTGCTGACAGCTGGAGGAGCTGTGTGCTGCAGTGCACTCTGGGTAAACATCTGTCCTCTGGTCTGGTTCTGGTCCAGAAGTTTCATGGTTCTTTCAGATTTTGAAGAGGCCATGACCTTTGACCTGCTGACAGAGGCCTGTACAGTCACTGCACAGTCTGACCTTCAGGGTGAATCAGCTGTCTGAGGTGAATAACCTTTCTGATGGACTCTGAATGACCTTTGACCCTCCGATGGCAGCAGCAGGTGCCCCCGAGGTCATTGCTGACGTCTTTCCACCCTGGCATTGTGTTAACTCACCTGTATGTATTTAGATTCTAATAGTTTGTAAAATAATCGATCCGTTTAGTTTTTGTTAAATCACAATTTTTACCATGACGAGTTCACTTCAAGTTTTCAGTAAACAAACCCAAAACGCTTTGAATGTAAACAACAACAAACAAACAAAGAGCTTTCAGATGGTACTGTGCATAAAAATAGCTTTATTTCCAATAATAAATCAGAACCTGCAGCAGAAACCGACGACTCGCCGGCTCCTCCAATCCATTGATTCACATGTGGTGTTTGACATTAAGCAGCAGAACATTCTCCTCCGTGTTCCCCGACCAGAACTGGAGCCCACCTGCAGCTCGACTCTGACCGTCAGAACCTGGAGGCCCGGGTCGGCCTCATCGTTTTAGGCTTGTTGGAAATAAAAAGTGTGAAATGGTCTTTCCAAAGGAACTCGGCTGCGTTCTGTCGGCTCCAGCTCTGGTGTGAACACGACTCATCTCCTGAACAATGAGATGAACACCAAGCACAAAAATCAATCCTTCCACAAACACAAACAAATCAACATAAATACAAAAAGTCTACAAGAATATAGAAACTCTTACAAAATAAAAAGTTTCGAACTAGGACTCTTAAAATCTCAGAACTAGTGTATGTAAAACTTTAAAATTCACATGTACAACAGCTTAAAATGGGCCAAACGCCCCGACCTGAAAGAAGGCAATAAAATTATCGTTCAGTTAAATTAATACAAAACGTTGATCTAGTTGATAAAAACAGAAACCGAGGCGAGTTAGTACGACAGGATCCGAACCTCACGGTCGACCACGAACGTTACTGCGCAGAGATCTATTTGGTTTTTAAATATTTGGTAAATATTTCCGTGGCCAGGATGAGGCCAAGTACCAGCGTTTACATAACTTTATCGTTTACTGAGAAACTATTTACACGAGTTCGGCTGAGCGGCGCGCCCCGGCAGAGAAATGTGAGCGTCGAAGCTGTTCTGCGCCGGCTTCGGAGCGGCTCGTCGACCCTCGGACTGATCGGGGGGGAACAGTCGCGTAGCTTATCGGGAAGAGCGAAAAACTGAAGGAGCGGGTCACGTCTGAGCAGCACGACTTGAAACGAAACGTCTGCTTCGAGGGCGGAAAACGGAGAAACTCGTTCGACTGAAGCGGATCAGCTCAGCGCGTTGAAGTAAAATTTATTTTAGCACCAACTTCATGGGTTGAATTCATCAAATCATCCCTCAGGATTACAAAAAAAGAAAGTAAAATTAAATCTCATTTTGGGGATTTTTAAACTCAAATCTGCACTTTTTTTAATACATGCTTCAATAACCGTTTGAAATTCAACGGAAACGTGCAAAAAACTCAATTTTATTTTTCTGTTAGAAATTTAGCTCAAATTGTTCACGTCTGAAAGAAATGGGCTGCGAATCGGGCCGTGCCATTTTAATTAGGATTTATAGAATAAACAGACTTCACTCTCACATTTTTAGACACAAAAGTTGGGATTCAGTCTGTGGAAGCTCCACAAATGATCCGTTAGGATTCACAGAATAACTCAATAAAAACAAGATAAAACATTTCGTTTTGCTAGTTTGTTTCTTTCAAGTTGAGATCGGCCCCGTTTTAGTGGAAACACGCTGATGCTGTGGAAACGCCACCGTCTGATGACTCGGCAGTTTCCGTCAGGCTCAGATAAAATTTAAAACTTCCCGTTGAGCTCCGCTGGCGGAGCAGAGGTCAGAAAACATCCTGGCCAGCAGCAGCGCAGCCCTGTGACCCGGGTCAGGCCGTACCTGCTAAAGACTGTTTGTGTTCCAAGTCCTGGATGAGTTTGAGCGGATCTGCTGCTGGACACGAGGAGAAACAGAAACATGCCGGGAGGCATCAGAAGCTCGTTTTAATGAACTCGTTAACATCAGTTTACAGAACAGAAACACACCGAGCCGCCGCAGAGACCTCGGGCTTTCAACTGAAGAACGTGACAAACCGTAAAAACAACAAACGTAACGGCTGAAACAAATTATTACACAGCTGCTCCTTAAAGGTCAAAGGTCGTGTGCTACGAGACGCTTCAGGTTGAGGAAGAATAAATACGATGCGTTAGTGTTTAACTGGAGGAACAAAGAGAGTCCCGTTTTGAACCGGGACAAACAAACAAACAAACAAACAAACAGGTGATCACAGCGTACCGCAGCAGAAACAGTCCTTCTCCAGGAAACGGCCTCTGATTGGGCGGGGAGTTCAGGGAGGAGGAGTCAAATGTGTCGCTCCGCTGAAGAAGTGAGGAGGTACGGTGGTGATGAGGCACTGCGAGGCCACACGTCGGCCCTGATTGGCTTGAAAGAAGGGAGGTGTGTGTGTGTGTGAGGTCAGGGAGGTCAAAGGTCAGGGTCTATGCATAAATCTCCGTGGTGGGGGCCTTCTTATAGATGGGCTTCTTCCCCAGGTCGTAGCTGCCCTCGTCCTTCTTCTTCATGCGGTAGATGAGGAGGAGGATGAGGAGCACGGCGAACATCAGGCCCACGGCGCCGGCGATCAGAGCTGGAAGAGACCGAAACCAAAACGTCAGAACCAAACCGGACAAATGATCATGTGATCCAGAGACAAAGAGAAAAACATCTAACGTTTAATATTTTAAACTCAAATCCAGAAAACCTGCATCAAATAAAAGTTACAGACTAAAGAGGAAAATTTATGAAACTAGACCAGAACATGGGACAGATGGACCCAAAGAACCTGCACAGCACGGAGGCAGAACCGTCATGGTTTGGGCTGGTTTTCTAAGGGTCCACCACACCGAGGCACCAATGGACAGGGCCCCTCTAAAACCTCCCTGCCTCGACCAGAACACAGAGGTCCTGCAGCAGGACAAGGACCCAACCCTTAACGTTAGGTCCTGGAGGAACCAGACTCGTGACCGCAGCGGTCCTCAGTTTGGACCCTGAAGGATTTAGAGCGTTGCTGTAAAGAGGAGTGGGTCTAAACCTCCAGTGCGTTTTCTGGATCTGATTTTCTGCCTCTCTAAAAAACAGAACCATAAAAGTGTTAAACCACAGCGGAGGACTGGACTGACCTGCGAGGACCTCCGTCTTGGTAAAGATGCTGTCCCCCGTGGCCTGGGACATGAGGACGTTGGACGGGTTGTCCTCCACGGGTCCTTTCTTCAGAGCAATTTCGTTCTTGTTCTTGACGAGCTCCACCTCGTTGACGGTCGGTCGCACCGTGTGCTCCAGCCCGGGAATGCGGTTATCAAAAACGGGCTGCAGAGGAAACAGAACCATCAGAACCGAGTGTGACTGAACTCACTGGTCTCCAACTGGACCAGAACTTTGTAAGTTGCACTGATGTGCCTCACCTTCACTGTGGACTCTCCTGCGGTCGAGTCTGTCGTTTCTGAAGAGAAAAGAGGGACAAACTGTTCAAATCAGACAGTTCTGGTACTGACGAGGCTTTAAACCAGTCCGCTCAGTTTGCGTCAGAACCGACCTCCGTCGCCCGACCCGGACAGATCGTCCTCGTAGTAATCCTCGTCGTCGTTGTCCGTGAAGCCGAAGTCGTTTGAAGAATCTCCTGATGACTCCACGTTGTCGTCCGTCGACACCGTGACCGCCTGGGTGGTGCTCATGGGCATCCACGTCTCCGTCTCCCTCGCCTGCTGGGACACCAGAGACACAGTTCAGAGGGACAGAGTCCAGAGGAGACGGGTCACAATAAAGTCCAGTTAAACCTGATCCAGATCCAGAAGTTTTTTAATTATTCTACTTTCCTATAATCTTTTAAAACGCTCTGGATCGACAGGTTTCTGAACTTTCTGAAGGTCTGTCAGAGTTTTTCTAAAGACTTTGGCTGATTTTCCTCTCGGTTTCAGTCCAGAATCAGAACCAGAACCAGAACATGTACACAGGAATGATGAGACATCCCGCAGGACAAAAAGCAGGTAATGAAACCTCCTCCAGCAGATGATCTGAATCACATCTTTAAGAAAACTGTCCTTGTTCCAGTTTCGGAATCAGCTGTTTGAAGAGAACAGCTTCAGATGTAAAAGAAAGTCCAAAAATAATAAAAATAATTGTTGGCAGAAAAATGACAGAAGAAGAATTCAGCCTGAAGAATAAAAACCAGCTACACACTGCTACACACTGCTACACACTGCTACACACAGCTACACACTGTAATGCACTAACACACTGCTACACACTAACGCACTGTAACGCACTGTAACGCACTGTAACACAATGCTACACACTGCTACACACAGCTACACACTGCTACACACAGCTACACACTGCTACACACAGCTACACACAGCTACACACTGTAACACACTGCTACACACAGCTACACACTAACACACTGCTACACACTAACGCACTGTAACACACTGCTACACACTAACGCACTGTAACACACTGCTACACACAGCTACACACTGTAACACACTAACACACTGCTACACACTAACGCACTGTAACGCACTGTAACACACAGCTACACACTGTAACGCACTAACACACTGCTACCCACTAACACACTAACGCACTGTAACACACTGCTACACACAGCTACACACTGTAACGCACTAACACACTGCTACACACTAACGCACTGTAACACACTGCTACACACAGCTACACACTGTAATGCACTAACACACTGCTACACACTG
>NC_056504.1:49415756-49415998 GCF_014905685.2 Nematolebias whitei
CTGCTACACACTAACACACTGTAACACTGCTACACACTGTTACACACTGTTACACACTGTAACACTGCTACACACTGTTACACACTAACACTGCAACACTGCTACACACTGTTACACACTGTAACACACTGTAACACTGCTACACACTGCTACACACTGTAACACTGCTACACACTGCTACACACTGTAACACTGCTACACACTGCAACACTGCTACACACTGCAACACTGCTACACACTGC
>NC_056504.1:49416008-49416161 GCF_014905685.2 Nematolebias whitei
CTACACACTGCAACACTGCTACACACTGCAACACTGCTACACACTGCTACACACTGTTACACTGTTACACACTGTAACACTGTTACACACTGTAACACTGTTACATTGCTACACACTGTTACACTGCTACACACTGTTACACTGCTACACACT
>NC_056504.1:49416171-49435724 GCF_014905685.2 Nematolebias whitei
GCTACACACTGTTAC
Organism: Nematolebias whitei; assembly: GCF_014905685.2. Taxonomy (NCBI): domain Eukaryota; kingdom Metazoa; phylum Chordata; class Actinopteri; order Cyprinodontiformes; family Rivulidae; genus Nematolebias; species Nematolebias whitei. The sequence goes on from NC_056504.1 coordinate 49,416,187, forward strand.
ACTGCTACACACTGTTACACTGCTACACACTGTTACACTGCTACACACTGTTACACTGCTACACACTGTAACACTGCTACACACTGCTACACACTAACACATTGTAACACACTGTAACGCACTGTTACACACTGCTACACACTGCTACACACTGTTACACACTGTTACACTGCTACACACTGTTACACTGCTACACACTGTTACACTGCTACACACTGCTACACACTAACACACTGTAACACTGCTACACACTGCTACACACTAACACATTGTAACACACTGTAACGCACTGTTACACACCGTAACGCACCGCTACACACTAACACACTGCTACACACCGCTACACAGCTCTGATTATAAATCAAATATAAAGGCCCTCCAGAATGACACGATTTTACAGTTTTTGGTGAAACGTGTACTGCAGCAAACTGCTCAGTTCATAAATTGTTTTAAAAAAAAAATTTTATAGAACACGATTCAAGAATTCACATTTGTTGTTTTATTCAATAAAACTGTCCATTGTTGTCATCTTTCTTTGTTGAAATCAGGTCTCTCTTGTAAAGGAGTCCTCGAGGCTCAATGGGATTGACCGGTCTAAATAAAGGTTGAATGAAAATAAATTAATAAAAAAAGAATACACCGTTTCTGGGGAAGAACATGTAAAAGAATACAATGTCAGCAAACAACTAGACTTTAGTTAGATTAGTTCCCAGATCTAAACTAACCAGCAGAGTCGATTAATGAGCTAAACTTTAGTTCATTTAGTTCTCGGGAACAAAAACTGACCTGAAATCAGCGCCGACAGAAAAGTGAAAAATCATGAGAATTCCTCCAGAGTTCAACGGATTCAAGAGTTAAAAACAACTGTGTGTTTGTGTGTGAAGGTAATCCTCTCAGCTTTTTAACTTGGTGTGTGTGTGTGTGTGTGTGTGTGTGTGTGTGTGTGTGTGTGTGTGTCATTGTGTCGGCACAGAGGAGTCAAACAAAGGCGGCCATTTTACTGTGACTCTCGGCAACAAGGTGGGCCGACGAGGCCTGCAGCTCCTCTTCTGTTCCACTATCATCAGTTTCTGTCTCCAGGAGACAAGAAAAGCAAACACACACACACAGACACCCCCCCCCCCCCACACACACACACACACACACACAAAACCCGTTTTCTCAACAGCATGCGGGTCATTAGCACCTGATTACAGAAACCTCCCAACTGTTTTTGTTCTCGCCTCCTCCAGAGGGACAGACTGAGAAGTTCTGGCTCTGGCCCGGATGGAGCCTCTCCGAACTGTAAAATGGTGACTTGTGGCTCCGAGTCGAGCTGCAACACGCCCGCCGAGTCACGTTCCAGGAATCAGAATGTGACGAGCGCTGATTCAATCAGCCCGACTTCACGTGAACCCGTGGGCCGTTTTAAAACCCGAAGGCCCTGAAACCATGTTTCAGAACCCCGAGCAGAACTCGGCCCCGACGTTTCAGGTCTGAGGTTTCTTAACTCACCCAAGGTACATTTATTTACCTCGGTATCTTTGAAAAGTTGAAGTAAAACCAACAAATGGTTTAGTTTTTTTTTTTTAAACAGAAACATCACAGTTAGGGGGCGGAGCTTGGAGTCCAGCTTCTGTCACTCAACACTTTAAAAATTAACACCTTTCTTTTTTTAAACAAGCTGAACATGAAGGAGCTGGATGTAAAAATAAAAACCTTGAAAGTTATGAGTTACCTAAAACAAACAAAATATAAATAAAAATTAAATCTAAATGAAGTTGTCAGTTGTTCTTAAATTACGTAAAGTGTTCAGACAAATATTTGAGTTTTGGTTCAGTTAAAACTTTATTTTTTTGTTTGATGGTGAAATAAACAGGTCAATAAAACATTTTGTTGGTTTCGGCCTCGACAATTATTTAACTGCTTCTTATCAACTTTTAAATTTCATGCCGTTAATGGAGAAACAGATTTGTTTTTTAAAATTTATAGTTGAAGTTTCAGCAACAGAACCCGACACAACCCAGTCAAAGATCAACAGAACCACGAGTCCGACAGGTTAATGTTCATCAAAGTGACCTCGTGACCTTTGACCCCCCTCTGATGAAACCCGATGGTGGACCAAGACTGGACCAGAACCTGGAGGTTTTTGTTAAACGGAGATCTGGAAGAAACTTCAGTTTTACCGTCAAACTCCCAGAAAGTCAAAACCGGGCCGGGTTTCAGGCGTCGGAGCAGAACCGGTTCGGTTCCAGTAAACCAGAGGTCCGTTTGTGTTCAGCTCAAGAGCACAAACAGAAACCTGCAGAACGCTGCTTACATAACAGAGTCGACGAGAACAAACGGGCTGCGGTTCTGATCGGGATCAGGTTTCACAAGAGTCCAACACAAACGCAAAAACTGGACCCGAGTCCAGGTTCTGATGGATCAGTGCAGGCACAAAAACAGGGAGACAGAGCAAACAAGTTCTGAACCAACGTTTCAGTCCAAACGCTGCGAGAATGCAGAGGTAAACAACAACAACAACAACAAAACAACAACAACAACAAAACAACAACAACAACAACAACAACAACAACAACAACAACAACAACAACCTGTAAAAAGGTGAACTTTGTGCTATAAATTCAGTAAAAATTTACACACTATATTTGCTGAAGATGCAAATAGCAAAAGGCTAACTAAACATAGCAACGGGCCAGCTAAAGGCAGCAAAAAGGAGCTAAAGGCTAAAAGAAGCACAAGCTAACAGTGTGCTGAAGCTTGTTTTTAAAGGAACGTAACTAAATGTATTTTTTATAAGAATAATGGTTATAAACAGGTCATTTAAAAAACAAACGTATGAGCTGAAAGTTTTGACAAACAGCTAAAAAAAAAAGCACCAAATCACGACACACCACGTTTAATATATTTAACATATTTTATCATCCTCGTCAAAACAAAGCTCGTTGATAATTCCTCTTTAAACTTCTAAAGCTGTTCTGAGCTTCTCCAACTCGCTGCTACATCGAATGGTCGTTGTTTTTTATTATTATTTTAAACCAAACATTAAAAAGTCTTCTCCGTTTCCCCAACAGCAGCGTTTAAACGGTTTGTTAAAAATAAACAGAGTCAGAACCCGACCCGACGCCAAACCGCCTGGGACAAACACGGCCCGTTGCCGTTGGAAACGCCGCCACAAACAGCTCCGCGGACAGATCGACGCCAAATGTGTTGGCGCAACTAAACAGCAACACAAAGTCTTTGTTGTGCGATTTGCAGCAGAACTCCTCGTGGTTCTGATCCGGGAACTCTGGGAGTCAACACGGTGGTGCGCAGCGGGCTGCTTTGAAACAAAGATCCCCGGTTCAGACGGCTCGCATCGTTCACGAGGAGGTCACCGCATGTGACGAGCAGCCGGACCGGAGGACCTGAGTGGACCCAAGACGGACACAGGATCCATCCCAGTTCAACTCCCCAGATAAACGTTTCCCATCAGAACTCAAAGGTCAGCCCAACAGAGGTGCTCTTTGTTGAACCCAGGCCTCCTAATTGCAGCTCGTTTGGCCCAAAGCCCACGGCTGATCATGTGACTCGCATTTCACGACAGGAAGCTCCACGTGAGCCGGATTACGACGTTCCTTAAAGAGAACCGAAGAACGTCCGGCAGGAATTTACTACGCCTGAAAACAAAACGTTAAAATAAAACTAGAACTTCTAGTGCCGTTCAAAAACATGAAAATGTCAGAAATATCCTGATGCACGCTCAATAATCTGATCAATAATGTCTCACGAACTCAAAATCCAAGCCAATCTGTAGGGCCTTAGAACATGTGCTGAAGATGACTCTCAGCTACTACCACACCAGATTTGAGCTGAACATCTGTCAAAATGACCCAGTTACAGACATATTTCCAGTTTACCTACTGGTAGTTTATCTTGCCATATTTGTGTTTTAAGCTGATCAGCTTAAATTGATCCAATTCCAAAAGTTAATCACTTGTTAAAAGTTTGATTAAAATTCTTCCAGTGGTTCCAGAGATATTTTGCTAACAAGAATAAGCAGCGTCGACTCCAACAGTCGACGCTAAAGACCGTCCACGTTCCCTGAAAGGTGCCGTCTGGACACGGGTCCCGCTCACTGAGGACAAACAGCAGACGCCTCAGCGGCCGAGGTAACTGCGGATCAGTCGGCGCCAGAACAATCCCTCCATCTGCCGGAGCCGAGCGGGGGCATCTGGTCCTTTCAGGACGACGACCCGGAGGAGGTCCGGAGCGTGAAACGACAACAGAAGCACCAGCCTGCAGGAATGTGGCTCCATGTTCCAACATCTCCTGACCTTTTAAATCAACCCATACTGGTCGTTTTCCAACCCGTTCTGGTGATATCCATCAGAACCTACCTGAAGGGTTTTAAACGGTCCTTTCAGGTCAGAGGAGCAGCTCGGCCCCCCCCTCCCCCGCCGGCTGCTAGGAGCCAGCAGGATTTACACCACAGACCTGCAGCGACACTTCTGACCTCTGGGTTTGAACCCATCCACAGCTCTGACCCATCTCTACACCTTCAGTCGATGAACAGAGCTGGACTTTTCCACACAAACACTCTTCGGTACCGTCTGCTCCGACAGCCGAGCTCTAGATTCCTTCTATCTATAGCAGAGTTTCCACCTAGCAGCTCCATGTGAGGCTCTGTGGGCAGCTCTGCACACAAATACCTCCGACCACGACAAGAACTCATTCAGCTCAGTCCAAAGTCCTGATCCACACCGCGTCTCTTCCAACCAAGCCTTCCTAGAAATGTCTTCATCATCATCATCAGAGCTCCTGCTCGTCTTTGGACCGTTGGCAGCTTGAACAAAAAGACTGCTGAGCAATTTAATCAGGAGCGGATCAGTCGGCGCCGAACGAGGACGCAAGACGGCACCTGATGGTTTCCCAAACTTCTAATAAATCAAAGTTCTTTATGGTCATTCACATCACATGTGGTACATGAGGTGGAATGAAATTGTGTACGGTTGCACCCAAAGATAGAAAAAATATAAAAAGAAACCTTATACAAGGATCCAAGCTAAACACTAATAATGTATTAACCAGCAGCCTGAACAATCACAGGTTTGTGAGAATATTTGGTCTGAAACGTTCTCTTCATATCGTAAAACACGAGTTCATTTAGAAGTTGACATTTGGTTGAAAATTTAGTTACAGTCCTGCCTAAGAAATATTTTAAACCAATTTTAGTTAAAATAAAAAATGAGATTGCACTGTGTGGTCTAAACTGGTTAGAAACCAGCAGAGGACTTGTTTCAACTTCAGATTCTTGTTTAGGAGGTTGCGTTTCCGTCCGGTGACCCTGAAGAACGGATCAGAGTCTCTTCGCCATCAAGGAGTGCGACTCCACTCGGCTCCATCTTCTCGGTTCTTCTCAGGTGGAGGTGATTTGTCATGGTGACTCTGCGGGCGGGACCGCAACAGGTCATTGTGTCCGAGCCACTCCGCCCGTTGTGGTCCTTAATCGCCCTGTAATTGAACTTCATTTTCTTTAGCTTATCTCAGTACTGCTTATAAGTCCGAGTGGAGCCATGCTGCCATCATCTCGGATATCGCTCGGTAAATGTGCTCATATTTGGTGGCACCTTCCAGCTCACGTTGAAACATCGGTCAATAAAGTTGGGAAGGTCTGGACGTCAACACAGGTCCACATCGCTATTTCTGGGGCTTCCAGACGAGGAACTAGACGACAACAACGCACACTCAACACGATCAGACAGGAAGTGGAGGTTCAGATGTAGTTCAGTCATCCAGTGACGTAGCTCTTCTGGCCAATCAGCTGTCTGCTTACATCAGAACCAGCAGCCTGGTTGGAACCACGAACAAGGTGGTCCTATAAACCGGGCTAAGTGGGGGTGGGTGCCGGCAGTGTGCAGGTCCGGTGGCAAAGCTCCATTAGATGGTCTATGGACACCTTCTGGCCTATGTTCACCATGAAAGACTCCAAACGTTTGAAGCTCTTCCAGTCCGTCAGGGTGGCTTGTTCCAGTCAGGAAATGAACTTGTCTAATATTATGGCTGTTAGCTTGGACGTGAACCAGAAGCACTTCCTGTCCATCTGAGCAGCAGGCCAGTTGAGCAGCAGCTGATTCATTTCCTGCTGATAAGCCTAAGCGAGGTTTGATGAGTCGCCTCCTGTGGAACGTCTGATCTTATCGACGCAGCTTTTATTGAACACTTCCTCTCGCCGACGAGCCCAACAAGCCATGAGACTGTTATTACCAAAACCCACAAGTGATGGACGGGTAAGTCTGATGCCTGCAGCGAAGCTCAGCCTCCTCCGTGGTCTTTTGACTTGGATCTTTACCAGCAGGCATGCCGCCGAACTTGATCGAAAACATCACAGTCCAAGTGAATAAACGGAAGCGTTTTCATTAACAGAGACAAGTCTGCAGCGTTACAGGAAATATTAAACACAAGGCAGGAAAACAGGAAGCATCCGTCAAGAACTGATCGCTTGAAAGTGTCAGGAGATTTGAATCATTGTTCCAGATTCTTCTTCTGAACCCATTCATGAAGAGACCAGGATCAGAAACAGTACCAGCCTTTTATGAGCAGAGGAAAGATGAGAACTGCTCTAATAAGAGCCATAAAAGTTACACAGAAATCTAATCTTTCTCCACCGAACCACAAAACTGTATCAAACTCCTCTGAGCACAGATTAAAACCACGAACTAAAGCAACTCTTCTTTCTGCAGCTGATTATGGACTCCTGGAGGCTAAAACTTCAAGATCAGACAAGAGAAAGGATTAGTTCTTAAAGAGAAACCTACAGGAGGGTTATGATCTGTGAATCAGAAAGATGACGACGCATAAAGACCCACGGTGTTCTCTACGGACGTTTGAGCCTTGGCTGGATTAATATTTGTGCAGCTCCGTTTACATCCTGTTGTGTAATCTGGACCAAAGTGAGAGGGTTCAGAAACGAACGATTCTTTTCCAGGAGGTAAAAGCAGCTGATGACAGGCCGTGCACGGCTGGGCGTGAGCGCTGCTTCTGAGGAATGTGGCTCGGATCAGCAGCCAAAACCTCGGCCTCTCCAGTCAGCCGCCACATTCCTGTCTCATCGGCTGGGAAGCCAAAGCAAACCGCCGCTGCGCCGGCAGAGTCCAGCGGAAACTTTCAGCCTGTCGAGGTTCTCGGTGCTTCGGAAAAGTAACGCCTCTATCCTGAAAGCAAACGAGCGATCAAACACGTCACGAGTGCCTCGCAGCCGTACTCCGAGGAGGTTGGAGACGTGTTAAAAACCTCAAACATACCACATCAGACACTTTTACTCCCACATCAGAGACGACTCCTCAGGAAGTGAGAATGAGAGGAGGCCCTTAAACAGACCGACCTCCAGAGAACCGGGGGTTGATCCAGAACACCCCAGACCTTTAAAGGACATCCCTAAATATTTTATAAATACTAAAAATCCTACGTCAAGACTGAACAGTCCCATTTAAACGTACTTTGTTCAAACTTCCACACCAACGGGTTCTGTTACATCATTGTTCAAGTGCCGCTTTGTTTTCTGAACAACAAACATGAACCACATGAAAACAAACAAACATCCCGCTGAGCGAGTGGAAAACAGTCTGAAAGTTTCAGGAAGTTCTGATTCCGAGAACAAATCCCTGAAATAAAGGCGGGTGTGGACGTTTACTGGCTTCAGACACGTTCAACAACCCGTGACGACTGTTGGGAAACTGGACTTCAGATCAATTTCAGCCCCGCCAGTTCCATTCTTTTGTCCAATACATCTGTTCTGCCCAGACCCACCATCTGTCAGGGGTTCTGGGACGGAACGCAGAACTTTTCTCTGAACGTCGGAGCGAACGCCCACAGGCACCGAGAGGAAACTTTCAACCAGCAGAATTTCTGCGGGTGGGTTTGAGAGCAAACAGGACGACGGGTCGGCCCGCTGCCGGGCCTTTAAAAGACTGAGTCTTCTTGTCTGTCAGAGACTAAATAAGTCCAACTTCCTGCTTTTTATACGGGATTAAAAAGCTCAATTCAAGCAGAACCAAAGTGTCACCAGAATGTTGTTGGACTGAACAGTTTAATGATTGTTTGGGAATAAAAACGCTTCAGGAGAAACAAACTTCCTGCTTTCTAAAAGTGTCCAGTTCTGAATAACTTCATTTTCTTCAGCGCGCAGGACGAGGACTGAGCCCCTTTGGACTTTAAATGTCTCAGACTGGCAGCAAGGACAGAAAATGATGAATTGGGACTAGGGATGCACAATCCATTTTTTACACTTCCGATCCAATACTGCAATTTAGTATCGGTTGATACGATCAGATACAGAAAAACTGCTGAATTAACAGAAATGGCTGAATCGTGTCATCTGGACCCGTTTCTGACATGATTTAGCCATTTTTGTTGTCCACCTGGATGTTTGAGTTTACAAACCCAGCGCTGAATTAACTGAAAACTTTTGTTTTTGTTAAACGCAGACATGAATGTACTGAATTACAAATTTATTGAAAACTGCACCAGAACATTTAAACACACCAAGAGCTTCACAAGCTCGGTCAGACATGTAAACACAACTTTTATTTGTGCAGTCAGTTCGTTAGCGCGTGGCGTCCCTCAGAGCACAAAGCAGAGTTAGAGTGAATAGATCTGCCCAGTCAGGATCGGTCACATTGACACCGATAGACGTTTCGATATCGGTACAGATACCGGTATTGGTATCGAATTGGTGCATCTCTAATTGGGACACCCCAAAAATAATTGTCACAATTTCTGTTTGGGATTAAACGAATAAAACAGCAGCGTTAAAAAACAAACTTTAACAGCAAACTAGAGCCTGAATCTTACTTATTGTCCTCAAAGCGTAAAAAAAGTTCAACTTTTGAAAACTTATAAAAGCAACTTGGTTCAAATGTCTTATTCTTTACGATCGTTTCCTTCTTTTCTTTAAAAAGTTTGACCCTCAGCTACTACCACTCCGAGTTATAGTTTCAGCCGGTGCTTGTTAAAGTCTGTTAGCTTTGGCGGCCATCTTACATCAGGTCCAATGACTACACTCTGGAAGTCTCAGTAAAATCCACCCAGTGGATCAGGAGATATTTTGCTAACGGTCACAAAGTTGCAACAGCTCGGTGCCTCTGAGGCGAAGCCGTCTGATACCGGGTTCTGTTCCGTTTGATTCCAGAGCGGCTCCAATATAAAAAGCAGTCCGGTGAAAGTGATACGAGGGTTTTACGGGTCGACTTCTGGCCCGACTGCGCTCCAGTAGTTCCTGTTGGCGTTGCCAGAGTTTGCAGTGGGTGGAGGGGGTGGGGGGATCGGATTCAGCTGCTTTCAGTCGCAAGCAGGAAGGACAAAAAGCTCCTCTCTCCGAGCCAACATTCCTCGGCCCAAAGGGATTTTATAGACCAGCGGACAGCAAAGCAGGAACCATTATTACATCCTGGTCATACTATTTATCACGCTGCCTCCTTTTCACAGCGCCCCGCCATGCAGCAGGGACAAAAACACTTCCTAAAAATAAAAAAACTGTTTTATTCTCTTGCAAATGATTTGGGGGTTAAATGCAAAACAAGCTGAAACAAAATGGACTCAACAAGCTGAGGTTCGGTGGATTAACTCCGACCCAGAGAGGATTTATTTAACCCAATTAACCACCTTCAGCACGTTTTTTATTATTATTGACCATTAAAACCACGTTATGATGAAAGTGTGGTCATGAATGAGTCACAGTCTGGTTAAAATCCGTCGTGATTTAGTCTCAGATGAAGAAAGAAGTTCTTCCAGAAACAAAAAGGTTTTACACTCCGGTGTTTTCCCGCCGTCATCTTGAGCCACTAAGGGCTTGTTGCAACTTGTGTTCACAGAAGAGGAGAAAAGGCAGATGTTGAGGAGTATGAACCAGGAACCGTCAGACCCGGTCTCCACCGAACAAGCTGAAAACAAGAGGCCGGGCCGGTCAAAGCCTTCTCCTGGAATGCGGCGGATCTGAACCCAATCTGCAGATAAAAACATTCCAATCGTGCCTGCGGCTCCAAAAATCCCTTTTCAAGCATTCAGAGCATGTTCTTTTGTCAGGTAGAGAACATTGGTATTGATTAGATGGGAACCCACATACCAATGGCAGCCTCAGCAGGAGATAAAAGGGCTGCCGCCGAGGGGTGGGTCAGAGCTGGGGGGGTGGGGGTGTCAGAGCTCCTCATAGGAGAGAGCCGGGGAAAAGGAGAGCGAAGCCTGGATCTGGTTTACAGAAAAATGAATGTTTTGGTGGGAAAGCTGTAGGTGTCTCCACACCAGGCCGGCCTAACAAGGAGCCCCCCCCCTATGGAAAGGGCCCCAGGGCCCTATTGAGATCCCTCCAAGTGTGCAAAATCCCCCAGAGGGCCGGTCAAGATCACCAGAGGTCACATTCCAGCACGACGGAGAAAAAAAAAGGGTGGTGGCGTGAAGTTACTTTGAAGAGTAAAACAAACTGTAAAAACAAATTTATCTCAAGAAACCTGCAGGATTTTACACAACTGAGGAGTAAAACCACACATCTGTGAGGCCAGCTGTGAGACCTGCCATCACACCATCTGTACCGAGCAACTGGGCCGACCCGGTGGAGGAGGGCCGGCTGCATGTGGGTGGCATCCAGACCGCCGCTATCCACCGTGCACCACCCCAAATTACCATTCAGCGTAAATATAAATACCAGCACCGGCCGTGGTTTACCAGGAGAACCAAAAATACTCTTAAAACAAAGACTTGACTGTAAGAGGAGTTTACATGGACTAAAATAACATTTCCAGTAAGTTTGACCCTGCAAATAAAGTCTGGATGACTGAACACATGATCAATCAGCTGTTTACACTTCTGAGCAATAAAAGTCTTCAACCTGGCAGAGCTCACAATCCAAAGGTTTGCCTCAAAACTCATTTATAGCAAAAAAAAAAAAAAAGATCTCCTGCACCAAAACCTTCAGCATGGCTCATGTAGCCACAACAACTTCAGCCAAAACAAAACTTTGCTTTATTTTAGTCGAACTATGCAACTAGTTTTTAAGTGTGGACCAGCTGCAGCAGAAGTCTTAGATTTGTGTTAAACATCTGATTGTTGCGTGTTTTAAAGCATGTGGATGAAAAACAAATGGAAACGGCTTCTATAGTTCAAAGAAGATTTAAAGTCAAATCTTTGAGATTTTCAAATCCGTCTACACTGGTCCTGTTGGACCAGTATAGACGGATTTGAAAATCCAGCACTGGCTGGATTTGATACAGTTGATCACAATATTTTACTTAAGAGGCTTGAATATCTTATACAGATCTTATTGCTCCATATTTTCCTAACAGAGCACTTCGCTCTCAGACTGCAGGTTTACTCGTGGCTCCTAGAGTTTCCAAAAGCAGAATGGGAGGAAGATCTTTCAGTTCTCAGGCTCCTCTCTTGTGGAACCAACTTCCAGGTTCTGTCCATGAGGCTGACGCATTGTTTACTTTAAGATTAGTTTTAAATCTTTCCTTTTAGATAAATTTTATAGTTAAGAGATGGCTTGGGTTTCCTGAGCTATCCCTTGGTTCTGCTGCTATAGGCTTAGACTGCTGGAGGACACACTGACCACATGTCCTCTCTCTGCTGCTGTCTTTACTTGCTCTACTCTAACCGTTTGTTTTTGTAATTATTTCTAACATGTTTTTTTGTCTTTCCTCCTATAGAAACCACACCTGGACTATAGAAACCACACCTGGACCTGTCATTTTGTGTTTCTACTTCATGTCCTCTCAAAGCCAGCCAATCGAAGCAGAAGGCCGCTCGTCCTGAGCCTGGTTCTGCTGGAGGTTTTGTCTTGTTAAAAAGGGTTTTTCCTTTCCACTGTCTCCTTTGTGCTCGCTCACGATGGGAGACTGAAGTGGAGATTCAACACAATCTGCTGCTTCCTTAGAAAGAACTTCACTAATTGACTTTTATAATGTTAGTGAATGTTACATGAGACAACTTCTGTTGGGACTTGACACTATATAAATAATCTGAAATTAATTCAGCACAGACTGAATGATCCGTTTCTTCTCTGAGAAATCATCAGGATAGTTTGCGCTCTTGGATTATGTGCCGCTGTAGATCATCACTAATCCAGGAGCCAACAAGTTAAAATACTAAAGCAACTGGACTTTTGCTTCCCCAATGTGAATTAAAATAGAGCATCTCAATTATCTACAGAACAAAAGCCCAGTTGATTTGTTTGTTGAAACCTCTTGGATTAGCACCCAAATAATCTCTAACCCAGAGGCCCTAACCTCCCGGCCCTGGAATAAACCTAGTTAAAACTGACAAACCTCCAGCAAAGTTTAAACTGTTTATCATTTTTAAAGGTTTACAGTCCGTGTCATTAAACAGAAAAGGAGTGGCTCGGACTGGGATTTCTGGTTTCCCTGCGTGGAGCAAGGAAATCTTGGGCCCTCGGAACACAAATTCTTCAGAGATTAAGTCAACGTTTGGGTTTACAGGAAGTGGTGGTTTAACTCTTCCCAAATGTTTGGGCTCAGAGGGGAGGCGGGGGGTCTGGTTAAACATTAAAAACTTGTTTGTTAAAAAGTTAATCCGAATAAGAACCCGTCAGAGTGGCAGATTAGGCCCAATGCTGGGTGAATAAACGAGTTTTAGGGGTAAAAGTGAGTCAAAAGCCTGATCCTGGAGGAGTGCCCGCCCGCCTGCCCCCTAACCGGGGCCCCGCTCCGGATAATGGGAGCGGGCTGTGGACGGCTCCGAGTCCCGCTCCTCCGGCCAAACCAATCCCGCAGGAAGACAACCACCCCGCAGCTCCGACCTGGAGTTCAAAGCGAGCTTTAAGAACTTGAAGTGGACCGACTTACCGACTCTGAGAAGACGGAGGCGGACAGAACCAGCACGAGGCAGAGGAGGCGAATCATGGCTGTCCTCTTTCTCAGGTAGCTACGAAACGACGAGCTGAAACTGCGCCGAGCGGGAGATTAACGACGATTTATCGCTTTAATACCAGCGCTGTGGACGTTCCCGGGTCGTGGGTCCAACAGTAATCCGACCTAATCCTTGACTGGTTCTCTGGTTTTCACTTTAACCGTGTTTTCAGCGCCGTCTGTCCGCGGAGAGTACTCGCTTTCACTGCACCTCCTCACCGGCTCCACTGCTCCACTTATTTCACGCACAGTTCCGCTCCGCCAATCAGGACGTCGTGACGTCACGAAGTTCTGGGATTCAACAGCTTGACTCCGCCCCCGCAGCCGCCATATTGGTGCGGTGTCGAAAAGGAAAGAAAAACCTGTCCGAACAGCCTAATGTATTTTTATTTACACATTTTATTTATGATTACACTTTATGTAAATTTAAAATTTTACACGTTTTATTGTACGTTTTACTTTTATGTTGTTTTTTTTAAAATTGCGATTCAACATTCTAATATTTTCCAGTGATTTTTTTTGGTTTGTTTGTTTGTTTTTAGAGATTCAGATTCAAAGAGATTTATTTGTCAATCGTATCTCATGTGGTACATGTGGTGGAACGACATTATGTACACAGGGTCCCAGTTACATCCAAGAATAAAATGTAAAAGAAAAACAGTAATAACGTCTCAGATATGAACTAAGAAATACATAAACTAAATATACTCTAATCATAATAGCATAAAAACATAACGTCAAACAGCAGCACATGAGTCTGTGTGAGCAGATGAGCACGCATGAACACATCAACATGAAACAGATCAGCAGCAACATGAAACAGATCAGCAGCATGATGTGATTTTTCACACTGATTATCCTGGTTAGAGATTCATGAGTCTAACAGTCTCAGGGTAGAAGCTGTTCCTCAGTCTAGTGGTTCTACACTTAATGCTCCTCAACCTCCTTCCTGAGGGGAGCGGGGCAAAAAGTGTGCGTGTGCTGGGTGAGTGGGGTCCTTCATGATGCAGGTGGCCCTCTTCCTGCATCTGGAGGTATAGATGTCTGTGATGGTTTTCTCAATCAGCTTCTGCATACTTGGTGATATTTTAGCTGTTTATATATACAAACATTCAGATCATTCAGCAGATTGAAACCTTTATACTTTTCAAAGTATTTATTTAATTTTCAATATTTTCCAGTTGAAATACACATTATGATCTCTTCTTTTAAGTTAAAAATATGGTTCTCGCAACAATGTTATCTTATGCTGCATTTAGTTTTAGCTAGCATTCTGCTACTTTTAGCTTTGAGCTAATACTTGCTAAATTTGGCTTTTAGTCTTTTTGCTTATTTAGTGAGTTGTTTGCTACTTTTTGCTTTTAAACTTTATTTTGTTACTTCTAGCTAGCCTTTTGAGGCATTTAGCTATCCTTTTCTACTTTTACTTTCTAGCTAAACTTTTAGTGCTTGTAGCTAGTCCATTATTGCATTTAGCTAGCATTTTGCTTCTTTTAGTTCGGCTCTTTTTTTTTTTGCAGTTTCAGTGTCTTCAGAAACTTTCAGAGCTCTCAGCATTCACTGTACTTTTTATAGAAAATGTAATTTTTCCATTTTCGATGTAAAAATATTTTATATTTATTTTTTATTTTATTTAGGATCACTGCTGAACTTTGCAGCCATTTGTTTGTCCATATTTGTCGGGACAAAACGGCATCTCTGTGTGCTTGAATGTTCATTTATACAAGTTAATCACATTGAGCCTCAGGAACTCATTTGCAATAGAGACCTGAATGTATTCTGATTATTTTTATTGGAACAGAATAATAAGAGGAAGCAAAACAAGTTTATTTGTTATGTAAGTGACCTAACGTTGACCTTTGGACCTTTCATGTGTTAAAAAGGCTCCTAAACTCAAGGGATGAGCCAGGGTTGTGCCAACATTTAGTAAAAACTAAAGGCATCGTTATTTTCTGACGATGAGGCGAGAAGTTGAACACTGACTTTAAAACGACAAGTGTCATTATTCATCCAGAGCTGCTTTTTCCCTTTTGCTTAATCGCAGAACAACTTGTAAAAGTGGATTTATATTTTATAACTGATAAAAACATACTGTTTGTTTTTGTCCTGATGAGTTGATGGCCGGATAACAATCTCTTGACCGAGTTAGCAAAAATAAAAACGAACAGGAAGTTGTTTCATCTGACGCTTTTCATTTTCTCATCATCGGAGGAGAAAAACTTTTTCATTTGAATTTGAAACATTTGTACAGGAAGCTGTACGTGCGTGTGTACGTGCGTGTGTACGTGCGTGTGTACGTGCGTGTGTGTGTGTATATTTTCTGCTTTCCAGTCTCTGTTTTTATAAACAGAATAAAAACTTGTTGCTCGGTCTCTTTTCTTTTTAATCTGCGATGACTCGTCTGTTTCCTCTTTTACCGAGTCACAGATTAAATCTAAACTTTCTACAGCTCGCTGAAAGTACCTGTTCACAACAACGTCAATCAAAACTAACATTTAAATTAAAATAAATAATTTATTCACGTTTTGTTGAAGTCTTAAATCAGCCTCTTTAAATTGTTTAAGATTCTGAGGTCTGTATTTGATTATTTATCCATATTTAATACAGAAAACGACACAAACACCACATACGTGTAAACTTTGACAACAGTCTTTTGGGGTAAAACTTGAGAAAAGTTTCTGACATTATTTTTTTTACAAAAATGTGTAAAAGATTTTAATTTTAAAAGTTTGGATATCGTCATGATCCAATGTTTAGTCAGTCAATGCTCCAAACAGACAATACGTCTATTTCACACTTTTCTTAAAGTTTAATTTTGTGTTTTAGGAAAATCTTATTCTTTTTTCCCTCTTCAGAAGTCTCCACAGCGAGTCCTCCTCCTCCGTCTCACTCTGTCCTCTGCGTCCTCTGTCTTCACTCCAACCACCTCCATGTCCTCTCTATCTGCAGCCATATGTCTCCTCTTTGTCTTTTTCCTGGCTGCTGCATTTCTAACATCCTGTCAAGGGAATTTTGGTAAATGTTTATGGATGTTTGTCACTAACTTGTGTTAAATTAATGCGTGTGAGTTCGAGGGTTGTTTTTCCTCTCAGAGAGGAGCCTGCACCTGATAACTCCAAGGACGCCTCCGAGTCTGTCGGCTGGAAAGCCGACGTTGTCTTGACCTTGCCTCTGTCTGATAAGCCTCACTGTCCGGTGCAGATATTCATGACTGGGAATCAAGTGTTAGATATTTATCTAGACTGACCCTGAGTTTCTGATCTACTCAGAGACGGGATTATAATGAAATTATAATTCGGTTCTGACTGGGTTAAACGGGGCCAGCAACTCTGAAAAGAGTCTCCCAGGGATTCAATATCCGTCAAGGAATAGAACTCATTTTGTTTGCTACATCACGAAGAAAGGCTTTTGAAGCACCGTCTCATTTTTCTTTACACGTTAAATCACGTAAGATCCGTTGAGATCACACTTGGTCACTCCCCCTCATACACGTGACAGGTTGTGCTCCCCTTCTGCGAAGGACGAGTCTAGGGCCTATAAATCTGTAATGCCACGGGACATCGGCCCTTCCGGTTCCTGATTCTCACATCGTAGACCGGAGAGGTCAGCGCTGTAACCTGTTCCTGCCTTGATTTTAATGCAGTTGGTAAAACTGAATTCACGTTTCCTTGATTTATTAAAGAGTGTGAGTTGCCGCTTCTGAAGGAGGTCTGATCCGGGGGGAGCAGCGTGGGCTGGAGGCGGGTTCTGGGTCCGAGAGGAGGCCCAAGACCCACCGGTTAGCAACAGCTAGCTGCATTGAACCGTGACCCGCATTCATCTCTCGTTGTAACACAAACATGCAACTTGGCTTGTTGTGACCTTTGCCCTTGCAAGTAAAAGACCAGTTAAAAATCTTCCCATGTCCTCAGAGTGGCTTATTTGAGTAAGAAGATGATGAAAGGATTTTTATTTATCCAACACATCCTTCTACCAATATACCCACTCTCCCTCCTCTGGATGTGTCCAAACCACTGTCTCTCCTCTGGACATGTCCAAACCACTGTCCCTCCTCTGGACGTGTCCAAACCACTGTCCCTCCTCTGGATGTGTCCAAACCATCTCAGTCTGGCGTCTCCAACTTCATCTCCCAGTTGTTCAACCTGTGCTGTACCTCTGATGATCTCATTCCTGATCTTCTCCATCCTTGTCTCTCCTAAGAAGAACCTCAACATCTTCATTTCTGCCACTTCCAGTTCTGTCTCTTGTTTGTCCATGTCTCTGTCTCCAGACCAGACGACATAGCTGCTCTCACCATTGTCTTGTAAACTTTTCCTTTGATCTTTGCTGACACCCTTTTGTCACAAATCACTCCTGAAACTTTTCTCCATCCTGCCTGGACTCTCTTCTTCACCTCTTTACCACACTCTCCATTTCCCTGGACAGTGGACCCCAAGTCCTTGAAGTCCTGCACCTTTGTGACGTAGCCTCACTGTTCCACCTCCTCCCTCTCATTCACACACATGGACTCTGTCTTACTACGTCTGACTTTCATTCCTCTTCTTTCAAGTGCATACCTCCACCTCTCCAAGTTCTCTTCCACTTGTTCCCTGTTCTCACCACAGATCACATCATCTGCAAACATCACAGTCCACAGGGATTCCTGCTGTCCTCATACATGTCCTGCTGTCCTCATACATGTCCTGCTGCTGTCCTCATGCATGTCCTGCTGTCCTCATACATGTCCTGCTGTCCTCATACATGTCCTGCTGTCCTCATACATGTCCTACTGTCCTCATACATGTCCTGCTGTCCTCATACATGTCCTGCTGTCCTCATACATGTCCTGCTGTCCTCATGCATGTCCTGTACATCGTATTTTAGGAAAACACACACATGTAAATGACAGATTACGTCCAGTTTCATTAAACATTTTGATGATGACACACTAAATGGCCTCAGTGTGTTTCTGTTTTAAGTAAATAAGCAATAGTTAATATAAATGTTAATGTTTTACACAAACAACGTCCTCATAAAGGATTATCTTGTTTCGTGGCATCAGGAGTTTTACTTTTGAAGAATGGTCAGAGTTTAAAGTTTTACTTTTGGTTGCTGAAACACACTGAAAAGTATTTTTGGAAATTTTGAATGTTTTTTTGTCCCAATAACTCCCCGAGGATGAAGAAAGAGGAAGGAAAGTTGTAGAGATAAGAACTAGTTTGAATAAAAGATAAGATGAATGGGGAAAACCCAACACAAAGACTGAGTGTGTGTCTGTGTGTAGGTGTGTGTAGGTGTGTGTAGGTGAGGTATTTGTCCACGAGCTGTTATTGTACGAGTTGCGTCACAGGAAATTACGTGTCCCTGATCCGGTTTTTCTGTGTTATTTTTGGTTACATTAAGTTGGAAAACACTCGGAGACGGAACGTGTGATGCTCTCTGTTGGTGTTTTTGTCTAAGAGAAGAAGTCTGAAGCTGTTTTGTAAATGCTCACACGCTGTTTGTTCATTACCTGAAGAACTCAGGTTCACTCGGAAGTTCCCACCAACGTCAGATTAACTTTGAAATTTTAACAATTCATTACAACCGTTCTTTTTACAGTGATTCTACAACAAACCTTCTTCTTCATATCCTGATACATGCTCAATAATCCAGGTAGAAAAATCTAAAAAAGTTAAATCTGGTCCTTCTTGAGCATGTGATCAGCTGGTTTTGGTTGTCAGCAGCAAAACTGGTTGATCCACTCTGAGAAGGTGCTATTTAAGAGACTGAGCTGAAAACAGCACCTCAGACTGAAGAAGTCTCTCGGACGAGAGACGAAACGTTTCTACATTTTTTGTTGTTTTGCTTTGTTTTGTTTTTTTGAATGTCCAGAGGACCAGATTTAACTTTTTTAGATTAAACCTTCTTCTTCTTCTTTTTCTCCATTTTCAGTTTCTTCATCATCATCAACATCATCATATTCTTCTTCTTGTTCTTGTACTTCTTGTTCTTGTACTTCGTTTTGTTGTTCTTGTTCTTCTTCTTGTTCTTGTACTTCTTCTTGTTCTTGTACTTCTTTTTGTTGTTCTTGTATTTCTTCTTCTTCTTGTACTTCTTGTTCTTGTAGTTCTTCTTGTTGTTCTTCTTCTTGGTGGACTTCAGTTAAACTGGTTGGTTTCCTGGTTCCAGACCTGTCTTTTAATTAGAGTTCACAGATTTGTAGTCAGATTGAGGTCTGGTCTTTGAGAAGACCAGTCCAGAAACCAGTTCTGGTGTGTGTTTAGAGTCCTGGTCCTATTGGGTCCGAAATGTCCAAGTCTCAACCATCCAGCAATTGATCTGAGGAGATGCTGAAGAGTTTAGATGTTCTCACCTTGTCCCACAGCATGATGATGCCACCACTATGCCTGACAGTTGGTTCAGTCTGAAAGTCTCGTCTGGACTCCCCCAAATGTCCTTCTTGTCTTTGTGTCCAAACAGCTCAGTATTTGCCTTGTCTGACCATCAAACTTTTCTCCTAAAGACATTTGTCTTGTCTTCGTGGACAGCTGCAGGTTTTGGAGTTTCAGTCCTCTCAATCCATGGTGATGTAAAACTGGCTTCAGTGTGGACAGGGACAGTGGTGGACAGGGTCACTGGTTGACAGGGACAGTGGTGGACAGGGACAGTGGTGGACAGGGACAGTGGTGGACAGGGTCA
>NC_056504.1:49435734-49435900 GCF_014905685.2 Nematolebias whitei
CAGTGGTGGACAGGGACAGTGGTGGACAGGGTCACTGGTGGACAGGGTCACTGGTGGACAGGGACAGTGGTGGACAGGGTCACTGGTGGACAGGGACAGTGGTGGACAGGGACAGTGGGGGACAGGGTCACTGGTGGACAGGGTCACTGGTGGACAGGGACAGTGG
>NC_056504.1:49435910-49439623 GCF_014905685.2 Nematolebias whitei
CAGTGGTGGACAGGGACAGTGGTGGACAGGGTCACTGGTGGACAGGGACAGTGGTGGACAGGGACAGTGGTGGACAGGGACAGTGGTGGATCAGGTTTAGGTGAATAAGATGTTTGAGCCTGTAATTTAGAGAAAATCAACAATAAATCCACACTTGTTTTAAAAATCCTTCCACCATGGAGACAGAACAGTTTAAATAAATTTTACAAAAAGTCTAAAATTAATCTGATCTTCAGGTGTATGATGAGTGAACAGAAACCTCTGACCACATCTGTAATTATGGGATGTTTGTATGTTTTTAGTCTCAAACACCACTTGAGTACATAATAAGATAAAAAGAACTTGTTTCATTTAAGAACTGGTTCTCATTCACACTGACGGCCTGACTCATGTCAGGAAATGCTTCTTTTCACTTCCTGCTTTAGACGATCAAATGAGGGCGTTACAGGTGGAAATAACACCGGAGTAATTAAACTGATTTCATCACGTCACCGTTTATCGTGTTGATGGCGATTCAGTTCTGCACCTGAGCCTATTTTTACCTGATCCGATCATTCGGTTCTGTTCTGACGTAAAACAGTCATTATGGGGTCCTTGTGTTGAGATTATCAGATAATCTGAGACAATCTGAGGCCGTGAGGCGTTCTCTCATGAACAATAATTAAAACATGGAACACAGCCCGCTCTGCTCTGGACCCGTGATAACAAAGACGTTAAAAATGAAGAATTATAATCTTTTAGACACAAAATATCCACTTAATGTTTTATTTAGTTGTCCTTTAGTGTGCGTTCATTATTTGTGTCCTTTTTATTATCATTTACGTCACTCTTATGTTTTTATTTGAGTCATTTTGCACTTTTTAACGGCCATTTAATATTTTTGTTGTTGTTTGTGTGAATGTTGAGTCAAAGTGTTTTTCACCATTTGTTTGTGCGTTACTGGTTTGTGATTTTCTTCCCACTGCTCTGTGTATTTTAGGAAGCAGATGTTTTCTGCTGCGTTTGAACCATGAACACAAACAGTTTCTGTTCTGTGGGACCAACGCAGGATTATTTCCTGTCTTTTTGTTGTACTTTGTGTATTTTTCTTATCGTTTAATGTTTATTTGTGGACATTTGGATTGTTTGGAGTAATTTCCTATGAATCCGTTCAGATGTTGAGTCTCCTCATTGTTCAAGTTTTCATTTTCCAACTGTTTGTTGAATACTTTGTGAGTTTTCTGCCTCTTCTCGGTCGTGTTTGTGTGTCGAGATCCACAAGAGCATCATGAGGTCACAAAGACAGAGTTTCAGTCTGGCCTGAAACAGAAAACCAGAGTTTCCCCTTTCAGCTGACATTTAAAAAGCTCTCCTGATGTCAGCGAGAAGAGAAGTGAAATAAAAAACAAGACGTAGGATTTGAGGAAGCTGCCGGGTGAAGACCCAGGTTTTAGTTTTTTCAGTCTTTCTCCCTCCTTGGACGCATTAATCTGTCCTCCAGCTCTAAAGTTAAAAATCTTGGTGTTATTTTTGATCATGTCTTTTATCCCCCACATTAAAAACGTTACTAGAACCTCCTTCTTCCACTAAAATTAGAAACATCTAAAAATGATGCAGAAAAACTGGTCCATGAATTTGTCACGTCTAGACTGGACTATTGCAACGGTTTATTATCTGGGTGTCCAAATACTTCTTTAAAACGTCTTCAGTTGATCCAAAATGCTGCTGCCAGAGTCTTAACTGGAGTTACTGGGAGAGATCATATCTCTCCAGTTTTAGCTTCTCTCCATTGGCTCCCTGTCAAATCCAGAATTGAATTCTAAATCTTACTTCTAACCTACAAAGCCCTCAACAACCTAGCTCCATCTTATATTACAGATCTTATTGTTCCATATTTTCCCAACAAAGCACTTCGCTCTAAGACTGCAGGTTTACTTGTGGTTCCTAGAGTTTCTAAAAACAATGGTAGGAAGATCTTCCATTTCTCAGGCTCCTCTCTTGTGGAACCAACTTCCAGTTTCTGTCCGTGAGGCTGACACATTGTCCAGTTTTAAGAACTGGGATTAAGACGTTCTTTTTTGATGAATCCTGTAGTTAGGGTTGGCTTGTTATGCTGCCATAGGCTAGAGGACAAATTGACTTAATTTCCTTAAATGAATTGTTAAAAGTGAATAGTTTTCACTTGATACTATTTCAATCTTAACATGTGATCTTGACCTGCTCTTCTGTTCTTCCTTCCTGTTCCTCCTGGAGTTTAATTCAAAGCACTCTGCTCCTCAGAAACATAATGATAACTTATTTTTATGTTTCTGTTCATTGCCCTGAGATGACTTCTGCTGTGACTTGGAGCTATAGAAATGAACTGAATTGAAGGGGAGGAGAGTCCTGTAGATCACAGCTGATAGAAAAGAGGAACAGCAGAAAGTTTGTTGGGTTTTTCCTCTAAACGATCAGAAAACAGGAAGTGACGTAACAAATGAAGGGGTTTCTCCGAATGACGGTGAATCAGTTTCTGACTTTATGGAGGATTAAAAAAAATTCTCTTCGCAGGAGATTCATAAAGTTGCAGTTTTGTTGTAAGAATGCTGAGTCAGCAGCTTCTATCAGATCCAGCTCACAGTACAACCATTCAACAAACACAACAAGTAACATCTGAGCGTTTCACATGAAAAACCATGAAAACCACAGAAAGCCCCAACAGGAGGTGACGTCAGAGCTACGTCCTGTCTTTTCAGAAGTGTTTAAATCTTTTTAAGAAAAGTTATTTAAATCCTGATTTAATGAACGTGGTTTAAAACCTCTTTAAAACAGGATGGCAGTCAAACTGCAGCGCCCCCTGCTGTTCAGGTGAGCAGAGAACACATTTTCTTTTTTAAGATTTGTACTTTAGTTTTAAACTATAAAGAAAATTAAAAACGAAGACATGCTTGAGAAGGTTATTTACTTTTATTTTCTGATCATTGATTAAACTGAGCTGAGGCACAGAAAATGTTCTTTTGATTTGATCTTCTCGTGTTCATCATCTGATCAGCTTGAACACAGAAAACAAAAGTAATAAAAAAACAATTCTTTGTTTCCTGTGCTGTTCTGTGGGCAACATGATGTTCAACAGAGAATGACGCAGTTTCTGTTTTTGAATGTGGCTCAGAGGACAACCTGTCCCCGGAGTGACGTCGTCCTCTGCTGGACACCTGTGGAAGAACTTTAAGAAGAAAGGAGGTCACCTGGTCCAGCAGGAAGTGGAGCGCGTGGAAACATCAGACTAAAGTTTTTCAGCCAGAGGTTGAACCAGATGTTTCATCTTCTGGATAAAAACACAGAAACATTTAATCACATTAAATCAGACGGAACTTTTTTATATTACGTCACGCAGGAGTCGATCAATTATGTTTGTTCTAAAAGCCCAAATAATGATGGAGACATTTTTATTATTTCTTCAAAGTCCATTTTATTAATATTTGGTAATATTTTTGTAGATTTTGTTATTTAAGTTTGTAGCCTTTGCTCTGCTCATGAATTGTCTCTGGGACAGAGATCAGGACTTTGTGATGGACAGTCCAGGACATGGACTTTGTTGTCCTTCAACCTTGTAACTAATTTGTCCAGATGCTGATGGACATTGTCCATTTGAAGACACATGTGTGTCCAACCTTTGACTTCCTGTCTGACGTCTTCAGATGTTGCTTAAGCTGCTTAATGATGTAAAACCAGGAGAGTCAGTGAGTAAACAGCTG
>NC_056504.1:49439633-49440115 GCF_014905685.2 Nematolebias whitei
CAGTGAGTAAACAGCTGCTTAATGATGTAAAACCAGGAGAGTCAGTGAGAATCCAGCTGCTTAATGATGTAAAACCAGGAGAGTCGGTGAGGATCCAGCTGCTTAATGATGTAAAGCCACAAGTGTCAGTGAGTAAACAGCTGCTTAATGATGTAAAACCAGGAGAGTCAGTGAGAATCCAGCTGCTTAATGATGTAAAACCAGGAGAGTCAGTGAGTAAACAGCTGCTTAATGATGTAAAACCAGGAGTCAGTGAGAATCCAGCTGCTTAATGATGTAAAACCAGGAGAGTCAGTGAGAATCCAGCTGCTTAATGATGTAAAGCCACAAGTGTCAGTGAGTAAACAGCTGCTTAATGATGTAAAACCAGGAGAGTCAGTGAGTAAACAGCTGCTTAATGATGTAAAACCAGGAGAGTCAGTGAGAATCCAGCTTCTTAATGATGTAAAGCCACAAGTGTCAGTGAGTAAACAGCTGCTTAA
>NC_056504.1:49440125-49443197 GCF_014905685.2 Nematolebias whitei
ATGTATAACCACAAGTGTCAGTGAGTAAACAGCTGCTTAATGATGTAAAACCAGGAGAGTCAGTGAGGAACCCAGGAACAGAGGAAAGCAGCCAAAGACCTAAATGTCAAATAAACGAGGTAATCAAATGAAGTCTCAGGTTTTCAGACGTATGAAAACAAAGTAAAACATCGTTCTTCGTTGGTCCTTCAGTAAATCCTTCAGTGTTTTCAGCTTCTCCTACACAGCTGATCCAAACTACGGTCCGTTCCTGCAGAGTGTCAATCAAGTGGCAGGAAGTTCACAGAACCTGACGTTCTGGGTTCTGCTGAGCAGAAAGGGAGACGATGTATTCACTCCTCTGACCGTCGGTGAGTTCTACAGGAGGCTTTTAAAATGTCATTATGTCTGCAGGAATCGGATGTTATCAGCCACAACAACACGAGACTGTCCTGCTGAATTACACAACTTATAAGATTAACTGACTCTCAGAGGAACAGCCAGCTGTTTTATTGCAGTGGATTAAAAGAGAAGTTCACACAGATATGATCATGCTCTGTCAAAACGTGACATAAATAAAAATCTGTTCCACGTTTGATGCCTGACATTTATTTTAAAATAAAAACACACAAAACAAACTGATTCATTCAAACCACAGCCACTTTGAGCTCTGCTTCATTAAACAGATGTTTTTATGTTGGTCTGCAGACTGTCTGTAGTCCCTGCTGTGGAGCAACACCGACAAAATCCCAACATGTTCTGGGCCAAAACTGACACGGTTCTGTTCTGGACCACCTGGGAAGGTTTTAACTGTATAACCACCTGTCCAAGGTCAGCAGATGAAAAAGAACCCTTGTACCTTGACATGATGTTCATTAATTTAAGCTGTAGCTGATAAATAATGCAATTAACAAAACTAACTGTTGGACATGCTTTTAAAAAAATCCCCTAAATTAAGGTTTACATATGCTTAAAGCTTAAAGGGTTGAATTATATATTAAAAATTACTTTGGTAATTAAAAAAAATGACAATACTAAATATAGTTCAGATAAAATACATTAAAAAAACAGAACAAAAGTTATTTTGTAGTATGTTATACTACAAAATGATAATAGTTATCATTAGTATGCTTTTTTTATAACTGTTTATTGTTGTTGCTGTTGTCCATTGTTGTCATCTTTCTTTGTTGAAATCAGGTCTCTCTTGTAAATGAGTCCTCGAGGCTCAATGGGATTTACCTGTATAAATAAAGGTTGATTGATTGATTGATATTTTTCATCTTTAAGATTTTTATGCAGGTTTTCTTCAAACTTCCTTAAAGTGTCCAGCAGGGGGCGGCAGCGCTCCACAAGAAAGGAAGAGTCTCCTTTAGCCTGTCTGCTTTCTCTTTTTACATAAAGGTTGAAATAATAATAAATTAATAAATAAATAATACAGATGTTTTAATGCAGATAAACAGGTATTTTACCTGATATGTTAAGGAAATCATGTTATTGTATCAAATAACATTTTTGCTTGACCTGAAATTAGACACTCGGCTTTAGTTTGGAACATTTAGGAGATCTTTTGTGTTTTAATGTGTTCAATTCAACAAAGTTTCCTTTAAATCAAAGATTAAAAAAACCATCAAGACCAAAATAAACCAGTTCGAGCAGCAGAAAACTGAAGGATCTGCTCCACAGTTTCTGTCACTGAAGACACAAAGGTTTACAGGACCACGTAAGCTGCACGTTCAGAGACCTCAGCTGGGATTCTGGTCCACTCTGGGACTGGGGCGTCCCTCAGTCTGTCCTGTGTGTCCGCTCTGTGTGTTTAGGGTCTTTATCATGTTGGGAGGAGAACCTTCAGTCCAGTCTGAAGTTCTGAGTTCTGTGGAAGAAGCTTGAAATCTTCCCCTCAACCCTGATCAGCCTCCCCATCATGACGCTGCCACCACCGTGCTTCACGGTGAGGGTGGTGTTGCACTTCCTTTGACCTCGGGGTTTGGGTTTAGCTCTGACTCTACTCTCTGTAAGATTTAGCACAGATGGACGATGATGAAGATGAAGAAACATCTCATCAGAAACCAGGAGGAGCCGGAGCTGAAACTCAGGAGGTGTCGCTAAAGGTCCAAAAACTTATAAAGTTAGACATTTTAAGATTTAGATATTTTAAGATTTAGTTGTAATAAATGAACAACTCTGAATGAAACTGTTTTCATTCAGTCATTAGAAGCGTGGAATAAAATGGGTCGTTGAGCTGGAGGAGCTTTCATGACTAAATGTGAGAACAGGAAGAGAACGTTTCTTCTTCTCTGCTCGTTGAAGCAGATTTCATGAAGTCCGGCGTTCACGCAGGAACCTCGACCTCGGCAGCTCCTGACGCATGGACGCAGGCCGCCTGCGTAACCGAAGCCTGCAGCCTGCCAGAACAGATCCATCATCATTTACGTCCTGCTGGGCCCCGTTTGTCTCTGTGGGCCCCCCGGCTCGCCCTGCCTACCAGGGGTCAGAGCGTAAGAGAGCGTTTAGAGGCCCCGGCTGCAAATGAAAGGCCGGCCTTGAAAAGCTGCAGGAAATGAGCGTAAAACGAACGTCACGTCCAAATCAAAGGAGAGAGGAGGCTGCAGATCACCTGGGAGGGATGGATGGATGGATGGATGGATGGATGGACGGATGGAACCCCCCCCCCCCCACACACACACACACACACACAGTCCAGTGTCTTTACAGTAAACCTGCATGTTTCCAGGATAATGTTGTCTCTGGCAGAGAGAGGCAGAAACTGATCCCTGCGAAAACAAACAGCAGCGTTGGAGCGCAGGTAACACCAGAACCATTTGCTGGGTGGGGGTGGGTGGGGGTGGGTGGGGGTGGGTGGGGGTGGGGTCCAAACAGGTGAGGCTTCACTGCACAGAACCAGAACCTGACAGTCAGCTTATTGGTGGGATCAGAACAAACAACCAGCCTTGAGATCAGAAGTGTTTCACTCTGTAGGAAATAAAACGGCCACAGATCCAAAGTGACACAATCAGACCCACACACACACAATCAGACACACACACACACAATCAGACACACACACACACACAATCAGACACACACACACACACA
>NC_056504.1:49443207-49443406 GCF_014905685.2 Nematolebias whitei
ACAATCAGACACACACACACACACAATCAGACACACACACACACACACACACACACACAATCAGACACACACACTCACAACAGAACTAGAAAACACACACCGAGCCCCCTCTTCCCTCCATGACCCATGAGGACGCAAACAAACGGTCTGAATGTCATGAACCAGAGGCCGGATCGCAAACAACAACAACAACCACTGA
>NC_056504.1:49443416-49445697 GCF_014905685.2 Nematolebias whitei
AGGTGACATGAGTTGAGTGATTACTGAGTGTGCAGCATGACAGAGGAACTGACAGAGAGCAGAGCTATGACACTGAAGGTGTTTCTGGTCCTGAGGAGGTCTCAGGTTTTTTGGGGGAGGTGTTTTCTGAGCCTTGTCCACAGAAACAACATGTAGAAACAAAATGTAAATAGTTTTTTTCTGTTTGCTTGTTGTTTTGTACGCTCAGCTTCATTTAGATCAAAGTTTTCTGTTAGAAAAGAAGAAAAAATAGTAAAAATCTTCCGAATTAAAAATCCAACACTTGAATGAACTTTCTGTGAGTTCTGCTCTGCAGCCACATCCGAGTACCAGACAGCTGCACCTGAGGATCATGGGCTGATGAGCAGCAGGAGCATGAACGGCTGCAGAGGACACCCAGTCAGCGCTGGAGCATTACCTGCTGCTAGTTCTGCTCTAACCGTTTACTTGTGAAGTTTAACTAAAGATTAACTGACTTTTTATTCTTCGTTGAGCACCTTCAGCTCAGGTGGAAACCTCTCCGGCTGGAAGCTGCAGCAGAAGAAGAAGAAGGTGTTTCTGTGACGTCAGAGTCCCTCAGGACAACCAGGAGCGTGTTGTGAAACTCTGAGATGTCATTCTGTAAAGATGAACCCAGATCAGCTGAGAAACATGGTCCTGATTTAATCTCTTCACCTGAAGAGTGTAATGATCTCTAAATATTGTATAAATAAGAGAGAAAGTTATGAAGTTTGTCCTTTCATTGAAAACTGATGAACAGCTTCTGGAGCAACCTCAGTTCTGAGAACGTTTAATTCTGACCCAACTGATGAGCTAAAGGCTGGTCTGACAGCAGCTGGACCGAGCGGGTCGTCTGATAAGTCCAAACGTCTGTTTTGTGATGGGCAGCAGTGATTTTATATTGTGGCAGCTCTCCGGTTCAGGAAGGTGAAACTCTAAAAACGTCTGTTTCAAGGGGCGGCATGGTCTGAAAGTTACAAAGTTTTATTATCGAACACGTTTTAAAGTCACGTTGAGTGACAGAGTCAGCAGATTGTTTTAATATCTAGGTCCTTCTGCAGACTTCAGGCTGTTTCAGCTGTTCACGAATCAAAACATTCGGCTCATTCAAGACTCAGATCCTGCGACGGTTTTGACTTCTGTAACTTTGATACTTTTCTAAATATGATTTTTTTGCATTTGTTTTAAATACACTCTGCTATTTTTGACTGTGCAGCTAATTTTAGCTTTTAGCTGGTGTTCTGCTTCTTTAGGAGCTCCACGATGCTTCTGAATGAATGAACGCCAAGAGTTTTCTCTGTTTTCTGTCCTACTGTCTCCTGTCATCTTGGACATCGTCCCACAGAGACAGAGTCTTCGCAGACTTGGTCCTCGTTGTCCCTCGGTGGTTTTACGCAGAACCCCGTCGGTCCAGATTTAGTCCTGATCTGCACGAGGCTCCTCAGGTGAAGGTGTGTTGTTCTCCCTTCACTTGTTGTGCCTCAGTAAACAACGTGGGTCAATAAACAGCTCGCTCTGGTTCTGCAGCAACAACAGACCACCTCCAGGAAACACGTCAGTCTGCGAAGTTTCCCTCCTGAAAAACAAATGACAAGCGCTGACATGGCTCAGTTGGCACCTGGTTCTGCTGCTCTTTGAGTGGGTCGCCCTGAAGGCTTCACAGCGCAGGAACCTTATCCAGAGCTGGACACACCTGGACCATAGAAACCACACATGGACTATAGAAACCACACCTGGACCATAGAAACAACACATGGACCATAGAAACCACACCTGGACCATAGAAACAACACCTGGACTACTCCCTGTTTGTTGGTGTTTCTTGTCCTCTCAAACCCACAGCCAGTTGAGGCAGAAGGTTGCCTGGTCTGAGCTTGGTTCTGGTTCTGGTTCTGCTAACGAGCTGCTCAGGACAGGAAACTGAGACAAAGTAAGGACGTGACTCAAACTGATGGCTTCTTTGATTTGATAACTTTTAATCATTAGTGTTTCATCTTCTGTTGTGGCAACACGGTGCCTAAGTAAAACTTTTGCTTCTCAGCAAGAAAGTTGCTGGATCAAATCCCAGTCCAAGACCTTTCTGGGTGGAGTTTGCATGTTCTCTCCGTGCATGTGTGGGTTCTCTCCGAGTGCTCCAGTTTCCTCCCACAGACCAAAAACATGCATGTTAGACTGACTGGTAACTCTAAATTGTCTCAAGATGAGAGAGAGAGTGAATGGTTGTTTGTCTCTATGTGTCCCAGTGATGGACTGGAGACCTGTCCAGGTGTCCCAGTGATGG
>NC_056504.1:49445707-49452052 GCF_014905685.2 Nematolebias whitei
CTGTCCAGGTGTCCCAGTGATGGACTGGAGACCTGTCCAGGTGTCCCTGTGATGGACTGGAGACCTGTCCAGGTGTCCCCCTCCTTTCACACAGTGACTGCTGGATATGGACACCTGTGACCCCCGTGATCTGAAAAGGAAGAAGTGAGTGAAGATGATGGATGGAATTGAAGTAATAAAGATTTAATCAGTTTAACAGAAACAAAAACTTGTTTAATTTTGTGTAAACCTCCAGATTCTGTGCACATTTCTTTCTGGTTTCTTTCCAGTGATCCAGACTTCTCCGGACTTTCTAAAAGGTTTTATTCATTTATTTATTTTCCAGATGTTTGGACAAACCTGTAAGTTATGTCTTCAAGGAAACAAATCCACCAAACCCCGATCAGCTGATCCAGTTTTCACCTGCCGGAGCTAAAGTCCCTTTGTTCTGTGAACTGTTCCATCTTTGATGGTTTTTAATTGATTCAACTGAAGAAATAGGATCAAACTTCATGTTTTACGACAGACTGATGAGAACTTGGTTCATCCAGCTGTGGAGCAGCTGAACCAGACTCCATCTTGTTGCCGCTCCAGCTGCTGTTTCCTTCAGATCAGTGTTTAGTGAGCCTGAGCCGGGCTGCAGGTGTCTTCATCTCCAGCTTGTTCTTCAGCCTCTGCTGACCCCACCCGAGACTGCAGTTTTCATGTAAACCTCCAAGACTCCAAACACCTTGCAGGTGTCTTCATCTCCATCTTCTACCTCTGATCCATAGTCAGGTCGCAGAGGCCACAGGTCCAGGAGAGAAACTCAGACCTCTCCAGCGACGCTTTCCAGCTCGTCATGGAGGACCCCGAGGCGTTCCCAGGCCAGAGAAGATAAACCATCCCTCTATAGAGTTCTGGGTCTTCACTGAGGCCTCCTACCAGAAGGATGTGTCTGGAAAACCTCTGAAGGGAACGTCCAGGAGGCGTCCTCGACCGGAAATGGGTGGAAGGCCTCCTCCAGGTCAAGGGGAAACTTCACCTCAGGTGGAGGAGTTTACGTATCTGGGCTTCTTGTTCCTGAGTGATGGCAGGATGGATCGACAGACTGGGGCCTCGTCCTCAGGAATGAGGGTGTTGTTTCGGTCGGTCGTGGTGAAGAAAGTGCTGAGTCGGCTGTAATGAGCTTCCTTCGTAGGGTGGGGCTCGGATGGAGCTGCTCCTCTGCATCCAAAGGAGTCAGCTGAGGCGGTTCCTCTGATCAGGACGCCTGCAGCGCTCTGAGTTGACCTGAGATGTGTATCAAAGTGTCAGAACGAATCCTGCAGCTCGGCGAGGACAGAACCAAAACCCAAACCCTCAGCGGGTCGGAGCCGTGTTTGTGTTTGTTTGTCATCTGGTTCGGATCACGAAACGCCCTCTCTCTCCACTCCGAGCTTCACTTATCGTTAAATCATCTCCGGGTTCTGCAGAACTGCAGGAGAAACCACATCTGCTGAGCTCAACCGTTCCTGGTCTGAACCAGGCGGTCCGGTTCTGTGTGAACGACCAGCGTCGGCCTCGGACACCCGCCTTCCTCTGCTGCAGGAAGTGCTGCAGCGTAAACAAACCTGTGGAAAGGAGGATTTTCTGTGACCGCAGTGAAACACGAGGACACACGAGAAGACGGTTTATTTATCCAAACAATAAAACCGGAGGAGAACAAACAAATGTTACGATAAAAAAAGAGTCAGAGCTGAATGAGAGACTGTTTCAAATCATTAAACATTAAGTTGTAGCTGCAGATCCAGACCTGCGTCAGCTACAAGGAGAGTTAAAACACGACGATGAATTTCTCTGGGTCACATGAACGAGGGATGTTCTTGTTTTTCTGTGGACATTCTGAGACGGTATTTTTAGAGCTGATGTTAAAAAAAACAGCTGAACAGTTCGTTTCTGTCTCTGAAAAGTCAAAAACTGGGTTATTCATGTTAAAAGTAGCTAAAGGCTAGCTAAGAGCTAAATGTAGCACAAACGATAAAGCCAAGTCAGTTTGAAGAGAATTCAAAGCAAGCAAGGAGCTGCAGAAGTCCCTGAAGGGTTCCGGTGACCTCAGGTGCCGTGATCTTCAGCTCTCACTGGAGCGGTCCACAGCCGGGATGAGGATCGGGACCTCCAGACCTGAGTCCATGGTCCTCAGTCAGAGGGTGGACCATCCTGTTTGGGTTGGAGGTTCTACCTCAAGTATCAAGAGAAGAATGGAGCCTGAGATCTGCAGAGTGATCGGGACAGCTTCTGCAGTACTGTGGACTCTGTGCCGGTCCGTTGTGGTGAAGAGGGAGCTGAGCTGTAAGGAGAAACTCTCTGATTACTGGTTGGTCTACGTTCCTACCCTCACCTCTGGTCCTGAACTCTGGGTGGAGACTGAAAGAACCAGAGCCTGGATCCAGGAGGTCTAAAAGAGTTCTCTCTACAGGGCTGGATTCTCCTCAGAGATCAGGTGAGAAGTTCAGTTCTCCAGGAGAGACTCGGAGTAGAACTGCTGATCCTCCACATGCAGAGGATCCAGCTGAGGAGGTTCAGACATGGTCAGGATGGACCCTGCAGCCTCCATGGGGAGGTGTTCTAGACACGTCCGACTGGGAGGAGACCCAGGAGAAGGTCTTTCAGCTGGTCTGGGAACACCTTGGGTTCTCAGAAGATCTGGAAGAGGAGTCTGTGGACAGAGATGTTCCAGCTGAAAAATATCTGAATAAATCAGAAGATCTTTGGTCCTGGTTGGATGAGAGCCTCTCGCTCTTCAACACACTCAAACCTGTGGGATGAAAACTCCATCTAAATATTTTATTTAATAAATGAAACCAATAAAGTTCTGGTTGGTTCATGTTTGATCTGGACCTTGTTCTGTTCATATCCACGGCTGAAAACCTGAAGGAACCTCGAGGATCTGAAAGGAACCAGAGTCCAGCTGCTGTTTGCACCTCCACGACTAACAAGGTGCTCACTCTGAAAAAGTCTCCTGCAGGACAAAGTGGACCAGGTCCAGTTCTTTACAGCACCAGAGTTCATGAAATAAAATGTTTGGGTGTCGTTGAGAAGCTGACGTGGAAATCTCATGTAAATTACTTAAGAATAAAAATAACTAAATCAATTGTGTTACTGTATAAAGTAACAAAGAGTTGTTGAATGACAAAGCTTTGTATATATTATATAATGTAATGATTGTTCCATATATTGAAGTTTGGGGAAAAGCATGAAAACAATTACAAATCCTATTTTTATTTTACAAAAAAGAGCTATCTATAAGAATTATTAGTATATGGTCACCCAACAAATATATTATTTCATCAGTTGAAATTATTACAATTTTATTATTTGGTTGAAAATAGTGTTTTACAATTCGTGCATAAAGCTCATAAAAAATATTACCCCCAAATATTCAATTAAAATTAGTTAAAAAAAGAGAGTTGTTATAACTTTAATGGAATGGAAATGTTTGTACAACCTCCATTTGGAACTGGTCTGAAGGAGCTGCGCTGTAGTTCAGGGAACAGGATTTGGGAACTGCCTCCATATAAAATTCTAAAACAAGTTACATGTTTAAAAAGATGATTAAATTAAAATTGTTGGGAAGGTTTGGTGTCAGGTGAAGGATACCTGATGATTTTTGTTTTCAGTCTGGAGATGTTCAAGCCTAAGGTTTTTTTTTTCCTAGTTATTTTTTTTAATTGTTTTTTAATAAGGGGCAGATATTATAAAAATTAATACACTAAAATTAAATTAAAATTAATAAATAAATATTCTTATACAAGGGCCCCTCACATGGGTCGCTTATAGTTCCGCTATATTCAGAACATGGAGTCCCCTCCTTTGGTCCCCTGATATTCAGGGGCCCCTATGGTTCCCTCGCCCTTATTTTCAGTTCCTGTCCAGTGTCCCCTCAGGGGCCACTCACATTCGTGGTCCCCTCATGTCCAGGGGCCCCTGTGCGTCTTTAAGCTGACTGATAAAGTTGCGGGTCTGTGCGGGCTGTCGGGTCAGTCAGTCGGTTCGGGTTGAAATTGTTGCTGTTTAATGAGTTCGGACAGCGTGACGTCACAGACTAATTAGCTGCGCTTCCGGTTCTAGGCTCCGCGCACAGGTCTGGGCTCGTGGAGCACCTGCGGGTTGGTGCGTGAGGGAAGTGTTTGGACTGGACCGGGTTCAAGCTGTGAGGGAGGACGGATTACGCCACTTCATGGAAACAAGCGGGACTTAAAGAAGGTTCTGTCAGATCCGGAGCAGAAAGGTTCGGAGGGTCTGAGGGTCGCAGCTGGTACCGGCAGCATTATGGTTCCGACACATGACGGATGGGGGAATAAAACTTTTCTGGATTATATTCTATAAAACGTGTTTTTGGCAGCAGCTTCAGTTTGGATCAGAACTTTTGATTCGTTTTTTTTTCCCCGCAGCAGAACTCAGGAGCGGATCTGAGGATGAGACGGTCCGGACTGGACTCGGTTCTGTTTTCAGACGCACAGGTCCAATAACTCTGAAGTGTTACCATGACGACCTGCAGGAAGGTCAAAGGGCATTAGGATGAAAGTTCTGACCTCTGTTCTGCTCAGCTGCTGGACCCTGGTTCTGCTGCATCCCGTCCGCGCGTCGCTCAGCCGAACCAGGCTCGGACAGTCAGCGGAGCGCACGGAGGGAGCGGACCGAGCAGTGGGGAGCTCGTGGGTCCGCGTGGCACCGCCGCCGATCAAAACGGACTTGAGCCCGATCAGAACCAAAGCCGGACCGAACCGGGACCCCCAGCAGCAGGACGGAGCGGCGCGCTCCTGGCGTCCCGCGGCGGAGGCGCGCGTAAAGCCGCACGCTCCTGCAGCTGTTGACGCGCGCGCAGCGGGAGCAGAGCCCGCATCCTTCGGAGGGGGAGGAGGGGGGGCTCCGGGGAGAGCTGCGTCCAGGGCGGCCGCGGCGGCGCGCGGCGGGTTTCCGGCGGCGCAGCGGGGACTCAGCGGCAACAAGAACCCGAACCTGAGGCTGCAGGTGGACCACAAGCAGCCGCTGGTGGTTCCGCACGACTACATGCTGTCCCTGTACTGGTCCCTGAGCAGCCGCGACCTGAACAGCAGCGCGCTGCACGCGGCGGGGCTGGCCAACACGGTCACGAGCTTCGTGGACCGAGGACAAGGTGACGCTTTACTTTTACTGATTTATAAAACTTTTAGTTATTCAAAGATTAATAAATAAAAGTAAAATGTAAACTTTAACTGAAACTCATTTATACATTTTTATTATTTGCTGAACCGTCATTCAATCCAATTCAATTCAATTCAAAAATACTTTATTAATCCCAGAGGGAAATTAAATAGGTCATTTAAGATGAGGTCATGAGGTCCATTTAAGATTTAAAGGAAATCAAACCGGTTCTGTCAGTCACAGCTCCAAGTCCGAGCGGTTCTGGAAGGGTTCTGAAAGTTCTGAAACTGGGAACCAGAAGTTCTGAATGGTCTGGAGGAGGACGAGGAGGAGGGGGGCTCTTGGGGGGCAGGCTGTAGTCTGGGAAGGCGCGGGGCGGGTGGTGTATCTGGAGAGAGGGGTCAAAGGTCAGTGGACCTGCAGGAACCTGAATGGACCCGTTCTGCGGAGATCTTTACAACTTTTCTCCTGCAGAGCTTCTTGTAGGTGGACCAAGGTCGAGGTGATGTTCTCACTCACTGAGGGGCACATCCAGGGGGAACTGTAGAACCCGGAAACATCTGGCTCATTACTGTGGAACCGGACCCTGGATGCTTAGTGGAGCAGGGTCTAGAGCCAGGTCATGTGGACCTGGTACCGGGATGGTTCAGAGGGCTGTGAAAATAATGACTGATATCAATAACCACGTCCCTGAGAAACTAAATATTTTGTGCAGAAAAAATGATTAAGTTACTGGATCTAAAAGAACAAAGAGTCAGAATCAAGGTTCTGAGGTGATGCAGCACATCGACCCTCCAGTGATTCCATTAGTTGGATGTTGGTCCGGTTGCAGAGGGTGAACATCTGCTGTTCTCACGTCCTGCTTGAAGTTCTGAATCCAGACACAAATCCTTCACAATAAAAGCTACAATCGTTTGGTCTTTTATGAGTTAGGGTCATGAGTCGCTCCGCATCAGCAGCTAGCGGTTGTTCTTCCTCCGGCTGGACACCTGCACTCACCTGCACACACCTGCACACACCTGCACACACCTGCCTCACACCTGCCTCACCTGCACACACCTGCACACACCTGCACACATCTGCCTCACCTGCACACACCTGCACACACCTGCCTCACACCTGCCTCACCTGCACACACCTGCACACACCTGCCTCACACCTGCCTCACCTACACACCTGCCTCACCTGCACACACCTGCACACACCTGCACACCTGCCTCA
>NC_056504.1:49452452-49469902 GCF_014905685.2 Nematolebias whitei
CCTGCCTCCCCTGCACACACCTGCACACACCTGCCTCACCTGCACACACCTGCACACCTGCCTCACCTGCACACACCTGCACACACCTGCACACACCTGCCACACCCGCCTCACACCTGCCTCACCTGCACACACCTGCACACACCTGCACACACCTGCACACACCTGCCTCACCTGCACACATCTGCCTCACCTGCACACACCTGCACACACCTGCCTCACACCTGCCTCACCTGCACACACCTGCACACACCTGCCTCACCTGCACACACCTGCCTCACACCTGCCTCACCTGCACACACCTGCACACACCTGCCTCACCTGCACACACCTGCACACACCTGCCTCACCTGCACACACCTGCACACACCTGCACACACCTCCTCACCTGCACACACCTGCCTCACCTGCACACACCTGCACACACCTGCCACACCTGCCTCACCTGCACACACCTGCCACACCTGCCACAGCTGCACACATCTGTCTTATCCTCATTATTCCCTTTAAGGAAAAGAAGGTGACTGCAGTCTTCCACCACAACGTTCTGGGCGTGGCACCTCCGCAGAGCTCCTCTCTTCACGCTCTTTAAAACTCGACATTTAACATTAAACATCGTTTTCTGACATTTTGAAACGGAGTCAGAACCGTTCGATCCATCAGGAAGAAAACTCCTCCCCTAGTGTGCGCGACGAGGTACCAGCTTGTTTGTGCACGGGTGTGAAATGGTACCGGCTGTATACCCAGTGCTGGGTACAAAAGGAGCACAGGTACAAACGGACCAGCACGACACACGACGACGCGGAGGTAAAACGATATAATAATGGTGACGTCATCATAACCTTTCATGGAGATGCTTTCGATTAAATCTAGTTTATCTAAAAACATTCTTGCATTTTCTGTGTGTTTAAATCAGCGGTGATTTTAGCCTCTTTTTGGGGGTGTTGAAGCACCCCTAAATTTGATCTCATCACCCCTAAAAAAATAAGAAACCATCATTATAGCATTGTGTAAGGAAGCTTAGCTCCCAAACCTTAGATTCACCAAAATATTGAATAACTTTGGAATAACTTTGGAATAAATGATGACAATCTTAAACGGGTCAGTAAAATCTATGATTTTAATTTTAATTTAATTTTACTTTATTTTTGCACGAGTCGATCCTCCTGTCAATCAATCAATCCTAGACGCGTCAGCAACTGACCAATCAGCGACCTCAATTTATCCCGAAGTGAAACGCCCCTTACCTGCAGGAGCTCCACCCACTTTTCCTCCAACAACTTGGTCAAAGACTTTGCTGTCAGAGGAATTTTATGAAAAATCATCATAAATTGATCAAACGTTGTCAGTGGAGAACATGTGACTCAGACAGCATTACCCTGAGTGTTTAGAGCATATGTGTCAAACTCAAGGCCCGGGGGCCAAATGTGGCCCTCGTGGACATCTTATCTGGCCCCCAAGATGATATGTGAAATGTAAAATACTTCTATCTCTTGACTTTTTTCAGTGATCTTTGATTATGATGTCAAAAGCACAACAGGGAACATCAAACGAGACCAATCACACTCTTGTTGAGGAACCTGTGACCAAAAAAAAGATGATGTGTATCTGATTTGAATTAATGTAGCTTCTGAAATTGGCCCTTAGTTTGAAAAAGGTTTTAATTTTGGCCCCCTTTTGTAAGTGAGTTTGACACCCCTGGTTTAGAGGGTTATATACAGCTATGTCTACATATAAAACACACAAAACAAAGCACAACTAGCATTAACCTTTAACCATTAAGCATGCAATATAATTATGACAGAAAATGGAGGATTGCCTTCGTACAGCTGAACATGTGGTACTTTCCGTTTATCACTGTTGTATTGTTGCAACTTCTGGTTGCATAAATTTAGTCTTTGTTGTGACCAGTTTACCCATTTACCCGGGCTTGGAACAGAAGCGAAGCGTGCTCTATTCACACAAGGAGAGCTGTTGGTCAGGCTACTTCTTGTTGCTCTCTAATATAGTTATTGAATCAAGTGTTTTCTGATGCAGGTAAATGTAGATGTTTACCCGTTAAAAGACACCAGAACGCAGGAAATGGCAACTACTTTATTCAAAATTTACTGGGGGAGGACCCCAGACCCCCCCACCTGTGTCCCCCAACCTTACAAATGCTTCTGACGCCGATGGCCACCGCGTTTTCAAGAGCCATTGTAACACTGGGGGTCTAAGCGCCCCTAAAGGACAGACTCTAGCATCGCCCCTGGTTTAAATTCGTTTAATTACGCATTTTTCTCTTTTTATTTGTTAAACCTCAAACGATCATCTTTGTCGTTAGTTTCCGATCCACGCGCCGACGAGCTACTCCCACGCTCTTATTTACGGATCTGAGTTTTTCCAACATGTGACAACACAACACTGGAAGAGTCCGAGGTTTAGGTCGAGTAAAGTTGCTGAACGGAAGGTTTGAATGAAACAGTTCGTGAACTTCTTTTGTCTGATCTGAAGGCGGAGCTCCGCCAGAGGACGCTCAACATGCTTTAGCTTATTTCTAAACGATTAATATTTCACTTTTTCATCAGACTTGGGGCCCTGCAGGTATTTCAGTGGAACGGAAGCGTTTTGTTTTCGATCGGGGGCAGCAGATAGATTTTTGAACTTGTGCCCAGATTTTCCGTCTCTGAGAGTCCACGCCTGTGTGTTTATTTTCATCCGTTTGTCTTTGCAGCAGCCTCATGTCTGAGAGCTGCTGTTTCCAACATCTGGCCTTCAGGAGGGTAAATAAACTCCCCTCCCAGCCCCGCCCTCACTCAGACCTGGCTCTAC
Organism: Nematolebias whitei; assembly: GCF_014905685.2. NCBI lineage: Eukaryota > Metazoa > Chordata > Actinopteri > Cyprinodontiformes > Rivulidae > Nematolebias > Nematolebias whitei. Next base: position 49,455,264 of record NC_056504.1, read on the forward strand.
GGTGGAAAACTCGTCTGGATGAGCAGAGCTGAAGACTCCTGCTGCTGAACGTTTACGTTTCCAGCACTTAATGTACTTAGGATTTGGACTTTATTTGTTCTGGGAGTTCTCAGCCTGGCGCTGGTCTGAGGTCAGAAATGTTTAGAGGACAGACCAACGGCCCGGAACCGGTCTCCTTCCTCCTTCAGTCTGTCTCTCAGTTGATGTTTCATCACTCTTTCAGTCTCTCTTTTTACATCTGTCTTTAAGGTCGCTTTACTCTCTCGTTTTCTTCTTTCATCTCGTATAAGACGTTCGGTTTGTTGGACCTCCTGAAGGTCCCTGGAGCCTCTCTTTGGACCCCTGAAGACACCTTCAGGCCAAACAGTTCCAGGAGCACCGTTTATAAAACATAGAAGCCCTTGTAAAAATCTCTGCCTCGTGTTCTGCCCTCTGTTGGCCCAGAAACCGTCTCAGTGGGGACGTTATTCTGCTGGTTGGAGTAAAATGGACAAAGAAATGAAGATGAGACTTTTAGATGAAGCTGCTGCTTCAACAAAACGTCTTTTTGGTTTCAAACTCTAGTGAGAATGCTGAGACAGCACGTTTCCATCCATCCTGCTACTCCTTTCCGGGTCGCAGGGAGCTGGTGTACGTCTCAATCAGTCACTGTGAGAAGCAGGGGACATCTGGACATGTCTCGAGTCCATCACAGGAACGCACAGAGGCAAGACATTTCTTGGCAGCTGCTGAGATGCAGAGTGACCGACTCAAGTGACTCCAGTAAAGCAGATGATTCAAATCCATAAAGTGAATCACATTTACCAGCTAGAGGGCGCTCGTCCTCTGTGGCTTCAGCTTCGGGCTTCTGGTCTTGTCTCTAGTTTTGAAACACTCCAGTGTAGTTCTCCTCTGCTCCATTTCCCTCGCAGCGAATCACAACAGAAGAAGAGAGAAATAAGACGACACGAGGAGCTCGAGTAAAAACACTGAACTTCGTTAAAGACTAGTAAAGGCTGACGTGGGGGACGGGGGGTCTAAAAGGCTCGGCGCTGACGAGAGCGCGGTGACACCTGGGCAGGATGGCAGCAGGGAGCGGGTCCGGGGCCTGACGATGGAAAGGACTGAATGAAACTGGGCAAAGAGCCAGCACGAAGAAAATACAGACAATAAACCAAAGAGATAAACGTGAAAATAAACTCAGAACAGAAGAAATTCACTAGAAAGTTTCCTGGAGAAACTTTGACGTGGCGGCCATCTTTAAATTTTGAGGGGTTCTCTCAGCTTCCACCAAATTCCAGCTCAATATGGAACAAAAATCAAAGTCGCGGTGGCCGTCTTGGATTTTTGATTTGTGTGTGATGGAGAGCATTTTCAGCTGTAACGTCACCAAATTTCAGCTCCATGTGTAAAAACAGCTGCGTTAAAGCCATTTAAATGTAGCTTTGGTGGCCATCTTGAATTTTTTTATTTTAATTCAGTATTTACTGGGCATTGCTCTCAGCTACCAACACACTAAATTTCAGCTTAATATCTCTAAAAATTGATGATTTATAGTATTTTTCCCTTTAGCTCAGGCGGCCATCTTGGTTATAGAATTATGTTTACCAATATTTTGACGGGTGACACAAATAACTTGCTGAATATCGTGATGATGACAGTAATCTGAGATCCCAAGGTTTATTTTCTGTAACAATTAGCGACCGCGCTGAGACAGTTGAGGCAGTTTGATGAAAAGCAGAATTTGTGCGTCACCCAGTCAAACTGTCGCAGGCGGCTCGGTGGGTTCGTCCAGCCGGAGACTTTCTTCTCACAGCTGGAATTTGTGAAACCAAAGCAAACGAAGCGTTGCGCGTCAGCCTGTTCAGCAGCTCGTGTGTTTCAGAGGCGGTGAAAACGTCTGACTTTGTTTCTCTGAATCTCCCGGCAGATGAGCGCGGACTCCTGCTGCGACGTCAGCGGTACCACTTCAACACCAGCTCTCTGGAACGAGACGGGCTCCTGGGGGCCGAGCTCCGGATCCTGAGGAAGCGTCTGTCCGACACCCGCCCGGCACCGATGGGCTCCACAGCTGCTGGAGGAGGCTCGTACCCGTGCCTGAAGCTCTACACCTGCGCTTCAGGTAAACAGAAACCTGTCGTGCTCCAGACCAGGACCGTGGAGGACCTCCTCAACGGATTCTCCAACAAATGGGAAGTGTTTGACATACACAAGGTCTTCAAGGGTCTGAAAAGCCTGCAGGACCAGCAGCTCTGCTTTGAGCTCGAGGCCTTGGAGCACAGAGGAGGGCGGCCCCTGGACCTGAGAACTCTCGGGTTTGCTCGATTCGGCAGAACCAACAAGGAGAAAGCTTTCCTCTTGGCGTTCGGCAAGAGCAAGAAGGGGGACCTGTTCTACAACGAGATCAAAGCCCGTTCAGGTCATGACAACAAAACCGTCTACGAGTACCTGTTCACCCAGCGCCGAACGAGACGAGCTCCTGCAGCCAGAGGGTCCAAAAAACCCCTGCGCCTGCCCACGCAGACCCTCCCCCACCCACACATGGCGAAAGTGAGGCCGCGCTGCCACCGGAGACGGCTTCACGTCAACTTCAAGGAGATGGGCTGGGACGACTGGATCATCGCGCCGCTGGAGTACGACGCCTACCACTGCGACGGCGCCTGCGACTTCCCCATCCGCTCGCACCTGGAGCCCACCAACCACGCCATCATCCAGACCCTCATCAACTCCATGGACCCGGAGTCGGCGCCACCCACCTGCTGCGTGCCGACCCGCCTCAGCCCCATCAGCATCCTCTACATCGACTCGGCCAACAACGTGGTCTACAAGCAGTATGAGGAGATGGTGGTGGAGTCGTGTGGCTGCAGGTAGCAGCGAGAACTTCCAGGAACTGGGCTGAAGAGCTTTGATTCCCAACATTAGTCTCCACGCTCGATTGGCTCCGTCAGACTGCATACCGGAGCAGCTAAAGACTAAACAGAGATGATAAACCGATGGATGTTTGCTCCAAACGCCCACTCAAACTGTCGATGCTGCCAAGACGTGTCTGAGAGAAAAAAACGGGCTCAGACACGAAGACTCGGAGCTGATTGGTGTAAAAATACCGCCGAGACGTTCAGTGAATTATACTCAACGTGCCTTTTTTCCAGCACTTATCTGAGTCGTTTGTTTGTCTTCTCCAGGACTTTTTTTTTATCTTTAAAAGCATGTGAGGAATCTGTGATGTATGATGAAGTGCTGCTCTGACCCGCTCCCAGTGTGGGAAACTTGCTCAGACTGGTCTTCAGTAAAAAAGGCTGAACTGACGGAGGTCCAGACTGTCGAGTGCAAACCTCTGACCTCCCTCTGCAGACTGAACTATGAGAAGATCTGAGAGGTTCTCACAACAAATCAGCATCAACACAACCGTATAATCTCCTGTTAAAGTCTTTTGTTGTTTTGAATTTGCATAAATTAAAGTCCCAGTTTCATATTTCCCACAAACTGATCATTCAGTTATTGTTATTACTGGATCATTTTAAAACAACATCACGGATCAAACAGTGTTTGAAGCCAAACATGAAGAATGTTAAAGATAAGTCAGGTCCTGTGGACGGATTTTTTATTTTTATTGAAACATTTCCTCTTTTATCCAAAAGTCTTCTTCAGTCTGAAGAGCTGCAACAAACTCAGTCTTAGGGTGCATTCATACCAGTCCTGTTTAGTCCGCTTTAATCGAACTGTAGTCCATTCGCCTAGAAAGTCTGGTTCTTTTGGGGAGGTGTGAATGTGCAATCAAACTCTGATGGGACAAAAAAAGTGAACTCTGGTCCGCCTAAAAACCTTGGTCTCAGTTCGGTTGAAGTGAACTCTGGCGCGGTTCAAATTCAGTGTGAATACAAGCGTACCAGAGACCGCTCCAAAAGCAGGAAGTGGACTACAGCGCAGGGCATTCTGGGTAAATACAACCTGAATGAGCGACCTCTGGTCTGCAGATGAGTGTAAAGCAACAGAAGAGCAACATCATCAGGCCAAGACTCTGTGGTCTACACTCATCTGCAGACCAGAGGTCACTCTTTCAGGGATGAAGATGTTCACGTCCTTGATAGAGAGGAACGATGGTTTGAGAGAGGAGTAAAGGAGGCCATCTTTGTGAAAAGAAATTGTCCATCATTAAACAGGGGTGGAGCCTCCAGGTTCAACTGTCCCCCTCCTACAATGCTGTGATTGCTAGTATCACTCAACCCTCTGTGAATATCATGTGGTCATCAGGGCACTAACAATCGGTTGTTAGGATGATGGTCCTCCTTGATCATGTAAACAGCTAGTTCTGGATGTCAACATCCAACTGGTTGATCCACTCTGAGAAGGTGCTATTTATAAGACTGAGTTTGTTTCAGCTCCTCAGACTGAAGAAGTCGTTTGGATAAAAGACAAAACGTTTCAAGTCTTTATTTGTATTTTTTTTTTCATCCGTCCAGAGGACCTGACTTAACTTTGCTAGATTTTTCTACCTGGATTATTGAGCATGCATCAGGATATGAAGAATGTTGGTACGAGTTTTGATTGAATAAAACCGTTTCAGGTGAGTTCAAATGTTTAGTTGTGTGAATGCTTATTAAGCTTTTTTTCTCATAGAAAATGCATTGAGCTCATTTTACATCCTTCAGATCTTTAGATCAGTTTACAACCTTTCACATTTTGTTCAGACACTACCCTTATGTTGAACACATTCAAATTGCATTTGTGTGCTTCTTCTAACTGTTTTCTGCTAATTTCAGCATGTTATGCTCCTTTCAGCTTATTTCTGCTAGTTGCAGGTTTTTCCACTATTTCAGCTACAATTTAACTGTTTTTATGCTAATTTGAACATTTTCAGCTCCATTTCACCTTTTTTGCACTCATCTTTTTCAGCCTAATTCAGCAAATGTGCTTTATCCACTTCCTTCTGGTAATTTAAGCTCCTTTCTGCTTTTTAGCTACTTTGCAGCTTTTTTTTTTTTACTAGTTTCAGCTTTTTTCAGATAATTTTCACTTTTTTGTGCTCATTTCTGCTTCTTTCAGTTTAATGGAGCAAACGTTATTTCTATTTTCTTTTGCTAATTTAAGCTTGTTCTACCCTTTCATATGCATTTTTAGCATTTTAGCTAATTTCAGCTGTTTTCAGATAAATTCAAGTTTTTCTTGATAATTTCTGCTACTTTCAGCCTAATTAATATCTTCACACTAATTTTAGCTTGTTATGCTACTTTCAGTTTTTTCTATTAGTTTCAGCTTTTTCAGTCAGAGTCAGAGATTTTTTATTGTCATTCGCACCTCATGTGGTACATGTGGTGGAGCGCAATTATGTCTACAGGGTCCCAGTTACATCCAACAATAAAATGTAAAAGAAAACCAGTAATAAGATCTAAGAAATGAACTAAGAAAAACATCAACTAAAAATACACTAAGCACTAATGGCATAAAAAACATCACGTTGAACAGCAGCACGAACATGAGTCTGTGTGAGCAGATGAGCACGCATGAACACATCAACATGAAACAGATCAGCAGCAACATGAAACAGATCAGCAGCAACATGATGTGATTTTTTTCACAGTGATTATTCTGGTTAGAGATTCATGAGTCTAACAGCCTCAGGGTAGAAGCTGTTCCTCAGTCTAGCGGTTCTACACTTAATGCTCCTCAAACTCCTTCCTGAGGGGAGTGGGGCAAAAAGTGTGTGTGCTGGGTGAGTGGGGTCCTTCATGATGCAGGTGGCCCTCTTCCTGCATCTGGAGGTGTAGATGTCTGTGATGGTGGGGAGACTGACTCCAACAGTTTCTGTGCAGCCTTCACCACTCTCTGCAAAGCTTTTCTTTCTGCAGCTGTGCAGCCTCCATGCCACACGTTGATGCTGGAGCACAGGATGCTCTCCACTGCACACCTGTAGAAGGAGGTGAGGACTGAGCTTCCCAGACCAGCTCGCCTCAGCCGCCTGAGGAAGTAGAGTCTCTGATGAGCTTTCTTGATCAGGCTGGTGGTGTTGTTGCTCCAGCTGAGGTTGTTGTTTATGTGTACATCAAAGTACTTGTAGATGGAGACCACTTCCACCGCAGATCCTCTTATGTTCAGGGGGGTGTAGATGTTTTTGTTCCTTCTGAAGTCCACAATCATCTCCTTTGTCTTCTTCACATGGATGTGAAGGTTGTTCTTCTTGCACCAGCTCTCCAGGTGTTCCATCTCTTGCCTGTAGCTGGACTCATCATTGTTTGTGATGCATCCCACCACCGCTGTATCATCTGCAAACTTTACAATGTGACAGCCTGGATGGGTAGCTGCACAATCATATGTGAGCAGAGCAAACAGGAGGGGGCTCAACACACATCCCTGAGGAGAGCCAGTGCTGAGGGTTATGGTGGAGGAGGAGAGGTTGTGGATCCTCACTAACTGTGGTCTGTTTGTTAAAAAGTCTAGTACCCAGTTGCAGATGGAGGGGCTTAGTCCTAGTGTGGATAGTTTGTCCATCAGGGTTTGGGGGATCATGGTGTTGAAGGCGGATGTGAAGTCCACAAAGAGCATACGGACGTAAGAGTTTTTCTGCTCCAGGTGGTTGAGCGCAGTGTGGACCACAGAGGAGATTGCATCCTCTGTTGATCGGTTCTCACGGTATGCGTACTGATGAGGGTCCTCGTTGATGTTGATGGTTGTTTTGATGCGAGTCATGACCAGTTTTTTTAAGCATTTAGCGACTATCGGGGTGAGGGCCACTGGCCGATAGTCATTCAGACCAGTCACTGTAGAGCTCTTTGGGACTGGGATGATGGTGGCAGTCTTCAGGCAGGTGGGAACTGTCTCCAGGGTAAGTGAGGTGTTAAAGATGTCTGCCAGCACCTCGCAGAGCTGATCGGCACATTCCTTCAACACTTTTCCGGGGATGTTGTCTGGGCCGATTGCCTTGTTTGTTGCTTTTTTCTGCTACTATTTAGCTGTTTTTATGCTAATTTTAGCCTTTTCATCTAATTTCACATTTTTTAAGCTCATTTCAGCTCTTTCTGGTAGTTTAAGCTTCTTTCTGCCTTTTCTGCTTCTTTTTTTTTAGCTAATTTAAACTTTTTTTAGCAACTTCACTAATTTTTGTGCTCGTTTCTTATTTTAACATAATTCAGCAAATATGTGTACTTTCTGCTTCCTTCTGCTAATTTAGGCTTGTCCTTGAATTTCAGCTACATTTCAATTAGTTTTTTTTTAAGCCAATTTCAGCTGTTTTTCAGCTTGTTCTTCTGCAATAAGCATTCACAATGCATTTTCACAGGAAATGCAATTTCTCTACTTAAAAACACATTTAGTCGTATTTCTTCACAGCTCAACGAAACATCTGGGACGTGCTTTTGGTGAAACTGAAATTAAAATTTATACGTTTGCAGCTTCTGCCACTTTGTACCCAGAAGGTTTGGGTACTAAAAGAAGCTTTCTGCTCAGCGTAGATGAATCCGAGTGTGCTTCATCAGACCAGTTTGATCGGATCTGAGCGTTCAGGGCTGGAACTCCAGATGTTTCAGGAATAAAATCAACCAGGAGATGGAATATGGAGGACGGAATGTGACAAAATTAAATACATAATAATGAAATGTATCATTTAATTATTCCGTCCTCCAGAATGAAGAAGCTTCTCCTCCAGAATGAAGAAGCTTCTGCTCCAGAATGAAGGATGTTCCTCCAGCTGTCGACAAAGATAAACAAAATGTTTCAATTGAAAGCGTGCAGCCATAGATGGATGCCCTTCCACTGCCCGACGGGTCTTTTACTCACGCTGAGCATGCTAGCACTTCCAGTTTTAAACTGGTTTATTCAACCTGGATGACTGAGCACAAACTTTGTTAAACTGGTTTATTATTTTATACACTCAACAGCTTTAGTTATTAATAAAGCGCAGCTCGATCCCGTGAAGGTGCATGATGATGTGTGCATGCATGGGTGCGATGTGGAGACTGTTTTGTACCCTAGTGGTACAAAATGACCACAGCTCTGTACAAGGTGGGAAACAGACAGAAGTGTGACGTGACCATAACACACCCCATCCTAAAACAAAACCTTCCCGTCACATCTTGAGTCTGATCAGCATGTTGGTGGACTTCTCTGATCCAGGACGTGGTGGAGTTTATAAAACCGTCTCAGGACCAGCGGGCCAGCTTCAAATGTAAAAGTACTTTTGGTTCTATGATGCAGAATGTCATGGAAACTAAATTAATACAAAACGATTGATAAAAACTTTTAGATGTCTCGATGAGAGCAAACAAAACCAAAAGCAGAAACATGCGAGCTTTTAAAATGAGAAAATATTTGAACTGTAAAGGGACTAGACGATAAATCAGGTCTCTCTTGTAAATGAGTCCCCGAGGCTCAGTGGGATTAACCTGTTTAAATAAAGGTTGAATGAAAAATCTAAAAGGCCATCAAAACTAAAAAGGGGAATTTAACAACTGAGAAGTCTCTTTAAAATAATGTAAACACATATAACACACATAATGTTCACGGATTTGTTCAGGAGAAACTGATTTCAGTCAAACACCAAGTCTCTGAAACATTCACGAAAAAAGCATTTAAACTGTTGGCTTTTAAATAAAGAAGTTTTTACCGTTTGAATCAGGATGAGGAGTTTCTCAATATTAAAAGTGTTGATCCGGTCCAAACAGCACCTCATCTGGATCCTCTTTGAATCGACAGAATTTATTTATACCAAGGAAAGGGTTTACAGTTCTGATTCCCTACATCAGAGAAATAAAAACATGTTTCAAATAAGCAGAGAAATCCTGAACAAAACCAGCGAAGAACCACAACACAAGAGCAGAAAGATGTTAAAGTCTTTAAAACCACAACCAGAACCAGGCCGAGTCCATGAAGTCTAGTCCAGACAGGACATCAGCGAGGACAGACAGATCCAAACACTGCAGAACCGAGCCGTACCTGTCTGTGCATCCATCAGACATGCTCCACATGCACCAGTGGCTCAGTTTGACCCAAGGGCAGCAGGAGGGTTAAGATGTTTTCAGCCATGCTGTGCTTCATACTGTCAGCAGCAGGTGCACCTGTCTGCCTGCCTGTCTGTCTGCCTGCCTGTCTCTCTCAGGTTGGAACCATCTGTGCAGTGAACAGCTTGTTTCTCAGGACATGGAGTGATGTCAGCACCCCCCCCCCCCCACACACACACACACACAAAAACACCTTTAAAATGGGATGAATCCTGAACGAGACGTCACAAAGTGCAGATTAGCAGATTATGGGATGTTGCAAGGACAACCAGCTCCGTTTGGGTTTGGATCCTGAGAAGTTTCTGTTTGTTGCTGCTCATCTTTGTCTCCTGACAATCAAACATTTACTGTTTCCTTCTCGCTCCGTTCAGACCAGGATCTGCTGTCGGCAGCTCTGAGTGAGAATCCACGACCAGCTCCTGCTCCTCAGCTGTGGGAAGGAACCATGTTCTCAAAGCAGACGCCTAAATTTAGCTTCTGTCCAACAAACGGCAGCTAAAGATAAGATAAACTCTCTGCCTGTCCTTCTCAGCAACAAAAATGTTGGAGGACAAATACACAAATGACAAAACTGATTTTATTTTTAAAACGGAATTGTTGACCTAAAAATCTCAACCTTAGACAAAAACGGTCGTTAAGCCGCAAATTATGTTTAGTCTGTTAGATGTTTGTATGGAATTATGTTTAGTTTTATTATTGGAAACAGACAAAACTGCTTAAAAAAAAATTAAGAAAAGGTACTGGTGCAGTTGGAGTTATCAGGGAGTCTTGTTCCTCATTTGCGGTAATGAGGGCATTGCTCCGGTCTATTGTGGTGAAGAAGGAGCTGAAGTTCTGGGTTTACTGGTCCATCCACATTCCAACCCTCACCTGTGGTCCTGAAGTTTGGATCAAGACTGAAGGGGCCAGATCCTGGATCCAAACAGCAGAAATGATCTTCCTTTGTGGGGAGGTCAAGCTCAGTCTCAGAGAGGTGGAGTTCCCATCATCCAGGAGAAGCTCCGAGGAGAGCTGCTCTACATCTACAGGAGGTTTGGACATCTGATCAGGATGTCTCCTGGACATGTCCCACTGGAAGGAGACCTCAGACCCAGAACTCCCTGGAGGGATTATATGTCCTATAGGTCCAAGGATTCCATAGGGTCCTCCGGGAGAAGAAGGAGAATATCGCTAGGGAGAGGGAGGTCTGGGTTTCCCTTCTGGACCTCTAACCTGGACCTGGACCTGGATCTGGATCTGAGCCTGGGCCTGGACCTGGACCTTGTTGTCACAGTCACTAAAACATTCTCAAGGATGTCTGACGACAACCAGGACTTTCAGAACCAGCGTGCAAGACAGAAACTTCTAGATTCTTCTTTAACAAAAACTCCTTGTTTTGGTTTTCTGAGAACTTTATTGGAGGCCATCTTAGCTGGACCGTCTTCCACTGGTTGTCATGGTGATGCTTCATGCAGCAGCACTTTAGGCAGAAACACGGTCTAAACTGTACACCTCAGAGGAACCGTTCCTGTGTGAAACAGCTTGAAGAAGGTTCTGATGGAGTGAAAATCCAGTTGACCAAAGTGAACCTGCTCATGTAAAAACCATTAACGGTGTGAAAACTGCAGCTCTGGACTGGGTTTAACACTCATCTCTATTAAAAACCTTTGATGTGCATGAGGACAATTATTGTAAATTAAATTTTACCTAGCTCCATCTTATATTACAGATCTTATTGGTTTATATTTTCCTAACAGAGCACTTCATGCTCAGACTGCAGGTTTACTTGTGGTTCCTAGAGTTCCAGCAGCAGAATGGGAGGAAGATCTTTCAGTTCTCAGGCTCCTCTCTTGTGGAAACAACTTCCAGTTTCTGTCCGTGAGGCTGACACATTGTCCAGTTTTAAGACTTTCCTTTTTGATAAATCCTATAGTTAGGGTTGGCTTGGGTTTCCTGGGCTATCCCTTAGTTGTGCTGCTATAGGCTTAGACTGCTGGAGGACAAATTCACCACATCCTCTCTCTGCCGCTGTCTTTACTTGCTCCACTCTTCCTGTTTGTATTTGTAATTATTTCTACCTTAACATGTTTTTGTATCTTTCCTCCTAAAGAAAGTTCACCTGGACCTGTCATTCTGTGTCTGTTTCTACTTCCTGTCCTCTCAAACCCAGCCGGTTGAAGCAGACGGACGCTCGTCCTGAGCCTGGTTCTGCTGGAGGTTTCTTCCTGTTAAAAGATAGTTTTTTATTTCCACTGTCTCCTCTGTTCTTGCTCAGGATGAGAGACTGTGACAAAGTGAAGATTCGACACAAACTGCTGCTTCCTCAGAGAGAGAACTTTTACTGATTGTCTTTAATAATGTCCGTGAATGTTTCTGAGACGACTTCTGTTGGGACCTGGAGCTTTAGAAACAAACTGAAGTGAATTAAATTTTAATTTTAAGTCGAAGCACACGAATCCTAATCAAACAGCACGAGGGAGACTTCTTACAAATGCAAAGGTTGCAAAATTCTGACAGAAAGATCGTGTAAACTGTTAGGTAATATAAAGTTATGGAACAACAATAATCCTTAACTCTTCTCCCAAGAGTTTCTCATCTTGAGCTCCAGCCTCCAATCAGTCAGTTCAAGCTGAAGTGATTTATGTAAAAACACCACCGGAGCCCCAATCTGAACCTGGATCAGCTCACGCTGCTTCAGACACACAGGACGAAACAAATGCTCGACTCTTTCAACCAGTAAAAAAATAACCTTTAAAGTTAATTCCAACGTGGTTTTGCAGCGTAACCTCTTCTGAGAGCCAGAGTCACAGACGAAGACCAGGCGAGGCCTCAGACCCGAGTTAACGTCGCTGCAGGAGCCGAGCGCCGTTCAACCAACAAACCCCGCGCACGCACAGCAGCTGGCGTCAGTTAGCACAGATACAGGCGCTGGATTATGCAAACAGATGATTTAAATCTGCACGTTTGATTTACGGAGACAGATATTTCGCGTGATTTACGACGGCGTGGAAGCGTGTTGGCTCCACAGGAAATGAGGCGTAATTGGTAAATTGACTTCATGGTAGATTTTTAGTTTTCTTCCTCCTGAGATGGAATGAAAAGAAACATGATGGCTGAGAGGCTGAGCTTCGTGGGATTTATTATTAATGTTCTCTTATTTTTGGTTTGACTTGGTTCCCACTCAGCAGCCGTGGGAAAAATTACCCCCCCCCCCCCCGCCCTTCAGTTTTAGAGTCTCAGAACATACTGATCTGGTTTTTAACAGGTTCTAAAACTGTAGAAAACTAACGGCAGAAACACCCAACAGGTTCCACCAAGTCCAGATGACCTGACTGAAAATTGTTGGATTATATACCTGGATTATTGAGCACGGACTTTGTTGGTTCCACCGAGTCGTTATTTACTAAATGAAAATAAAAACTAGAAAAGCAGCAAGTTCTGCTGATCTGGACCATACAGGTGTGTTAGCACAATACCAAGGTGGAAAGACATTAGCAATGACCCCAGCCGTCAATCTGTGAAGGGTCAAAGGTCATTTAGAGTCCATTGTTCTACACATAGAAAGATTCTTCACATGTGGAAAACATGTCAGACAGCTGATTCATCCTGAAGGTCAGACTGTGCAATTACTCTACAAGCCTCAGTCAGCAGGTCAAAGGTCAAAGGTCATGACCTCTTCTCTAAAAACAACATGGCAGCACCACCTGCTGTAGGCTTGGAAAGTTTCATCTGACAGACTTCTGGACCAGAACCAGACAAGAGGACATATATTTACCCAGAATGCACTGCAGCAAACAGCTCCTCCAGCTGCCAGCATGGCGGTGGAGGGCTGATGGTTTGGGATCCCTGCAGTCACTGAGTGGACTGGAACTCCTCTGGAGACCAAAGGGTTCTGGAGTTCAACAACTGAAGCTTGGACCAAACTGGGTCCAACAGAACCATGATCCCAACACAGCAGCTGATCTACAACAGAACGGGTCAGAATGAACAGAACCATGTCGCTGCAATGGTCCAGTCAGAAATCCAGAACCTCATCCTGACTGAAACGCTGTGGTGGACCTTCAGAGAGCTGAGCAGAACCCCCAATAAACTGAAGCAACGCTGGAAAGAAGAGTGGACCAGAACTCCCCCAAAACCAGAAGTTCTACAGAAACCCAGTTTGAGTTCTGCAGCTGAAGGAGGTTCTACAAGTGATCCAAAATCAAAATAATCAGCTTCTGTTTCAGTGGTTACACTGATTTCATTGTGATTCTTAATGGGCTTAAATCAGTGGAATCTCATGTTGGACCCAACATGAAGGACCTGAAGCCCCGCCCCTTCCTCCCATGGAGCCTGTAATCAGATTACACCGTCGTGAACTCTGCGGTTTGCCTCGTCAGGCCCAGAATCAGTCGTTAAGCAGAAACACGGCGCGTTTAGGGCTCTCGGGTTTCTGAGTTTCTGTTTGTGGCCGTGAATTGTGGCAACGTGTCAAGCCAAATCGCAGCGAACAGAACCAAGAACCGGGCTGAAGAGGCCCATTGTGTTTCCTCGCTCGGATGTAATCAGAACCAGATGCCCTCCATCAGAGACGCTGAAATGCAGGCTCGTTTAACACGACTTAACTCCGTCCAATGCAGCTTTAATGGTCACCCCATTACAGGATTGAACAACAATGTTTCGGGAAGGCTGGATTCCCCTGAGAGGACGGCGAACACACACCCAGAGGTTCTGTTGTGAGCCCCGGACCTGAACAGGCCGGGTCAGGGTCACTGGTCCACGGCTGGACCTCCAAAACAGACCTGCGTTTACAAAATCACACGATTTACTTTCTGTTACATGATGGTTCTTGTGTTGACGTCACCATCTGGACCAGAACTCCCTGCAAGAAGAAACATTCTTTTTCTCGCCCGTACCTTCCTGAAAACAAAAGTAATAAATAATAATAAATGTTATTAGCTTTTCATAAAAATTCAGGATTACGACGAAGCTCGTTTGAAAAATATGAATAAGTTTTAATCCCATCTTTATTTTGGTTATATTGTTGGAGTAAACAGAACAAACTCACATTTCTTTGTTTTCCAATGATCCCAGCGTTATCTGTTGAAATGATCCGGACCGACAGTTGTCCAGGCTGAAGGTCTTTCAGAGCGCTGGTAAAGATGCATGCAGGTCATGATCAATCCAAAAACACGCTAACAAACTAAAACAACTGGAGTCGTGTTGTCTTCATCAGGTCTTAAATGTCTGCAGTGTGTGGAGCTCCAGCTTTGAGAGGCCTGGTCTGTTCTTAGAGCAGCTGCAGGTCAGGAACTACTCGCCCTCACAGTGGAGGCTCGTTTGTTTCTTTGGATGAATGTTCGGGTCACCTGCTGCATGAAGGTGTGAACTGGACTGGAGCTGGGATCAGGCCTAAAGCTGCTCAGAAAGTTGAACTCTGAGACCCCTAAATAACCGTTAAATCGTGAGGAGGTGCTTCATCCTCCTCCAGAATAAAAGTCTCTGTTCTGCTGAGAAAACATGGCCGCCCATTTTAGATGCAAACAGGTCGATCTGGGCGTTTCCCTGAAGCTGCAGAAAACAACTGGCTGAGAGGAAGAACTGAAGCTCTTCAGTAAGTTTCTCTGAAACCGAAAGATTTCACTGTACTCTGCTGAAGAAGCTAAAACTTGAAAAGAAACAAAACACGAGCTAAAAGGAGCTGAAGAAGCT
>NC_056504.1:49469912-49472681 GCF_014905685.2 Nematolebias whitei
GAAACTTGAAAAGAAACAAAACACGAGCTAAAAGGAGCTGAAGAAGCAGAAACTAAGGTGGTGATGCTAAAAGAAATGGAATACTGGCTAAAATGAGCTGAACACTAGCTAAAAGGAGCAGAAGATTAGCTAAAAGAAACCTATTTCAGGCCAGCTTTGCATTCTAGTCATTGAGCATTGAGTCATTGACTGAAAGGTTTTCTTTAACAAACTTGACCTTAACTTCTCCTATTGTGGTGTCAGCATATGCTGATGATATCAGTGTATTTGCCCAAGGCCAGGGAAACATGCAGGAGATAAGAGAGTGGCTTACTCTAAATGAGAAGGTCTCTTCAGCTAAGGTAAATTTGGGAAAACATACTGGATGCTTGGTAGGTAACTGGGAACCCAGAATAATTCCCAACCTTTCTAGCAGTCTGAGCTGGGAGAGGAGAATCATGAAAGTACAGTATATAAGCTTTATCTTGGAACTGGATTATCAAAAACAGAACTTGGAGGGAGTGCTGGAGGAAGTCAAATTGAGATTGGAAATAGTTGCTACGCCAGCTGTCCTACAGGAGAAGAGTTCTGATAGCCAATAATCTGGTTGCTTCGACTTTATGCCACAGTCTTGCTGTATTGGTTCCACCTCCAAATCTTATGGAAAAAATTCAAAGGCTTCTAGTGACATTTTTCCGGTCTGGTAATCATTGGCTGAGGGCACCAATTTTGTTCCGCCTGGTGGTAGAGGGAGAAAAAGGTCTTGTGGACATTTTCTCCAGAACAGCAGCCTTCATACTACAAACAGAGCAGAGACTCCGGTAGGCTGCTGTAACTGCTGATTAGGTCTGGCTCAACTGCTACTGAGAAAGGCTGGCCGGCTTGAATAAGATAAACAGCTTTTCCTAATGAAATCGCTTCAAATGGACCGAAAAGGACTTAAATCCTTCTACTGTTCAGTGCTTAATGCCTGGCAGACACTGGAGGTCACTGGAGCCCCTGACCTCAGACCAGGAATATAGCTTTTTGAGGAGCCTTTGTTTTATAACAAAGCCATCACCGTTTGAATACTTTCTTCAGTTACAATTAGGACCAAGTTTGTTGAAACCAGCGTTATTAAACTTGGTCATCTGATGAAGACCCCTGTGGTCAGGCTTGGGAACATTACGAACATCAAGTCCTCCAGAATGCTGAGGAAAATCACGAAAGAAGTTCAACAATCCTTGTCTGCACCATTGAGAGCTTTTGTTGGGAACGGTGGTCATGCTGACCAATGGGATGATGACACTGAGTATGTTTTTCCTTCATTGACAGTAAGTCCTGCTATTGAGGGACTGCAGGAAGGAAGGGGTCAGTTGCTATCTGTGGAAACTGGAAACACCAAAGATGGGTGTTTTAAATTTGTGTGGAAAAAAGCAGCTCTACATCAACTGTGTGAAAGTACTTAACATGTGCTCTTTGGCTGGAACTAGGGAGTCAAGGTGGACCCATTTTTTGCTTCCAACTGCATGCCTAAAGGATTATGGAGGGTCCTGTACAAGTCCCAGTTGAAAAGGGGGTGGTTGACCTTCAAGAGAGGATAATACATGGACCCATAGCTAGGAACAGACACAGAGCTCACTTTGACTCAAGCACTGGGGAGGGGTGTCCTTTTTGTTACCAGACTGAGACTTCTGATCTTGTCATGCCAAAGGTTAGAGCGTCTAGTTAGAACAGTTTCTTTACCAATTATTTTTTGTCCTAAATACAATATATGCAAGAAAAATATAATACATTTTCTGTTTAGGGTAGCAAAACTATGGATGACAAGAAAGAACCAGATGCTAGACCGGGGCTGGACTGATGTGGTTGAGAGCTTTAAGGATTTGCTTGGAGCTCACCACCAACCTTAGATCGTTTAAAGACCTCTGGGGCATCACACATGTTTTATGTTCTTTGAGGGAGGATGTTTTTTTATACTTAATTTTTACCTTTTGTATTGGTAATCTGTAAAGTGTTTTTGGTTCTTTGTGTATAGTTATTTTAACTGTATAAAAAAAGTAACTTCATTAGAGAATTTATTGAGTTTTCTTTTTAAATTATTTAATTTTGTCAATGTTGGATTTCAAACCATGTAAATAAGTCATCATTTCTTTCATTCTTTCTTTCTTACTGTCCTTCTTTCTGTCTTTTTTTCTGTCCTTTCTGTCTTACTGTCCTTCTTCTGTCTTTCTTTTCTTTTTCTCAACTGTCCTCATTCGAGACGATAAAACGATGGTCCTCGGTGTTTTAATGTTTTCTGCCTGTTTCATTTAATAAACTGAACCACTCAGATCATTTTCTCTGCGACTGAAGCTGTGGTGATTGGACTTCTCAGAACCTTTCCGGGCCACACACGGAGCAGGTCCACACATCGTCCTGCTTGCTGAGAACAAATATCATTCCCAGGTGTTGAAAAGAGGAGATAACTTGGCTGGTGATTCATTGTTCAAAACAACTTCCTTCATCCAGAACACACCTCCAGCTGCAGAAGGTCCAGCTTTTTTCTGGAGATGTAAAACATTTTCACCGCCTGTGGGATTTTAGCTTCACTGAGCCAGAACTAATTCTTCACTTTCCGTGAGAGGAAACATGAATTTGACGAAAAAGTTTTTTATTTTTATCACAGAACAGTTTGGACCTTAAACAGAATTTAAAAGGCTTCAAAGTAAGCAGGAACCTTCAGAGGACTACAGGAACCTTCAGAGGACTACAGGAAGCTCAGTACCCCTTAGCAAAAAGAAGTATACTTGAAGTTTAATTTATTTAGTA
>NC_056504.1:49477681-49496115 GCF_014905685.2 Nematolebias whitei
AAAGTATACTTGAAGTATACTTTAATATACTACTTTTTGCTAAGGGACGCCACAGGAGTTCCTCAGAGGTCTGGTCAGTATTTGCATGGTTGACTGGTAAATAATTATTCATTGATTGAAACAGATGTTTCCTCTGACACAGTTTAGAGATTAACTGAATAAAAAAGACATGAAATAATAATAATTTAAATAAAATTAATTCAACTTAACATCGATCACTCTTTAGTTTCTGTGTTTTTAAACTCAAACTTAATTTAATTAAACGTTTTACATTTACAATGTTCTACCTTCAGATATCAGAACCTCTGAGATGTTGAATTTATTCATTTTAGAGCTGAACGAGTGGAGCAGAGAACCTGAAGTCTGTCTGCGCCGTTCTGTGTATTTGTCCAGCTCAGAAGTTCCTTCCTGCAGGATTTTCTTGGTCACTCCTTCTGTGCTTTGGCCTTCCTGCTGCCGGTGTTCCTGTTAATCACTCAGTGGGCCGTAAATCATGGAAACACCGGTTCCAGCTGATGCTTAACTCTGCCACTCTCCAGCTAATCGCTCGATTTATCACAGTCTGAAAATATATATTAGAGAAAAACAGCACGATGGAGCCGCCTGCACGTCCACAGAAGTTGTTTTTGTTCTTGAAGTTAGCACGTCGAGCCGCCCCCTGAGAGCAAACACGGGTGGTTTAACTGCATCCAGCCTCAGCCTTTGGTTTGTCTCCATCAAGACATTCCTGCTGATAATTTGTCTGTTTCCTCTAAAGTGCAGCTGAACTGTCGCTGTCTGTCCGAGACAACATTCACGTCTCTGAGGTCTCTAACCGTCGGCAGACCTGCTGCAGTTTAAAACAGGCCTCGTGATGTAAATTAGGTGCGGGAGTTGCACATCCTCGGGTGTTTCCATCTTTGTTTAAACACTGAGAAGGTCAGCCTGCGACTATCCCCACGAGGAGATCCTAATGCACTACGACGCCTGTTCCAGGTGGTTTATTCCTGCTTCCTCCCAGTTAGACTGAAAACAAACGTTCAAAATGGTTCGTGAAGAGATCAGGTGTTTTGTGAAGCTGCAGGGAGCGTGGGATTTTATTTCCTGATCTGCTCCTCGTTTCCCAGAACCTCCACAGGAGAGTAAAAAGTGACCCAAGACAGGAAGGATTTGGGACATGTTCAAATACACGGTCTGTGTGTTTTTGTGTTTTCTTCCTACACCTTTTCATTTTTACATGTTTCCATGCGTGCACCTTTAAGCCAGGAAGCGTCTCAGGCTCATCGTGGTGTCTCGAGCATCGTGTGTGAGGGAGAAAAGGGTGATTTAGGCAGAATTACTGGCTCGAGAGCTGCCAAGAACCTGTCACCTCAACTGCTCTTCCTCTCTTTGTCTTCTCTTCCTCATGTGGCCAACACCTGCAGACACTGAGCAAATTCACAAAAAGCCTAAAGACTCACGCTCTTCACGGACGGTTTTAAACTTAACGTATTTAAAAGGGAGGAAACGCAAAAGAAGAGAAAAGTACGACTCGATCACGTGACCTCTGACCTTTAGAAGCATCTTTTAAATGAGACGAAATTCATAAAAACTGTGAAAAATCCCCCCTCGAGACTTTAACGATGTTTAGTTTTATTGAGTGTTACACAATCACAATTAACGTGGAGAATTTTTGAAAAATTCATCACAAAATGTTGGATTTAGAGCTGACTTTATGTCTTACAGTTTCTTTATCCAATCATTGGTCTTCAGTTTTCTCTTCCAGACAGGAAGTGAAGTCTTCACGCTCCATCAAACCTTGCAGAACCATTAAACAGAACCTGTGGTACCACCAGAATGTCCTGCTGCTGCCGGGTCAAGAAGTTCTTTGATCCAACTTACAGTTTTCACACAGAGGCTTACTTTTTACTCTGCGTTTCTGCCTGAAGTGCTGCTGTGTGCTGCCTTTCAGGAATCATCATGGCTCAGCAGGTTCCGGGTACTCCATATTACCCAGCATGCTCTACATTCCACGTTTCCATCATGACCGCCCCCTCGTATACTGTAGAATCGCCTTCATGTCGCCTCTGATCAGACCTGCTCCCAGTTCGTTTTGGACCGAACTGTGTCCACCTTTCACCTTCTTCATGAAGTCTGCTCCTTTGGTTACCAAGATGTGGGGCGCGCCCCTGGGGGGGGGGGGGGGGGGGGGTGCAAAGCCTAGTGTGCAGGGTTAATATTATTCTAAGTGACAACAAAGTCCATGCTCAATAATCCAGGTATACAATCCAACATTTTTCAGTCATGTAATTTGGACAGTTTCTTTTTTTATGCTGAAACGTTTCGCCTTCGATCCAGAAGGCTTCATCAGTCGAGGAAACACACAACAGGAAACTGGTTCTTCCCCCAACAGCTTACTCCAAAGTGGAACAAACCAGTTTTGTTGGTGCTACGTTTGGAGTAACCGCTAGCTTAATTTAGCGCCACTGTTGCGCCTTTTGTACTTTTACAGATTTTTTTTAACAGTATTTTGTACCTTAAAATCATTTTTAAAATTTTCTTAAAAACGTAACACATTTTCTTACAACTCAAAGGGGGCCCAGTAGAACAAGTTTGAACCAGTCTGCTCCAACATGAAACGGCCTTCAACCGCTGTGATTTACACAATAAAAGCCCAAGAAGGTGACACAATAAAAGCCCAAGAAGGTGACACAATAAAAGCCCAAGAAGGTGTTGCTTCTCCTGCTGTTTTCAGATGCAGCAGCTAACTGTTGCAGATAGAGACTTCCACCGTTCTTCTGACTTCAGTTACTGACCAGTGGGTTCAAGCTCATCTTTGGGGTCAAAGGTTACAGCAGGGTGGACAACATTTTTTTCCAGAGCGCCAAATCAAGATATCAAAGCAATCAAAGAGCCTCAGAGAGAATTAGAAAATAAATTTCTTTAAAACAGATATCCTAGGTGACTTTTTTTTTGTTGTAGCATAAGTTAGCATGCTTAATTAAAACGTGTCTCCCCAGTAATATTTAGGATATAAGACTCTGTTAACATTATATTTATATATAAAATATATTATACATATATTACATTTAATCTTTGTTAGCTTAAATGTGCAAAATAAAAATTTAAATTAAAACAAAAAAAACCCAGGGCAGCACAGTGATGCAACAGGTAGAGCTGCTGCCTCTCAGCGAGAAGGTTGCCGGTTCGAATCCCTGTCCGGAGGCCTTTCTGGGTGTAGTTTGCATGTTCTCTCCGTGCATGCGTGGGTTTTCTCCGGGTGCTCCGGTTTCCTCCCACAGACCAAAACATGCATGTTAGACTGATTGGTAACTCTAAATTGTCCCTAGGTGTGAGTGAATGGTTTTTTGTCTCTATTAGGGTTAAGTATCGAGGATCGTTTGGAACCGGGACTAACTGTCGGGTTTTCCCGCAATCAATAGAAATATTTATTTTCGATTCCTATTTTCGATGCCTAGTCTGCCACCTGGAAGCTGCCCGCCGAACACCAACGAAGAAGAATCCACCGGAAGTGTTCCCATATATGGAGAGAGAGCAGCCGCGGTCGAAAGCGTGACTTAACTTTAATAAAATGACCCGTCAGCTCAGTGCAGCATTTGCAATAATTGTATATCGTGCAAAGGAGGGTGTAGAAGTAAAATAGTGGCCTGTCTTTGAAGCGCTCCGCCGGACTGTTTTCGCTGCCTCCTTCTCCGGCTCCATCAGGTAAATAAAACTATAAACTATGTCTCATACCAACATTAAGGCAGCTAACAAGTTCTACTGGACTTAAAGCAGTAGGTCAACTCGAATACAAACACCATGTTAACGTTGGCTCGTATTTTTTTCTTAGACAAACGACCTGAAATGTCTAATAATGTTATCCAGGCTCCACGATGTGCTCCTCCGTTCACCAAGGAGTTCTCCAAGGGAAATACGTCGGTGCAACTGAATGAAGAGTGCCACAGAACGGTTACAGCATGTATTGTGAAAAGGTTTCATCACTTTTTGATGTGGAATCACCAACATTTAGGTTAGTTAGGCAACAACAATTGAGCTAAGCTAATTAATAGTCCATCCTAAGTTAACGTTACAGTAACAGGGACATTACATGTTTGTTTATATGTTTAAAGGGACATAGTGAAAACCATCAACCCAAGTGCACACCACCTACCATGGACCACTTGTCAAATAAGATAATCCCATCTTGATATAAGGTGGAGAAGAGCTGCTCTGTGCTTTAAACAGAAGATGGATGACGTGTCTGGCAGCAGATCCAGAGAAGCTGATTGAGCAGGGGAAATGTCTTTCATGCACAGCTGTCCTTTACTGATATTAAAATGTGAAATCTAAATACTAGTTCTTTATGGTCAACAGAGGAAGACTGGAGATGATGGGGTCACCATACAGTCTGAGGAAAGGCCTGAGAATGAGGGAGTGGAGGATGAGGAGGAGAGTGTAAGTGTATGATAGCTGAAATTATATAGATTCTCAATCTTAATAATGCTCATGCCTTTAATAATCCCTTTTTACTGATAATACTGATGAACCTGTTGTTTGTTTAGGAGCCGCCTTCCTGCAATCTGTCCAGAAAGTCTCCACCGGAGGAGCTTTTTGCTGAGGAAGAGGCACAACTTAATGTCACAGCTCCATGTCCATGAAGAAACAAGTGGAGAGAGGGCTGCAGAGGGACCAGGACATTCCACCAGCCGTTCTGTCTGAGGACCTGCTGCTGGTGGTGGAACCAACACAAGACTTACCCTTTGCTGTCACATCTTGCTTCTCATATTTATGTGTTCAAGCTTCTTCTGCACCCAGCAAACATGTTCTCCACTGCAGGAGACACTGTCCAGAACACTCACACACTGCCTGAGAAGCAGATATGATCATTTTTCTCAACAAGAACAGTTTCTGATTTTATTCTGTACCTGCTGCTAATCTGGACTGGATTGTACAAGTTGCTCTATTTTATAATAATAATACTTTAGTTTGATATTCTGCAGCAGGTCGGCCCATCAGTGGGAGCTCAGTAACATGGCAGCAGCATCACACACTGGACAAATGTGTTTCCATGAGGTGTTCAAACATAAAACTCTCTTGTGAAAGAGTACCCCTGTGAAAAGAGAATTCATAGCATTTATATTAAAGTTCATAAGTTTGATATTTATATACTGGTTGAAAATAGCTCTGTGAGGAATTCATAGTAAAGTTAACAAAAAGTAAAAAGTTCATAGAATTAGAAGTTCAAATTATTTTATCCAGAAAGAACTCTGGCTAGCTACTGTAGCTCATTTATAACATGACGGGAGTTAAATTCAAAGCAGTCTGCTCCTCAGATAAATACGTAGTGTTAACTTATTATTTTTATATGAAAGTTTGTTAACTTATTATTTTTATATGAAAGTTTGTTAACTTATTATTTTTATATTTGATTGTTTCTGTTCAGTGCCCTGAGACGACTTCTGTTGTGACTTGGCACTATACAGTATAAATAAACTGAACCGAATTGGCATGTCTTTTTTTTTAACCCCGCCTCTAAAAAGAATCGGAACCGGGTATCGAGAAGAAGCTGAATCGAAACGAAGAACTGGAATCGCTCAAATTCAAACGATGCCCAACCCTAGTCTCTGTGTCCCTGTGATGGACTTGTGACCCGTCCAGGGTGTCCCTCGCCCCTCACACAGTGATTGCTGGACATGGACACCGGTGACCCCCATGACCCAAAATGGAAGAAGCGGGTAAAAGTTAATGGATGGATGGAAAACATAAAAATGAAGTCGACTAAAAAGAGGGTTTTAGCCTTTTATATAACCCAAAGATTTTTTTTAAGATGCTTATTTTAGATTGAATTGAATTTCATTGATAAAATGCAGGTTTTCATCAACTCATGTAAAAGTTTTCTTCTGAATTACTGTATATTGGGGGCCGGATAGAGATTGTTCAGGGGCCACTTTTGGCCCTCGGGCCATATATTGCACACGTCTGGGTTACACACTGACGTTTCCTCACATTCCTTGAAACTTTTCACATTTTAAAAACCCGTTCCATCATGAAAAGCTTCAGTATTTGTGATATTTCACAGATAAACTTTCACAGATCTGTTCTTCTGACCGGATGGCACAAAGTTCTGATCTGAAACCCATACTAACTGAGAATACTGTTTCGGTTGACATTTTGGACCCAATCCTGACACCTAGTCAGAGAATCTTCCAGATCCTTTAAGTATTTTTACTGGACTGTAAAAACCTGAATGATTCTGAGAAAACACTTTTAAAACAATTCATTCCCCTAAAACGCTTGGTCCTGCAAAATCTGCTGGGTTTCAAGGCTGTCCCCCTGATGGGATCTGCAGGAGTCAAGACCCAACCCCGTAAAAGTGCCAGAAACCTACTACTAAACCCAGATAGTCCTGGAGCCCCCCTGCTTTTTGTGAGACGAGAAAAAATAAACTAAAAACAATTTCAACCCGTTTACTCTGTTTGCTTTGATAACAGCCATTCAGAGACATTTTTGAGCAGGAAGGGGTAAATATTCTATAAAAAGAATATTTTTCTTTCCACAGGTTTTAAAAATACAAAATGAACAGAAACAACTTTTTCCCAACACTGTTGCATCCAACAGGTCTCTCTTGAAAATGAGTCCTCGTGGCTCAGTGAGACTAACCTGTATAAATAAAGGTTGAATGAACGGAATCTACGTAGAAAACCACGTCGTCAGGTAAACAAGACTCAACAAGCAATAAAAAATATTTCTAACTTTTACTCTAAACATTGAGGAAAGGTCAGATTGTGAAGTAAAACCTTTAACCAGACAGAAAACAGACAGCTGACGTCCGTGACATGGACCATAACCCGCTGAGTCACAGGGACTCCCCCGGTCCCGTCTAATTTTAAAGGAAGAAGCGCTCTCCTATAATTTTCACATCTATATTCAGACCCATCTGGACCGTGGGCTGCGGTTTTTACGCTCCAGTGTGTCCCCACAGTTTATTTCTTTGTGTTTCTTGTTGAATCGCAGCGCTGAGGTGTGCAGACGGATCAAAAGGCCGTGTCCATCCTGCTGACGATAAACCACTGCCCTGGAAACACTTTAAACAGGATCCAGTGCTTCTCATACAGTGGTGGGGTTGTCACTGAAAATGATGCTTTATTCTGATACACAACAAGAAGAATAAAGAAGTGCTTATCACACACTGCCAGCTATTGAACCATCAGCCCTCACAGTATGTGTTGGGAAGGGCTCTCAGCTACTACCGCATCAAACTTTAGCTCAATATCTAAAATTCAGACTTGCACTGTTTTTTGTGTTTCAATAAGACTGGTGCAGGACGTGTACGAGGACAGCAGGACATGTTGGACTGCTGTCCTCGTACCTGTTTGAACAAATGGACAAACAAGGGTGGACTGACAAATGAAGCTGAGGGACAATAAGGACAGGGGCTGATGAGTGGAGTGGCTGCAGCTGTGTCTGATGATAACAGAGGACAGGTGTAGAGGGGCGTGGCCTACCGAGGAAGGAAAACACAAGAATCTCAAAACACGGAAAATAAACACAAGAACAAAAAGTAAATAAAAAAAACAACAAACATAAAAAACTTAAATAAACCAACCAAATCTCAGATTACGACATCAAACTTGACAGCTGAGACTTTTTGTTTCTACTTGTTGAATTTTACAATTTTCCTTTTTGAAAACGTTTGTGCTCCTTGAAGTTTAATTCACCACGCTTCATTTTAGCTTTTAGCTAATGGTCTCCTCATTTTAGCTTGCATATAGAGTTCTGCTTAATATAGCTTTTAGTTACTGTTCTGCTAGTTTTAGCTTATGTTGTGATAGTTTTAACTTGAACGGCTGCAAGTGGAATTCTGCTTAATGTAGCTTTTAGCTACTGTGCTGCTAGTTTTAGCTCATGTTGTGATAGTTTTAACTTGGAACAGCTGCATGTAGAGTTCTGCCTAATGTAGCTTTTAGCTACTGTGCTGCTAGTTTTAGCTCATGTTGTGATAGTTTTAACTTAGAACAGCTGCATGTAGAGTTCTGCCTAGTGTAGCTTTTAGCTACAATTATGCTAGTTTTAGCTCACGTTGTGATAGTTTTAACTTGGAACAGCTGCATGTAGAGTTCTGCCTAACGTAGCTTTTAGCTACTGTGCTGCTAGTTTTAGCTCATGTTGTGATAGTTTTAACTTCAGTCGCTTGGTGCTCTTGCTGTTTTTTCACAGAAATCCAGTTCTTTTGTTCTGGTGGAACCAGCTGAAGGTCTGGGTTCCAGCAGCAGAACTTCACACGGAGAACCGAAGTGTGTTTAATTAGCTGATGTCAACAAAGTGAAGCCTCTGAACTCTGCTGACACACACGGACGGGCCGTGACGTGCGCGCGTTGACGCTCAGCCTCCCCCCGGACCGGGTCAGAGTGACGTCTCCCCTTCAGGTGGCTGCACTGATGCTCCTCTCCAGAACCAGGACCGTCAGAACCTCACCTTCTTCTTTCTTCTCGTCTTTAGCTTGTTTTGTCCTGAACGACTCCCATCATACTTCGTGGAGAAACACATTTTATTTGCAGACTCCTCTCGTGTCCCGGTTGTGTAACGACGCTGAATAAACTGAAACCCAGTGTTCTGGTTCTGGTTCCTCCCACATGCACTCCCTGCTAGACGACCTTTGACCTCATTAAGGGATTCCATCTCTGCTTCGTGTCAGTGCGGCTCTTTTGTCCCCCTCAGCAGAAACACAACCGTTTCCTGATCATGTAATTTAATAATAATCCTCGCCAGCTTTTTATTTTATGGATCTTGTTTCCCTCATTTCTCGAACCCCTAATCCTCCCAAAACCACCGTGAGGAACGTTGTTTAACATCAGAGGACATTTGGTACCAACTTGGACCGGCGAGTCGGAGTCATAAGGAGTCTGTTAAATCCTGTGTGTGTGGAGAACAGCAGAACCACGTTAGGGAAGATCAGAACGATCCGACAAACAAACAGAGACAGGCGCAGATGTTGTTCCAGATGTACTGCAAAGCAGCTGATAAAGGCCAGCTGTGAGAAGCTGCATCAAGAAGAACTTTTAGAGAACGCAACAATTCTAACGTTCTAGAACAAGAACATCTGTCCTCTTATCTGTGATCCGGTCCTCCAGGACCTCCCTCTCGGGCCCGTCTGTGGTTCTGACTGGAAGATGAACTTCAACACGACTTCATAGCATGAAAACATAAAACTAAACGATTTATTCACTCGTGATTGTGGTTATTTTTGCTGCCTGGACATCAAAACATAACTGATGATGATTATTATTTTTAGACATCTCAGTTTAAATCGTTTGGGCTTCTTGTGATAAGTTTGGTGCAGATGAATGAGTCAGACTTTAGGCCTGGGGGAACGAGGACCGTAGCTGCTGCTGTCGAACGCGTTCTGCTGAATTCATCGTTCCCACGGTGCGTTTGTTTAGAAACAAAGAACTCGAGGTAGATTTATGTAACTTATTGGATTTTAACGGGTCTAAAGTCCCTTCTCACCTCTTTAACGTGTCATTAGGGATTGGGGTCGGTGCCAGCGCCAGGAGCTGCGTTAAACACGAGGCCGCCGAGGCACCGGCGCAACAACTTCCTGTGTTTCAGGTGAGGAGAGAAAAACGAGAGCAAACGGCGACGTCTCCGAGCGTCTGCGGCGGTATCCGCTGTCCAATGAACTGCGGTGTCGCTCGTGCAGGGACCGCAGCAGAATACAGGAAGGTTCTGTTCGCTTTTATGGGATGAAACCTGAGCCGGGCGGTAAACACAGAGCGGTGCCATGTTCAACAACGCAGGGCCGTTACCGGCCCAGCAGAGGCCCAAAGTTCACGTGCACGGTTATGTCACTTCCTGCGTAAACTGAGCGCGTGCCCCAAGAGCCTCAGCGCTCGACTTGGCCAACGCAGCATCGATGAACGTCTGTTTGGAAACGATGCCACGGATCAGGTTCTGGTGCTGCGGAGTCGAGAAACGAGGCAGGGTGAAGAGTGCAGCAGGAGGAGGTTCTGTTCCTGCGGCTCCGTGCACACAATAACTCAGCTTTTTCAACCGAATGAACCCAAATCCGCAGGAGAAAAGGAGGAAACCCTTTTTCCTGCCGGGCATGAATGAGCTTGTGTGAGGAGAAACCCTCAGCTTGTCTCAAATGACCAAAACGGCCGCGTCCTGATGTTTACGGCGACGTTGGCGAACGTGATTCACGACCTCGGTAACGGAGTGAAACGAAATGAGAAACTCGTGTAACTTCAGGTAGAACGAGGAGCTAAGGTGTGCGGACGCACAAACACAACGCCTGATGACTCACACACTGACACTCTGAGTGGACCCGCGGCGCCGTTTAGTTTTGATGATTTTTAGCTTTGAGATTTTAGCTGTTAAGCACAGCCGAACGTTCATCAGCCAAACGTCAACAGGCTCATGTTAGGAGAGTTACAGATAACTACCGTTACTCCGATGTCCTCGTCTCTGAGGGCTCTGGAATGCTTGTAGTTTTCATGATGAGTGTTTTTCTGGACTGGAACTGAACAGAGATTAAAGTAAACCCAAATGTTTTTGTTTTAAGATATTCAAGTGGAGGAGTTACACTGAGGAGGAGAACAGAGGGAGGTGGTTTTTCTTGTTCAAGGAGGCGCAGCGTGATGCGTCCTGGAGAGTTGAGGGAGCAGTTTTATCCACCACCAGGATCAAAGAAGGAGTCGGGGTGGGGGTTGTTGGACAAAGGTGGCCTTGGCCCCCCATTAATCCATCATTATTTGAGGAAAATCTACTTTTATGCAAAATAAAAACTAGAAAACAGTTTCCTCAAAAGATCAAGGTGGTTGTTTTACATATGTATGTATACATATATGTATGGTGGCAGCCATCTTGGATTTTAACATGACAACCCCATGTTCCATAGTGACCTTTTTCACACCTCGATGCAGCCACACACCAAAATGGAACCTGAAATGTTCAAGTTATCGTGCTCACAACATCCAATTCCCGTTTTCGCTCTGCGATGAGGGACGAAACCTGCAGTCAGTGTCAGTTTTAATACTTTTGGCTTTTTGCTATTGGTAGCTTTTAGCTATTTTTTTGCTACTTTTAGCCAGCCATTTTTACTTTTATCTTTTAGCTATGGTTTGTCTGTTTTTGGCTTTATGGCAGCGTTAAGCATTTTAGCTGATGTTGTGCTCTTTTTAGCTTTAACAACTTAGTTTAATCTTTTTCAGCTAATTGCAGTAAAGTCCTTCGATGTTCAAAGTTCACTCGGCTGTTTTCTGCAAAAAATGCACATTGTTTTAATATAAAACACATTTCAGCAACTCAGGAACTAGCAGCCGAGGAACGAATCTGATTTAAACGCCTAAAGTTTTATCTTTTCTGTCACCAAAAGAAAAGTCAGGACTTGAGCTTCTGTCGGACTCCAAACACAAAAAGTTTCCTAACGGGAAGCTTTCAGCCTCCGACCCGCTCTGTTTGTTCTGTTTGTGACGAACCTCAACATTTAGAGTTCTGCTGCGACCCAGAAACTCTGAAGTCCAACTGCTGCTCCGGCTCCACTCTTCGGGGGGGTTTAGTAAAGTTTTTTATCTGTTCATCTGAACGTTGGCTGCAGCCGCTGCTC
Organism: Nematolebias whitei; assembly: GCF_014905685.2. NCBI lineage: Eukaryota > Metazoa > Chordata > Actinopteri > Cyprinodontiformes > Rivulidae > Nematolebias > Nematolebias whitei. The sequence continues at coordinate 49,489,251 of NC_056504.1, forward strand.
CTCAGGGTTCTGTCCAACAAAGACCACTTTGTCCCGTCTCGTCGGTTCTGTTGCCCTCTGCAGCATAAAGTCGTGTTGTTCCGCCCAGACCTCGAACATCTTGCTCAGCTTTTTAGGAATTCAAAGAAAAGGTGAATTTGCTGTTGCACCTGCTCCCACTCAGCACTTTTCTAAAGTGGATTTTTTTGATACTCAGATCTGATTCTGCTCAAGTCGTTCCATGTGTTCTCCTCACAGAGTCCACTTTGTGCTCGAAGCAGCGCTTTTCTTTCTCGCTGCGGCAGAATTCAAGTTTGCCGTTTGCTTGAAATGCTGCGATCACGTAGTTGAGGAAAAACACGACTGCAAACTGTTTTAGGCCCATCGACAAAACCATTCTTCACCTTTTAACGACCGCTTTCTACAAGTGACCCAGTGTCTTTTAAATTAGGCAACTTACCAGCTGAAAGCAGAACCTCCTCCATCATTTTACTTAAAATACCAAAATATTTTCCAACAATTGTAGAGAATATTTAAAGAGTTTGATCATTTTTCTCTCCGTTCTTATCAAGTCCTCTCTGTTTTAGTGCCTTTTCAAAACTTCTTTATTTAAGTCTCACCAACATTGTTGTCCCATTTTGCAGAGTAAGGAGTGAGAATTGGAAATATCCTGTGTCCACCCGTCCGTGCACGCTGTGAGCACGATGATGTGAAAAATAATGAGGTACCGACCTCTTTTGATGTGTGGCTGCTTGTGGTTGTAAGAAAGGTCCCTATTGAAAGTTGGGTTGCTGCATCAAAATCCAAGATGGCCACCACTAGAGCTGGGCGATGCATCAAATATACTCGTCGTATCGCGAGTTTTTCAATTTACAGTGGTTAAAAGGGCTCTACTGCAACCATCGAGTGCTATTAGACTTGAAAATCTGTGGTTCTTGTTCTTCTGTCTGGGCCTCCACCTTCACACGGTCCCTCCTCCCTCACTGAATACAAACAGCCCCTCACGTGCTGCTTCACACAGTGCCCTGAGACAACTTTGTTGTGATTTGGCGCTATATAAATAAACTGAATTGAATTGACATAAGGTGTTTTTGTCATCGCTGACCCCCCCCCCCCGACCCATCAGCCCCTGTCTCACACTCACCGCCCCATCATGTCATGGTTTCTGCTTGGACCCTGACTCCAGCAACAAGCAGCATAATAAATAAAAATTGTTCTTGTTTTTGCACTCCTGTGTCTGGCTTATTCTGAATCCTAAACCCTGGTCCTTGACAGTTTTAAACCCTTCCCACACTCTTGCAATATTCTAAACAATGTCTCTAAACTCTAAACGCTCACAGGATGTCATGAACTCAGCTGCCAGCGCTCTTGGCCACGCCCACTTCTCCGCTGCAGACCCGAGATCATGACATGATGCAGGAGGAAGCTTCTCCTGCAGAGTGGGCTGCACACAGGTGCTAAATAATTTAAAGTAATTTTAAATAAAAATTCCATGCCGATCGTGCGGCTCTTCCATCAATCAGCCAGTTTAGTGTCATGACCAATCTTACTTTGAAAAACCGCGATAGAGTCTGCGAAAAACGAACCGCGGAGTAGCGAGGGACTACTGTATTCCTTTTGATCCATATTGCCCAGCCATAGCCACCACTGTACACATATATAAACTAACCATCTCAATAATTTAAGGAAACTGTTCTAGGTTTTATAATGCTTAAAAGTATAATTTAATGAATGGGGTGGCTGAAGATTATTCTACAGGGGGCTGAGGCCACCATTGACTCCCCACCCCTCCCCACAGGATCCATCACACTGCGCTGCCTTGCACCCAAAAGAAATCTCTCTCTCCTCCACTTGAATATCTTGCACAAAAAAGATTTAGTTTTTACCTCGTTCCCTGTTCAGTTCCAGTCCAGAAAAACACTCATCATGAAAACTACAAACATTCTCTGTTCAGATCCCTGAGAGACGGCGGACATCAGCGTACCGCTTGTTAGCATTTGTTTCTCTTCTCTTGAGTTCTGTTTCCATCCTGCGAACGTTTCCACGTTGCGCTCACCGTTTGTTTCTCCAACCTGCCACTCTGGCCCACATGCCGTTCTTCTCTGAGCCTTCACATCCTGTGTTTTCACTTCGTTCCACTCAGGCCTAGTTTTTGGCATCGAGCACAACATGAAGCAGGAATGAGTAATTTGGCTTCTTGGTGTAAAAAAACAGGTTCAAACTGCAGCAAATATTAACCGTGACTAATCCTAAATGAATGGAGCTCATTTAGTCGGCCATGACGTGTTTGAATATTTGGACTGGGAAACTCAAAACTCCTCTCTAACCTGAAGTCCTCACGTTATGTAACATCTTTCATACCGCAGAGATTTCAGATTTGTGACAAAGCACCACTTAATCTGAGTTTTTGTACCTTTATTCTGTAACCGGATGAAACCTCAGCAGAAACTGTCAAGGACCCGATGGAACGTCCACTGTTGGTTTTCATTAGATCTTTTTTGTTTTCTGGACCAGAAACAGAGTTTCCACCGTGTCCTCGTCCACAACATGTGATACGTGTTTCAGAGTTCCATCTGTCCTCGTTGTGTAAAGTAACTGGAGCATCAAGCTCGAACCACAGTCCTCTTCATCCCGCTGTTTGTGTTTTTGTTGTCGAATCAGAAACACACATCCAGCTGTGCCAGCGTTTGACTTATCTGAGTCATGCAGATGTGGATCGGCAGAAACAAGAGCGTCCGATTTCAAAAGAAATCTGCCGTTTCGGTCAAAAGAGTCCAAACATGTTGAGTTGTGTTTGGGGCCGTCGGCCTGGTCCGAGCTTCAGCTGCAGGACAGAAGGCTTTAGTTTGGAGGCATCATGAGGATTGTTTATTCCTCCATGATGATGGAGACAGACTGCCATATGTGGTGGGGCAGTTATTTAGCATAACGTTAGCACGTAGTACCTGTACTTGGGCCTTGTACTGGACCTCCTCGCATGGCTGATCCTAAAACAAAGGTCTGCGGCTCTTTGTAGCTTTGACATAAAAAAAAAACATGAAAATGTATTATTTATTTTCATAAACACAAAAGAAAGGTCTGAAACAGCAGTTTCTGTTCTGTGTCAGAATGATACTAAGAGGAGAGTTTCATCTTTTTTAGCTTGTAGTGTTTGTTAGCCTGTTAGCTTCCAGCCACACAGACGTTTCTCTGAAATTCAACAGAAAGTGCAGCAGTGAGGCTACAAGGAGCAGGACGGCGACGCTGTTTGCTTCTTTTAGCGTTGCTAGCAGTGAAAGTAGTTGAATGGAGGAGGTGCAGCACCAGGAGACTAGATGGTTCCTCTGAGAGACCAGGATTAGATGTTCTTCTCACTCCTAGATTTTATTCTAACACAGTGTCAGTATTTTATTACAGCATGGCAGGATTAAAACCCTCCTGAGCTCATGAGCTGGGTACCAAACACTCAGGTGTCCCCCATCTTCATCACATACCACACCAAACTTAAGCACTGCTTTGATGGATTTTCCCCTCAGTTCTTAACAACAACTGATCCTAGATCAGTTAAAATACCTGCAACACTAGCATAAGCTTCAGGTGTTGGCTTTATTGGACAAAAAGTAGAGCTGATCTGAAATCAGTGCAAACACTTCACATGCTCTTTGCACCTTAATCATCAGCCAGTCGTTTAAAAGAAAACAGGAAACAATCAGTTATCGTTCAGATCTGAGGAAGAGATGCATCAAAAACCAGATGAGACCAAACTTCATCAAACCAACTTCACAAACTTCATTTTCACTTCATCGGTTTAAAAATAACTGAGAGAACAGAAACACTCAGGTAGAACTGCTGCTGGCCGAAAAATCTCAACAACTGACACAGAAAGTGAAGAAACTTTGTGAAGGAGGGAAACCACATCCTGTTTGAAAATGTCTGCTGTATTTTCATCTTCTAAATGGCTTCCAGGTCCGAGGAGGATCTCTGCTGTCCGGTCTGTCAGGAGGTCTTCAGAGATCCTGTTCTTCTGCCATGTAGCCACAGCTTCTGTAAAGTCTGTCTGAAGAACTGGTGGAGGGAGAAACCAGCACAGGAGTGTCCTGTTTGTAGGAAGAGATCTTCAAATGTGGATCCAGCCTGTAACCGGGCTCTGAAGAACATCTGTGAGTCCTTCTTACAGGAGAACCATCAGAGAGCTTCAGAGGCTCTCTGCAGTCTGCACTCTGAGAAACTCAGGCTCTTCTGTCTGGACCATCAGGAACCAGTTTGTCTCGTCTGCAGAGACTCAAAGAAACACACCGACCACAGATTCAGACCCATCGATGAAGCTGCAGAGGATCTGCTGGGATCTCTGAAACCACTGAAGAAGAAGCTGGAGGTCCAGAAGAAAGTTCACTCTAAGTTTGATCAGACAGCAGAACACATGAAGGTCCAGGCTCGACTCACAGAGAGGCAGATGAAGGAGCAGTTTAAGAAGCTTCACCAGTTTCTAACAGAGGAAGAGGAGGTCAGGCTGGCTGCTCTGAAGGAGGAAGAGGAGCAGAAGAGTGGGATGATGAAGGAGAAGATGGAGGCTCTGAGCAGAGAGATGGAAGCTCTTTCAGACACAGTCAGAGCCACAGAGGAGGAGCTGAGAGCTGAAGATGTCTTCTTCCTGCACAACTACAAGGCTGCAGTGGAAAGAGTCCAGCGCTGCTCCCTGCTGGAGGATCCACAGATGCCCTCAGGAGCTCTGATAGACCAGGCCAAACACCTGGCCTTCAACATCTGGAACAACATGAAGGACATGGTCTACTACACCCCCATCATTCTGGACCCAAACACTGCTGATCCGAAACTCGTTCTATCTGCAGATCTGACCAGTGTGAAACCAGTAGATGATCAGCAGCTTCCTGATAACCCTGAGAGGACAGCCACATGTTCTCTTCTGGGCCTGAAGGCTTTGAGTTTGGAAGTCACACCTGGGTAGTGGAAGTTGGAGACAGTAAAGACTGAACACTCGGTGTGTTAGCAGAGTCCGTCCAGAGGAAGGGACACGTGGAGGCTGGTTCATGGGAACTAGTTATTTCAAGATTAGCAGCAAAATAACCCTGTAGCCTGTAGCTGTCTCCACTTGTCTCATCACTCCCACCCTTTTTATACCCCTGGATCTTGGTCGCCTGTTCGTCATGCTCTGTTTGCTTCTTTCCTCCTTCACGGCCCTCATGTCTTTGATTACTTTTATATTTGCCACCCCATATTTGCTCTTTGTGTTTCAGTTTCCTTTTTCTTTTGGCCCGCTGGCACATCAGCTTTTGATTTTTGGGATTAAATCCTTTCTTTTCCTAGAGTTGTGTGAATTGATTTCCTTGGGTCAGACTTTACCACAAAAGCCCAACACAAGAGTTTGAATGAGATCAGAGTTGAAGGAACGCAGCTCTGAAAAGCCGATTTATGCTCGGGTCACAGGTAAGCAGCAGATTTTACAAGTTTAAGTTCTACTGAGATAAAGTGAAGACTTTACCTGTGAGGATCTCTAAAAGAAAACAAACTCTGAAACACAAAATGACAACAACTGGAATCCTTTGGTCGGCAGAGAAGTTTATGGCCGACTCAGTGGCTGACAGCTGGGATAAGGTGTTTGTTGCAGTGCATTCTGGGTAAACGTCTCATTTTATTTGGTTTTGTCCCAGAAGTCTTGTGGGTCCTTCAGATGAAACTTTCCAAACCTAAGTGGTGCTGCCATTTTGTTTTTAGAGAGCAGACGCCATGACCTTTGACCTGCTGATTGAGGCCTGTCGAGTCTGAGATGGAGCTCATTTCTATGAGCACTGCATGGTCTGACCTTAAGGGTGAATTTTCTGGGACGTCCCCTTCAGGGAATACTATTAGCTGTTTTAAATGTTTTTCTCTTGTGAATAATCTTTCTCTCTGTGGAATGATGGACTCCAGGTAGTTTAGAAAGAAACTCTGACCCTTCTCAGATTGATGGGCACCAACAGTTGCTTCTCTGAGGTAATTGCTGATGTCTTTCCTTCTTGGAATTATGCTAAGACACACCTGGTCCCACTGATGATGATCAACTGGTTATCATCGGCAGCTCCTGGCTGATCCTGAACATCTGAGATCCTCTTGCTGAATAGAAAAACAAATACTGTTCACAGTGTTGTAAATCACTTATGATCCAAAGAAACATCTAGACTGTTGCCTCGGGTTTGTTCCATTTCAGTGACTGTTATTCTAATCAAGCTGTAGTCCACCAAAACCCAAAGAAATAACTAAAACTTGCCTTTAAAATGTGTAAAATGCAGCGGTGGAGACGCCGTCAGCGAGCCTGTGATGCTGTTTGGCCTTCGTATCCGGACCGACCCATGGCTCAGGTTCCCACGTGTCTCATTGTTCCTCCACTCTGCTGCGTTCAGGTACGAAGCCTCCGGGAAACTGTGTTCATACGAGCCGAGCGTTGACAGTTTGAGAGGGTCACACGGGCTCCAAACAGACCGCAGAAACTTTTTACAGTTCAGAACTGTGTTAGGTAAAGCAGTGATTGTTTTTTATGAGTTTGTGCAGCTACTTTTTGTGCCTTCAAATGGCACCCCTGGGAGGTTTCGCCTGTAAAAAGTCTGTTTAGGTAAAGAATGCAGGACCGTGGTCCACCAGCTCCAAGTTCTTGGGTTAATAGTAAAACTGATCTGGTCTGTACCAACTTCTAAAATAGAAAAAATAAAAACATGACAAATTCCACTGAGTCTTTATATATTAAACATATATTAAGCCAAAATGGCCAAAAATAATAAATAAATATGTGTGAAACTAAACTATGGTGGTTAAAATTTTTGGTTTTTGTTTTGGGTTTTCTGTTTGGGTTCCTAGCGTTCGTTACACCAGGTTTGGGTTTTCTGTTTGGGTTCCTAGCGTTCGTTACACCAGG
>NC_056504.1:49496125-49513226 GCF_014905685.2 Nematolebias whitei
CACCAGGTTTGGGTTTTCTGTTTGGGTTCCTAGCGTTTGTTACACCAGGTTTGGGTTTTCTGTTTGGGTGATATCTGTTGTGTTTAAGACGGGACGGTGCACGCTGACTCACATGATTAACTTTAACACTGAAAACCTCCCAGAGTGATAAAAAACTTGCTCCTCAGCTGATCAGTACCACAAAATACCCACATACATGCTCATTCAACGTGTGGACTACAATATCATCCATCATTGTAGTCAGACTGAAGCTCTGCCCACATTGAACTGCGTTTTGTGACTGTTGCTTTATTAATAACTTCAGCCTTTCAGAAATGGCATTTGGTACTTTTGGACACTAGAAACGCCACACTGCCTGCTCCCCAGCCACACAACTTTTTGACAAACGTGACATCGTAGTTTCACTAATCTAATTTATGAGCCCAAGCATCACAGATGTAACAACAATGACATCATCTGCTTGTGTTTGAGTTACAGACTGCAGTAAAACTTTCATTTCCATCTATTCATCCATTATCTTCTGCTTGATCTGAAGTCAGGTCTCGGGTGGTGCAGCTTGAGCAGGTAGGTCTAGACATCCCTTTCCACAGCCAGCTCTTCTGGGAGGATCCCAATGCGTTCCCAACCGAGAGATGTATTCTCTCCAGCGTGTCCTGGGTCTTCCGACATGCCCAAAGCACCTCTCTAGGGAGGCGCCCAGGGAACATCCCTACCAGATGCCCGAACCACCTCAACTGGCTCCTCTCGATGTGGAGAAGTGATTCTACTCCGAGTCTCTCCTGGATGTTTGAACTTCTCACCTTATCTCTAAGGGAGAGTCCAGCTACCCTGCAGAGGAAACTAATTTCAACCTTCTGTATCTACGATCTCATTCTTTCAGTCTCTACCCAGAGTTCATGACCAGAGGTGAGGGGAGGAACGTAGACTGACCGGTAAACAGAGAGCTTTGCCTTACAGCTCAGCTCCCTCTTCACCACAACAAACCGGCACAGAGTCCACAATACTGCAGATGCTGCACCAATCCGTCTGTCAGTCTCATGCGCCATATACTTCCCTCACTCGTGAACAAAACTCCGAGATACTTGAACTCCTCCACTTGAGGCAGAACCTCACCCTCGACCTGAAGAAAGCAATGCACCCTTTTCCGACTGAGGACCATGGTCTCAGATTTGGAGGTGCTGAACCTCATCTCAGTTGCTTCACACTCGGCTGTGAACCGCTCCATTGAAAGCTGAAGATCACGGCACAATGATGCCAACAGGACCACATCATCTGCAAAGAGCAGAGATGAATCCTGAGGCCACCGAACCGGACTCCCTCCACCCCCTGGCTGCACTGAGAAATTCTGTCCATAAAAGTTATGAACAAAATCGGTGACAATGAGCAGCCCTGGTGGAGTCCAACTCCCACCCTAAAGGTGTCCAACTTTCTGCCGGCAATGCAAACCAAATTCTCGCACCGCCTGTATAGGAACCAAACAGCCCATAGCAACAAGCCCCCAATCCCATACTCACTTTCATTTCCTGTTTCTCTTTAAAAATCAGATTATTGATGAACAAAAACAGCAACAACAATGTAAACCCCTTATTATTACATCTAATACTCCAAGAACAACACAGATTCAACACTTTATTAAACAATACTAAACATTAATACCAAAGCAAATACTGCAGAAGCAAACTACCATATTTAAAAACATAAAATTATAGAATAAAAGACCAACGTGTGTGTGTGTGAATTTATCCTGATTTTGGTCATTGTAAGGAAACCATCCTTCGCAGGTTACTGAGCCTGAAATCATCCATCTTGTCCATATATTTGAACCGACACATCTCCCAGTCAAACGGAAACGATCCACAAAAAAATACGTTTTTTGTTTCTGTATTTTCCATCTACAGGCCTACTGTATCGATATATCATCTGCACAGCAATTCAGGCGTTTTCTGTATTGCTGTGTGGATGAAAACTTTTATGAAAATTGTGCTGTGTTTACAATAATGCATCATGCATTTTAAAATATACAAATAAAAACTATTGTTTTAGAAAGACACGGTTCCTGTGTGAACATGTCATGTTTGAGGAATATTCAGACTTCTGACCTGATGGCAGAAGATTCACACATTAAAGGTAAGTGACTTTATTTGCGAGTGTTCATGGTAGTTTCTGAAAGGGAGTGAGGTATAGTATGAACAGGATAGGATGATAATTGATAGAGAATCATCTTCAACTCATTGTTTGGCAGGTTTGGAGAGGAGAGCCAGAGGTTCTAAGGGTTTCATGGTTCTTGGTGCAGGAGGTGAGTAATCAAAGCTGGAGAGTAGCGGGGTGACAGTTCTTCGATCATTAATCCAAGCCAACGTCCAGTTCACAGGATGACCTTGGTGGACGCTGGTATAACAAACACTAGGAACCCAGAAACTATGTACTTCAGTGAGAGACTTGAAACGTAGAAAAGTTAAAAGTATTTTATTTACAGTGCAAAATACCAAATGTACAATGGATTCTCTGGAAATCTGGGGAACAAAGAGAGAGGTCAGAATGATGGCGTTCCAAGAGATTTAGATTAATGCGATTGCATTCTTTACAGTTGATGTGAGACAAAACAAGAAATAAGGTCTACAAGAATTCCAGCACGAAGGGGGAGGGTGTCACAGGTGTGGCAGGCAAGTGGTTGGAAGGCGGTGAGACAGCTGAGGAAGTCCACAAGGAATTCAGGTCTTTCTCTGAGAAGTCCATGATTTTTTTTTTCCTGCTTGCTCTCAATGGAGGCGAATGCTTATCCCTCCTGTTCCTGCTTCCCTCCTGCTGTGCTCTTGTCCTGTGAACCCTATCGGAGTCTCTCTTTACATATCTTCCGAATTGTAAATTATGGATCTGGTCAGCTGGTCTCTCAACGCAATTGATAAAATTTTCTTAACGAGAAGACAGGGCGAAGGAGAGCCCTCTTGCCCTGACGGGACACTTGCAGCTGGATACACAATGGATTCCTGCGGGCAATGGAAGATCGTGTGCTTGTCCGTTGAGGATGTAGAAGATGCGTACATAACTGGATTTATGATAACAGGGTTTCTGCTTTTTGGAGTTGGCGGTTACCTGGCATATCGACAACTATGGAAAACGTCGGCAGCTGTTCTGGCCATTGTAAGGCTGCCTGGCTTGTGTGAAAGAATGTGCCGTGCGGTGAGCACTCAGACTCAGATGCTGTGTGAGCTGAGCCATAAGCTGGACACGATTTCTGTGGATCGCAGGTCACTTGCGGCTCCTGAAACTCGCTGGTGGGAAATAATCAACCTTGGAGAAGCTACAATCTCGGCCCGGCAGTGCTGACCACAAAATGTGGCTGTTTGGAGTCGCCATTGAGACATATCAGTAGAACTATAAGGCAAACAGAAATCAAGCAGAGTCGGCCTGACCCAAAATGTGTGTCCCGTCTAGGATACAGTGTGAGAGATGTTTTTTTTTTTTTTATACCTCCCGTTCCCCCGTGTTTCTCTTTTCCTGTCTCGCATAAATGGCATCGCCTCCCACGAGGCCACGGTCTCAGACACTCCGTCTTCCCATGTCTGTTGTTTATGCTTTACTCGGACGGGCTGTACTGAAATGTAATTTCGTTGTGCTTCAGTGTAATGACAATAAATCTGATTCTGATCCAGTGGAACTCAGGCGAGGAGGCTGAAACACGGAGAAAGCACAAGGTAAGTTTAACTATTGCAGTTATTCACACGTAGAGGCTAGAAGCATAAATACCAGTAGGCATGAAATACTCCTGCGGAGAGTAGAGCTCTTTTGCATCCTTATATGCTCCCAGCTCATCATCAGGTGAATAGGTTGCAGGTGTGACTGATTGGACGCCATCTTGGAACTCCAGAGGCTGCAGAAAACTGAACCCCAACAGCTGGTGCATCTAGACGGGCTTTCCAGGGAGGTTCACAAAGAGCCATGAGCGGAGAGAACTTGGAGGCCACAAGGAGGGATCTCAAGGAGCAGGACCTGAAAACACAAAGGTTAGTCTTTCCATTACACAGACGGGTTTTGTGGGCTGTCACTGTTTACCACGAAGCAGCTTAATGTTCCAGCATCGTAGAACGGGCTCCAAGATCCTTACGTACTCCAGCAAGTCTTTATCCAGGTTCAGCTGCAGCTGAGGCTCTGTCTGATTACTCACAGGCAGCAGGAGAAACATTCATTAAAACAACTGAAATCCTACAACACGGTTCTATTAATTTTCAAACGAGAACAAAACTGAAGCATCTTCTTTCTTTAGCTCTGAGAACGGCTCCTGTTTTACCGTGGAAATGCCGAAGTTTTACATTTTACTAAAATCTTCAGCCACATTGGGATGGAAAGTGGTTTTTTTTACATTTTAACAGTAAATTTGATTCCTGTGAACATCTAGTTCTGTTGCACTTCTGACTCATTAACTACTGTTGTAAATCAGTGAACTAAAATATGCTTTCTTTTTTACTTTCTGTTTCTCGACTCTTCTTTTACACAAACAAGCTGCCGTCCGTTCACGATGAAGTCATTATCAGCTCTAACAGGTGACGTCGTCCGTATTTCCACAGCTCCGCGGGGAAATAACATGACAGCAAAACAAACGACACCATTAGTCACACGTAGCAGCACCTGTAAATCAGCCCTCTGCTGCTTTAACGTTCAGCTCCTCAACTCCGAGCAGTGGAAAATATGAAGCCGGAGATGAGTGACATCGTATGATGAGTGATTATTCAGATTATTCACACGCTGTGAAAACTAAATATTTTCCACTACGAAGGGACACGAGCCTTGCTGCAGCAGAGCAGCTCATTCTGGGTTTAAACGCTTGATTTGTTTCTCTTTTAACGCAACAGTGGCAGACACTGCTATATATATATATAGTTTACAGCATCGGCTCTTAACACTTCACATTACTATTGTTGTTTTTTAGTTTTTTAAATTTATTTAGCCTTGATTTGCAGTTTGGCTCCATCAGCCATCTGGATCTAGTCTTAATTTCTACATTTTACCTTCCAATTATCCAGACTTTCCTGTAGTCTGGCTAAGAGGAATGAAAGTCAGCTGTCGTAAGACGGAGTACATGAGAGTGAGACGTGGAACAGTGAGGCTACAAGGAGCAGAGGTCACACAGGTGCAGGACTTCATTACTTGGGGTCTGCTGTCCAGGAAAATGTGGAATAAAGAGGCGCTAAAGATACTTCAGGCAGGATGGAGTGGATGGAAAAAAGTTTCAGGAGTGATTTGTGACAACAGGGTGTCAGCAAATGTCACAGAAAAAGTTTACATGACAGTGGTGAGACCAGCTATGTTGTATGGTCTGGAGACAGAGACGTGGACAAAAAGACAGGAGACAGAACTGGAAGTAGCAGAAGTGAAGATGTTGAGGTTCTCCTTAGGAGTGACAAGGATGGAGAAGATTAGGAATGAGATCATCAGAGGTACAGCACAGGTTGAACAACTGGGAGATAAAGTTGGAGAGGACACACTGAGATGGTTTGGACATGTCCAGAGGAGGGACAGTGGTTTGGACATGTCCAGAGGAGGGACAGTGTGTTTATTGGTAGAAGGCTGTTAGAAATGCAGCTGCCAGGAAAAGGACAAAGAGAAGATCTATGGATGCAGTTAGAGAGGACATGGAGGTAGTTGGACAGAGGACAGAGTGAAATGGAGGAGGACTCTGTGGAGACCCCTGAAGAGGAAACACCTGAAAGAAGAAGATACATTGTGTGATTAAAAGCTCTGTATGGGTGACTCAGAAACTCTTTGTAGAACCTGAAAATGTTACGAAGGTGCTACGTTTGGACCGTGCTCTGCTGCTGCGGCCATCTTGGTTACAACCAACAGGATCGTGCCATGTGTTCATCGTGGAGTTACAATAACCAGTTACCTCCATACAGCAACCATGCAGCTCCACGCTCAACTGTCCTTCCTTCATGTTTTAAACACAACTCAAGAAGAACTTGTTCTCTTTGTGGTCTGCTGGAGGATTAAGATAGAACGGTGAATGTGGTCAAGGTTCTTCATGAAAGCTTCTTCATTTGCATTCCCTCGTGCTACTGAAGGTGTTTCCTCTTCCAGAGAAAAGCTGAAACTGATGCTGGAGGTCCAGAAACCTCCCATGCACACAGCAAAATTCAAGAAAACAATCCTGGTGTAGATGTGATACCGTTGTTTGTCTGGCATGATCTTCTTAATGGTAGCTGCATGCTGTCAGGTAAATGGCACCAACAAGACCCGAGAAAAGGTGCTGATGTAGACGGACGTGGTTCCATCGTTGTGAGGATGATCTGACCTCAAGGATGCAGAAATTATCAGAAACAAATAAAACTGGTGACTTCTGAGAGCAGCAGCAACACGATGTCTTCACACTGGAGCAGGTTTTCTGATGGTTTTCCCTCCAGGATCTAAAAAAAACAAAGTGTCTTCTGAAAATCAAACACTTTTCTGCTCCAGGCACTCGTTTTTAGTTCATATTAGGTTTTCACATGAATGGACATGTTTTATTTCTCTCTCTGGTTTTTATAACAAAACTGGAGCTCAGTTACAGTTCCTTGCTTGAAATTTGGTAATTTCATTTTAAACTAAACATTTTGTCATGAGGCGTTCAGTATATTTTGCAAACAGGGTCATTACAACTCAACCGGAGCCTGGATGAAGCTTGTTATTGTGAAGAAACGCAGTGAGCGCAGCGTTGGCTGCAGTGGAACGTTGGTGGGACAGATGTTATCACCAACAATCTCTGTGGAGGATAACTCCCTCCAGCTCCTGTAGCTGCGCAGCTTCAGAGTTGGTCCTGAGAAAAGCATCATCAGCTGGACCTGCAGGACATCCGACACAAAGCTGGAACCTGTCTGTAAAGAGTCTGATGGGCCTGTCGATGAAAAGCACACCAACCAAACAACGGGTCTCAGAGCAGCCTCGACCCCCACAGCCCCTCTGAACAACAAGACTACAACACCACTGTCTTGTTGTTGGTGTGAGAGTCTGCAGAGAAATGACTCCCACAGCCAGGGGCGATTCTAGGATCTGATCTTTAGGGGTGCTTAGCCCCGAGTGCTGACAATGACTCTTGGCTTGAACAACGCCGTGACCATGTAAGTTCAATAAAAAAAAGTTGTTTCTTTGTGTCAGACGAGTATGTGTGCAGTCTTTGTACACATACAAACATTTTGTACTGAACTACTACAATGTAATCTTCAAATAAATAAAGCAAACAAACGCTGTACACAATTTCCATTCATAAATATCAGAAATAATTCTAAATGATGCTTCACCCCTCTGTATGGTTTTTCCCATTGTAAAATATCATTGCATTGCAAATTGCCATTTGAATAAAGGTGCCAATAATGAGTTTCCCCCCATCGTTGGTGTCAGAAGCATTTGTAATGTGTGTGTGTGTGGGGGGGGGGGGACACTGGTGGGGGGTTCTAGGGGTCCTACCCCTGAAAATTTTGAATGAAGTAGATGTCATTTCCTGCATTCTGGTGTATTTAAATGGGTTGTTAAACATTTACTTTTACCTACAAACACGATTAAATAATTATTTTAGACAGATTCCTCGTTCAACTAGTTCATAATATCTGCATCCTGTTTTTTAAACGCAATCCTATAGAATTAGAATAGAATAGAATTATGGCTATGGCTAAGATAATGAAATTAATGTGACACAATTTATCACAAACAATGACTTTAGGGTTGCACCTGACTTTTATTTATCAATCAACCTTTATTTATACAGGTAAATCCCATTGAGCCTCGAGGACTCATTTACAAGAGAGACCTGATTTCAACAAAGAAAGATGACAACAATGGACAACAGCAACAACAATAAGCAGTTATAAAAACTCATACTACAGTTTTTTTGTTTTTTTTAACAAATAGGATGGCTAAAAGGAAAAAGGTAACAAAACAAAAAACAGCTAGATTCCAAGACAAATGTATAAAACTAAAAACAGGAACATGTCTGCATTGGACCCTGCCAGGAGTCCAACAGATTCTTAAAGCCACTTAGAGAGGTCAAGGTCGAGAGCTTCAAATCTTTTTGTAAGATATTCCAGGAAACAGGAGCGGAGTAGGAGAAGGCCCTTTTGCCTAGTTCAGTCCTCACTGAGGGAACACTGCAGGTAATAATGTCCTGAGAGCGCACTCCGTAGCTGCACTCACACAGAGACATGTAGGAGGAGATGTATGAAGGCAGCAGACCAAGAAGTGATTTAAAGATGAAAATGTACCAGTGAGAGAGTCTGCGTGAAGTTAATGATGTCCAGTTAACCAGTGAATACTGGGTGCAGTGGTGGGTACAATAATCACAGCCAGTTATGAATCTTAGTGCACCATGATAGACAGCATCCAACATCTGCAGGGTTCTTGTAGGAGCGTTCATGTAAATAATATCACCAAAATCAATTGAGGGAAGGAAAGTCACAGATACAAGGCGTTTTCTAGCATTCAGGGTTAGACAGGATTTGT
Source organism: Nematolebias whitei (assembly GCF_014905685.2). Classification (NCBI taxonomy): domain Eukaryota; kingdom Metazoa; phylum Chordata; class Actinopteri; order Cyprinodontiformes; family Rivulidae; genus Nematolebias; species Nematolebias whitei. The sequence continues at coordinate 49,504,592 of NC_056504.1, forward strand.
TTCTGAAAAAGAAACCCAGTTTAATTTTCAGTTTCTTTACCAAGTTTTCCACATGGAGCTTAAAAGAGAGATGTGAGTCGACCAAGATACCCAAATATTTATAGGAATCAACAAACTCAATGGGGACACCATTTGAGGATAAAATCGGAGGAAGAACTGCTGGGACCAACTTCCTATTTGAAAAAAGCATCCCTTTGGTTTTTTCAGCATTTAGGACAAGTTTGAGGCGGAACAAATCAGTCTGGATGTAGTTAAATGCAGATTTCAAAAGCTGGAAAGCCTTAGCAACTGTTTTAGCTCGACAATAAACAACTGTGTCGTCAGCATAGAAATGTATGGATGCATTAGGGATGTTTTTACCTACATTATGTATGTAGATTGTAAAGAGGGTGGGTCCTAAGACTGAGCCTTGTGGTACACCATTGTTGAATGTTAAATAACTGGAGGAAGTACCATTATGTTGTTATGTTATTTAGTTTATTTTATATTTAGTTTTATTTGTAACACAACATGCCATTGTGTTAAACCAGTGATCCTCACTATTTTTTCAAAAGAGCCATATTGACAGATCAAAGTCAAGGTGTGAGCTGTGATATCACCCCAAGTCACTCAAATAAAAGAAAATATAAACAACCCACCTATGAACAAACAAGAAACGGCCAGCACATTATCTGTTTAAACAAAATGCACCTTGGTACTGAGGTGAGAAGATGTGGTTCATGTCCTTGACTTTCTTCATGTTGTGTTTGTAATTTGTTGTTGCAGCCACAGTGAGACATCCAAGATGGGCATGGGTCACTCAGTTTCTCTGTTTTTGCTTGATAGTGTTCGTGATTGAAAATGTTCACTCACAGGTGTAAACGTTTCAGCTTTTACCCAAACCCCATGAAGAAAACAAGTCAACAATAACAAAGTCCATGCTCAACAACGGATATGTTGTAATATGTGTACGGATGAAGAAGCCCCCTTCATTATATTTCATGTTTTTATGCTTTTATTCATGTTGCTGTAATATCTTGTTATTAATATTTGATCCTGTGGTCTTTTTTGGTAAGCACTTTGATAACGGTTACTGTTTTAAATGTGCTATATAAATAAACGTGACTTGACTTCACATTTTCACCTGCCCCCTCATGTAACCATTTCTAGAACTGGCCCTGCTTAGATGATCCTACTTCCTTCACCACAGATGACGGCAGGTGCGGAGACGCGTACGGCCGGTAGCTGATCCGTCTGAGACTAACAGGATTTGTTTTTCACGTCTTTTGGTCAGCGGATGCACGCGGCCGATGATCAGCTGATCCATCTGAAGCTTAACAGGACTTTTGTTTGTTTTTTCTCTACCGGCCGGTCGGACCTGCCTCCTCCTCAACAAGTAGATTAACACAATATTATTTGTAAAACCGCATCAAAGAAGCCCGAGCCGACACGCGCAATTATTGCGCAATGCGCCAGCACGTTTTAAAAATGTATTGTCTGTGCTGTGTATTGTTGTAACCTGTCACCAGAGCCACCAATAAAGCACGGGGAGCCGCACAATGAGTATCCCAGTGCTAAACAATGGTGACACAGGGCTGCATGTTTAAAAATAGGAATATTAACTTTATACAATAACCAGGTGCAGTTTGAATAACCACCAACAGTGAATTTATAGAGGGGGGGCAGCATTTTACTTTTTTCTAATTTATTGATCGGCCTACTCGTAACAGAAAATGGCATCATGCAGCTTTCACACTACTTTTTTGTTTAAACTGCATTTTTACTGTAGTTTATTGTTGTCATCGTTTACTGTTTTGTTGTCTGTACTTTACGTGTCTGGAACAGGTGTCTCTTGTAAATGAGCCCCCGTGGCTCGTTGAGGCTAGCCTGAATAAATAAAGGTTGAATGAATGAATGAATTGCACTGTGCCAAGAAGTAGTGACACACAGAACAAAACACTTTGTAGTCAGTTTTGTCAAACTGCATGTAATTATTAAAACAAAACCGGTTTACAGGTTCCCTTTCTAAGCTAGCGGCGCACAATACAGCCACGCTAGCTAAGATGCTACAGACGTAGCGCTCCGCTTCTCCCCCACATCGTAACCCTCCGAACGTTCTAAAATGAAGGAAAACATCCAGATTTGATTGAACGAAACATACAGCGTTGCATTAAAAATGCTAACTTGAGGCAGGAAGAGCAGAAGAAGAAGAGTCGTGAGCAGGAAGTTCATTCTTCAAACTGAGTTTGAGGTTCTGGAAGCGGCTCCAGGCTGCGTCTGACGCAGGTGAACTCGTGATTTATGAGAAGCGGTTTTTGTTGGTGTGCGTCTGCGATGACGACTTCCTGCAGCTTTTTGCTTCGTTAACGGGTTTGTTTTTGGTGACGCCTTGAAAATGTGCCGTTATGATGTGCGAACGCTCGGGTAAATATTATTTTCACAAACATTGGGTCATTTCTCTGAAACCCACAGAAACCGAAACGTTGTGAGTCTGGGGGTCGACGCTTTGCTTGGGTTTGTGGGTTGAAGTGTTCGGTTGCGGCGCGCGTGTGTTGTACATGTGTGTTGTTTGTGTACATGCATATTTATGTGTGTGCCCTTCTCACTGAGCTCTGGGAGTCTATAAAACGGTCTGTGGCTGTTCAGTGGGTGATTATATGTTCGCACAAACTTTACACGAGTGAGCTCACCTCTGCTGTGTGTGTCTGCGATGCCAACACCAACAGGGAGCTGGCTCGTCTGCACCTCCTCCGTCCAACTCCTCCTGCAGCCTCCCTGTTTTCAGCTTCAACTACTGCACTCAGATGATAAATATCCTCCATTAGCTCCAGCTGTCCTGTCCTGATTATAAGAACTCGGAGTGAGCCATGGTTAGGTGAAAGAGGTCAATATGGTCCACATCGTCATCTGACTTTATGTCGGGGCCAGGAGGACGAGGATCGATCCAGATATTGATAATATTGATTCAACATGCAGTTAAAGCTCAGAACGACACACGTCTTCAGCTACAGAACAGACGTCCAGTTTCTTTGTCTTTTTTAATTCATCATGTCTCTGAGAAGGCAGCACGGTGGATCAGTGGGTAGAGCTGTTGCCTCTCAGTTAGCAGATCGCTGGTTCAAATCCAGGCCGAGGGCCTTTCTGGGTGGAGTTTGCATGTTCTCTCCGTGCTGCGTGGGTTTTCTCCGGGTACTCCGGTTTCCTCCCACAGACAAAAACATGCGTGTTAGGCTGACAGGTAACTCTGAATTGTCTCTAGGTGAGAGAGAGAGTGAACAGTTGTCTCGTTTGTCTCTATGTGTCCCTGTGATGGACTGGAGACCTGTCCAGGTGTCCCCCGCCTCTCGAACAATGACTGCTGGACACGGGCACCAGTGACCCCCATGACCCAAAAAGGAAGCAGCAGGTAAATAGGATGGATGGATGATGGATGGATGTGTGTGTGTGTAGACCGGTCCGACACCAACGCTGGTTTTATTACATCTTTCATTACAGAAGTGACATTCTGCTCCTGAGTAGTCGTCAAGAGCCAAGATCAAATGTAAACACTGGACCAAACTGTTCTGTCAGATAATTGTATCACAACTTCAGAACCGATCCACTCATGCTAACATTTGTAGCGTCCATGTTTTCTTCTGTAAACACGGCAGGCTGCATGTGACGTCACGTTTTCTGAGGGTCACTTCAGAATCATGGACTGTTCCCCCTGGAGTCTGATGGAGGTCACATTTAAATTATAATCTGAATGACCACAGAACCATCAGATCTGAGCAGCTCTTTGTGATTTTATATCTGTGAAAGTGCTCCATATAAAACCAACAAAGTCCATGCGCAATAATCCAGGTATACAATCCAACATTTTTCAGTCAGGTCTTCTGGAAAGTTTATTTTTTTTGTGCTGAAACGTTTCACCTTCCATCCAGAAGACTTCATCAATCAAGGAAACACACAACACAAAACTGATTCTTCCCCCAACAGCTTACTTCAAAGTGGAACAAACCAGTTATGTTGGTGCTAAGATTGTCTCTTTGGCACGCCCCCTCCTCCGGTGCCGGCCCTCTTCCTCGTCAACAGTCATCTCAAACTGGTTCAAAACCAACAAAGTCCATGCTCAATAATCCAGGTATACAATCCTCTATGTATAAACTTTACTTACCTACTAACCATCAGAGCTAACTGTTGGGACCTGCTGTGTATGTGCTTGTTAGCAAAATATCTCATGATCAGCTGAGTCTGATCCCCAACACACATGTGAGGACTTTAGCTTTCTGAGTTTTATTTTTGTTTCTTATGTTGTTTAGTTTTCGTGTTCTCCTTTACAAATCTAGCTTAGTCAGCTCCACTCCCCTGCTCTGGCTCCGCCCACTCTCACCTGCTCCCAGTCTCAGGTGTCTCCACTTCCTCATCAGCCCCAGATGACTTATTCTGTCAGTTTTTATTCACTCGTAATATTATTGGCCTTCATGCCACAGTTCCTCGTGCTCGTCCTTCAAACCCCCGTGAGTTTTTTTTACTTTTATAAATAGTTGACTGTTAATATTTGAAGGAACTTGGTGCATTTTATTGTGTTACATCGAATTTCTGCCACATCATGCAGTCAGAGGTTCTGGGACCTGAACACCGTTTGGGTTTGTCTGAATAAAACCAGCAGCGGTTTGAAGTGACGACAAGCGGTTCAGGAAGTCCAGGCTGGGCGCTCTGTTTCCCCGTCTGTTCTTCCTCTGTAATCAGCGTCTCCCCAACACAGAAAACATCAGAACCAACCAGAGGCCAAGACAAACCGCTGGAAATAAATTCAGACGATAAAAAATCTGCTGCTGCCTCTCCGCAGTCCTGCACGACCCGACCGCTTCGACATGTGAGAGAGGTGTCATGTTCTGATTTTAGTTACGAGCGACGAACTGAGCCAACCTTCACTTCTGCTGGAAAAACAGAAAACAGTGAGAGTGTACGTTGGACGAAACGCAAAAATGTGTGAGCCATCTGATGCCACGAGGTACAAACCTTTATATTTAACCTGAAAACAAACCTCCCTCTGGGCTGGAAAAACACAACTCTGAGAGCCAACTGGACGTCAGAAGAGCAGGATTTACTCAAATCTTTCTCTGAAAGATACGTTTAAATACGTTAACTTTGTGACACAGTTCACTTTAAAGCACTTTACAGAGTGTGTGACAGGCACTTTTAACTTTTCAAATGTTTTAACTGAGAATTTTAACCTTTTTTTTTTTAAAGAAATATGTCATTTGATCTCAAAACGTTAAGTCAGGTCATCTGGACGGATTCTTCTTGTTTTGTTTTTTATCCAAAGGACTTCTTCAGTCTGAGGAGCTGCAACAAACTCAGTCCTATAAATATCACCTTCTCATTTTGGATCAACCCGTTTGTTGTTGACATCCAAAACCAGCTGTTCACATGAAGGACCATCAGCCTAACGACATCGTTAGTTCCCTCATAGCCGCTTGCTATTCACAGGGGGCTGAGTGATACTAGTAATAACAGCATTGTAAGAGGGGGACAGTTGGACACCGTGTCCAACTGTCCCCCTCTTATTACTAGGATCATCCATCCATTCAACTTTTATTTCTACAGGTTAGTCTCATTGAGCCTCAAGCACTCGTTTACAAGAGAGACCTGATTTAAACAAAGAACACAGATGAGATACGAACAATAGACCATATAAAATGAAAAGTAAATAAAACAAATTATATAAAAACAAAACAACAATACAATACAACTTTATTTAAAAAGCACTCTAAAAACAACACAGTTGGCCAAGTTCTGTACACTAACGCATACAAGCATAAAACCCGTGAAATCAACAGATACCATAAAAGTAATGAACTACCAAATCATAAAACAGTAAAACCAACATTTCAGCATGATTGGTCCACCTCACGGTTTGTGTCTCATGTTCCATGCGTGCTTTGAGTTTCCTTGTTAGTTTGGTTTGTGTGGCCACGACAGATGTTTTGGTTTCTGTGTTTGTTAATAAATAATTTTTATTTTACCTTCAAGCAGTTCAGTCTTTAGTCTTCACAAGCCTCACACATACAGGACTGCTGAAATCCAGAATCCTCCATCAGACCAGAATGGGATAACATTCCCACGAAATCCTCCGACAGCTGGTCTCCAAGACTTCTGACCCCTGGTCTCCTCCAGAACCACCAGTGACTGGTCTCTTCAGGTCCTCCAAGGACTGGTCTCCTCCGATCCATAAGGTTTTAATATTTCTAAACTGTTGCGTTTGGTTTTATTTAGATTTGACACAACCAGTGTTTTTGATTTGAGTCCAGTACTTAACTTTATGATAGTTTCATTAAAACCTGTCCTCTGGTTCATAAGGTGTTTTGCTAACAGACAGCTGAACACAGGAGTGATTACATGATCGACCACCTTCAGCAGAGATGAAAAGCCTCGGCGTTCTCACAGGCGGCTCATCTGCTTCTCATCCTCAGAAACTCCACGTCCTCGTCAGTAAAACTGTTCACCTGCGGGCTGCAGCTGCAATGCATTCTGGGACAGAATCATGATTTTTCTTACAGGAAGCGTGTTTCCTAAAGGACGCAGCGGAGCGTCTTTGCGCTCTTGACCACCACTCCCAGGTAGCTCCAGGTCAGGTCGGGGACGTTTCAGAGCCAAGTGGAAGACAGAAAGTTCTTCTAGCTGCAGAGAATTTCTTCGTACCTGCTGCACGCTCAGTTTCTGCTCCAACACTCACAGAGCGAAACAGTAGAAATCCTGTGTCCTGACGGTTTTAGTGGGCTCTGACACTCTCTGCGGTGCCAGGAAACACTTTAGTGAAACATCATCGCCTTCTCTCTCCTCAGAGTTGTTCTTTCAGCTCAAGGCCACATCACTCCCCACGTTTCTGCCTCATTTTACACATGGAAGCGTTTCCAAAGCTCGCTGTCGACAGATCACCGGCCCGCTCAGACCCTTCCACTGTGTCCTCGGCAGCGTGTTTTTCTAACTAACTGCTCACAAAGGATGAAATATCAGCTGCAGCCGCGGTCCGAGGGGTCACGAGCTACAAGATATAAAGACCTGATTATACGTCAGATCCAGCCTCGGAGGCCGACTGCCAAGTTTTCATCTGAAGAAAGCTGAAGGTTCGGCTCCGAATGAGAGGAACGGGTCCCGAGGGGCCGGGGTACAGGCCGGCGTGTGTTTATGGTTTATTTTAGAGACGCAAGTGGGTTAATTAATAAATAAACATAATTATTTTTTACTCTGGTAAAAACTGAAGCCCCCTGTTACCATCGGCCTGTTAGTAATCCATTTCTGACTGGATTTATTTTTGTTCCTGCAGTTTTAGGGAAACCCAAACAAGATTGAACTGTTGACAAAGAAAAACTCATGATCTGTTGGAGCTTGGGTTGGGGGTGACTCTCAGCTACTACCACCCCAAATTATAGCTTCACGTCTGTCAAAGAGATCATCAACATATGAGCCATTCAAGAAATGTCCAGGCCCTGTTTGGATCTTCTGCTCAGACCTCACAGCAGAACCATCATCCTGGGTTCAGTCGGGTCACAGGAAGTTGGACTGCTGCTTTCTTTGGTTCCCAACGTCGTGGTCAGGACCTCACCATGGGTCACGGGCACGTGGAAATCAAACGATCTTGAAACGTGGTTGGGGCACGCTGGGTCTCAACTGTAATGACAAGATGAAAACAGTAGTGAGAAATGTTTGAGCAATTATTTAATTATTTAAAAGCTTTAAAATCGTTTCTGCAACTTTCATTTTGTTGGTCCAAAGCAACAACGGAGGTGAAACGACCTCTGCGGTTGGTGGAAGGAGCTCAAGCCTCTGAGAGTTTTGTTCAAGCAGGAGGATGGAGCAATGGGTGAGTCCTCATCCTCAGTAATGAGGGCGTTGCTTCGGGTGGTTCTGGTGAAGGAAGTGTTAAGTCAAAAAGCAAAGCTCTGGATTTACTGGTCTGTCTACATTTCAACCATCACCTGTGGTCCTGCGGTTTGGATCATGACCAGAAAAATGAGATCCTGGATACATGCGGCTGACATGAGCTTTCTTCGCAGGGGGCTCAGCCTTGGAGATAGTGGGAGGAGCTTCATCATTCTGGGAGTAGAGCTGCTGCTCCTCCTCACTGAAAGGAGCCAGTTGAGGTGGTTCGATATTCTGATCAGGAGGTCACGACCCTTTGGAGACCCCGGGGCAGACCCAGAACTGAAGGATTATAGCCTCTGGCCAGGGCTTGTCTTAGGAGGTGCTGGAGAACGTCACTGAGGAGGAGGACTTGGTTTCTGTCCTGGACCTGTTTCCTCCTTGGCCCGACCATGGATAAATGACAGAAGATGAAAAAAACAGAAAAGTTTGGAAACTGATTCAATCTCAGCTGATCAGGAAGAATTTTACTGATTTTACAACAAAATGTTCAACTAAGACTCTGATGATTGTCACAAACTTCCCACTTTTCTATTCTCCATCCAAACATGTCTCCGTCCCCCCAGAGTGTCTCTCTGCTGCAGGACCGATGGCGTCCTCTGAGAGGTCAGAGGTCAGACACCCTTGGACTTCCATCGTAACGGAGCTCAGTTTTCTCCAAACAGAACATGCGGTACCATCAGAACTTCCTCCATAAAACACAATGGAACCATCAAACAGAACCTGTGGTACCATCAGAACCTCCTCC
>NC_056504.1:49518226-49518324 GCF_014905685.2 Nematolebias whitei
CTACTGTCTTGTTCTGTTTAGCTTTTAGCTACTGTCTTGTTCTGTTTAGCCTTTAGCTACTGTCTTGTTCTGTTTAGCTTTTAGCTACTGTCTTGTTC
>NC_056504.1:49518334-49540902 GCF_014905685.2 Nematolebias whitei
CTGTCTTGTTCTGTTTAGCTTTTAGCTACTGTCTTGTTCTGTTTAGCCTTTAGCTACTGTCTTGTTCTGTTTAGCTTTTAGCTACTGTACTATAGATGTTGACGACAGCCATTTCCATTCTCTTGGCAAAATCCACCACCACCTGTCCTTCCTGGTTTCTTTTCTTGACACCAAACCTGTCCATCACTTCCTCATCCCCTCTGTTTCCTTCACCAACGTGTCCATTCAGGTCTGCTTCCATCACCACTCTCTCCTCCCTGGGAATACTCTCCATCACTTCATCCAGAGCTTTCCACAATTTATCTTTCTCCTCCACATCACATCCAACCTGTGTAGTATAACTGCTGGCAACATTTTGCATCAGACCTTCTACTTCTACCTTCAGACACATCACACTATCTGACACTCATTTCACCTCTACTACATTCTTTGCAAACTCCTCCTTCAGGACCATCCCTACTCCATTTCTCTTTCTATCCACACCATGGTAAAACAGTTTGAACCCTGCTCCAATGCTGCGAGCCTTGCTGCCCTTCCATTTGGTCTCTTGGACACACAAAACATCTACCTTCCTTCTCAGCATCATGTCAGCCAGCTCTCTACCTTTGACTGTCATTGTCCCCACATTTAGAGTTGCAACCCTCAGTCCTACATTCTTGACTTTCCTCTTCTCCCTCTGTCTCCTGACACGTGTCCCTCCTCGTGGTCTTCAACCAACAGTAGCACAATTTCCGCCGGCACCCTGTTTGTCAACAGCACCGATGGTCGATCCAGTATGGTTTCACTTTGATGAACTCCCATTATAGTTTTGACAAAAATGTTTTATGTCGGATGCCTTCCTGACACAACCCTCACCATTTGCCCAGGCTTGAGACCAAAACCAGCGATACACTGGCTTGTGCTCCCTAATGGCTGGTTTACCCCAAAACAGACCTGAGGGAAAAAAATGTGATAATAAATAATAAACGTTTTAAACTTTATTAAAAAAAAATTGGAATTCAAATTATTTTCACATGGGCAGTACGGTGGCGCAACTGGTAGAGCTGCTGCCTCTCAACGAGCAGGTCCCCAGTTCAAACCCCGGTCCGGGTGCTTTTCTGGGTGGCGTTTGCATGTTCTCTTCGTGCATGCATGGGTTTTCTCCGGTACTCCAGTTTCCTCCCACAGACCAAAAACATGCATGTTAGGCTGATTGGTGACTCTAAATTGGCCCTAGGTGAGAGTGAGGGAGTGAATGGCTGTCTCATTTGTCTCTATGTGTCCCTGTGATGGACCGGAGACCCGTCCAGGGTGTCCCCGCCCCTCTCGCAGAGTGATTGCTGGACATGGGCATCGGCGACCCCGTGACCCAAAATGGAAGAAGCGAGTAAAAGATAATGGATGGATGGATTATTTTAACATGAAACAACATTAAAAAAATATATAAAGTATAAACATGTTTTAAAATTGAATATTTATTAAAACAAAATATGTATAAAACTTTTTTCCAGTGGTAAGCATGTTTTTTGCATCAAACTTGGTTTCCAGCATAATATTTTATAAAATCATGATTTTACTTTTATTTTTTACTCTCACGTATATTTTCTATATTTGTTTTTATTTCTATTTTTATGGTTGGTATCGTATGGTTGACGACCCAAACAGGTGAGATCACAAAATATCCGACATGTCAGAGCACGGTCCGTGTGTGAATAATGCAGAATGCAGCAGAAGCAGGGATTTAATGAACTTTGACGGCCATGAAAGGACAAACACCCCCTCAGCTCCGACCTTCTGCCCCTTAAACTCAGCCGTGTGCGTCCGCCGACCATTAATAACTATATAAGCAGTCAAAGTTTAATTTAAAATGTCGTGGGGTGGGGTGTTGCTGTTAATTTGTCAGGTCGAGTGGGGTTCGGAAATGATGGCTACGGGCTGGGGCTGGATTTTTTGGCCTGGATGCAACTCTAAATCATGTTCGGAAGACGTTTGTCTTCATCAGGTCTAAAATGTCTGCAGTGTTTGGCGCCCTCAGCTTCAGAGAACTGCACGAGAGGCCTGGTTTGTTCCTAGATCAGCTGCAGGTTAGACAGTAACTACTCACCCTCACAGTGGAGGCTCATTGGGCTCTTTGTCTGCCTGGTTCAGCGAGAAGTTTGGGTCACCTGCATGAAGGTGTGAACTGGACTGGAGCTGACCTGGGATCAGGCATAAAGCTGCTCTAAGTTTTATAAAGTTAAACTCTGAGAACTCTTCTGTTTAAAATTTGTTCTCGTTTGACGTAAATGACTTCCTTCACCACACTTTATGATAAAGAATAAAGCAACAATTTTAGCTTATTGTTGTAGGTAAAATATACACAATTGACCTATTTTCAAGTTAATTTGATTTCTGTAAGACACTTTTACTTGCTGAGATGAAAAAACGTTGGCTTAAACATCTTGTTCTAGAATAAAACTATCACAACCAAGGCTTTAGTTTTCCTAAACGTTTTAACCTTTTTTTTTATTTATGTTTTTATTAGAAAGTGTAACAGTAAAAAATGCATCTGACTTCATCTAATGAGTTGAGAGTGTATATTCATGTTTAATTCTTGCATGTCAGTCCATTAATATTTCTACATGTACATTATATTTGCACACAAGAATAAAACCAAAATCACTGATAGCACTTCAGGAGCTCCATACAGCCACTGGGTTTTAATGTCTCATTTGTTTAAAAATTGTAACAAACCTTATAAAAGCATTCTAAATGAATTTGCAAAAAATATTAGGTTTAATCCTTTTTACATATCGCCCCCAAAAAACCCATCTATGTCCGTCAGTGACGTCACTGTTATCAAGGCAATCGGAACCTTTCTTCGTTCCGCGGTGTTCTGGTCGGACGAGACTCGCTGCCGTACAGATTCCATTGACATTGCTGGGACAGGTGATATCAAACCCGAAGTGTTCGCCGCGGGTGACCGCAGCGAAGAGGCAGCCCGCTCCTCGGTTCTGACACCGGGACTTTGGAGCAGCCATGTACCGGCGGCCGCTGCAGGTTGCCGCCAGAAGCGTCGTGAGAGCGGCGAGTAGCAGGAGCGCCCGCGCGAAGGTAACGGCTAGCTAGCAACTCCAAGCTGCAGTTAGCTTGGAGGCTAACTGTTAGCCTTAGCTTGGAGGCTAACAGTTAGCCTTAGCCTGGAGGCTAACAGTTAGCCTTAGCCTGGAGGCTAACAGTTAGCCTTAGCCTGGAGGCTAACAGTTAACCTTAGCTTGGAGGCTAACAGTTAGCCTTAGCCTGGAGGCTAACAGTTAACCTTAGCTTCGAGGCTAACTGTTAGCCTTAGCTTGGAGGCTAACAGTTATCCTTAGCTTGGAGGCTAACTGTTAGCCTTAGCCTGGAGGCTAACTGTTATCCTTAGCTTGGAGGCTAACTGTTAGCCTTAGCCTGGAGGCTAACTGTTAGCCTTAGCTTGGAGGCTAACTGCAGAGCTGGTGATAAAAAAGAAGCAAAGATGAAAAGTGTCGGTCTGAACTGCTTGTTCGGGTCCAGCTTGAAGCTCCCGGAGCTGTCCGTGAGCCCGGGACAGGTTGAGAGCGAAATTAACGAAATCAAATTTATTCTGATGTGTTCAAATGACATGCGTTTTGTTATAAATGTAGTAGGGTGTGCTAAATAAAAACTTTAAAAGAGGTAGTTTATCAAAACAAATTATATCGAAAGAGAAAAATAATTTACTAATTATATTATGTACAGTAGTTGGTTTCAAATATAAACTCAAAACGTCATAATTTCTACATATTTTCAAAAGATTGTCATGAATCTTCAAACAAATATTCTTTAATGGATGTTGAGAAGCGTTTCAAGTTGCTAGAATAACAATAAATTATATATATATATATTATATTACATAGCTGACAATTCAAACAGGTTGATTTTAGTTTTATCGGTAGTTAAAAACAAACCAACTTCTTGTTTGATGGTTAAAAAACAACTTTTGCTCCTTCAGTAACTCGGCTAAAGTTTTAAATTACACTGTCATGACTACGTCTGAAATAAAGACAGAATAATAGATGGATGTCTGGCTCATTTCTCGTTTGCTATCGATGCAGATTCTGGTTATTCCAACCTTTAACCAATAAAAATAAACTATATAAATATTTAAATGGTCCTGCCAGGGTTGGAGTTAAGCCAGAGTGAGGAACAGATTCTTCTTGTAGATGATTCAATTCATAAACTGAGTCATCAAACCGTAAACGAACATTAGAAATAATAAGTGTAATAATTTGTCACAGTGCAGTTTTAGTCAGAGCAGCAGCAACATTTCTCAGAGATATTATTTGATTGTTAAAAATCATATGTACACGTGCATTCCTGTGTAAAATCCTCATTTCTTTGTTTCTCGTGTCCTGATCAGCAGTTCTCCTGACTGCCAAAGTTTCTTTCGTTCATTTTCAGTCCTTCAAACTGATCCGTTGTGTTCACAGCTGAACTCTGAGTCATTCATACACGAAACGCCTCCGACAGTCAAAAACTAACCCAGAGTTGTCGACTGAAACAGACGGGTTTAAACTCGGACTCCCGTGTCCCACAGAAACAACCTGTTCCCGCTGCTTCAGTTGAATCGATGAAAAACACCCAAATAATCCGATTTTAGCTCGTCCATCCTGACTGTGGACTTCTTATATCTTTTCATTCTTTAAAGACTATTAACCAAACTATGTCCAGTTTGTGTTCAAACTTCAGGTGTATTTTATTAATATAATAAAAAGTAAAATTTTCTGTTGAGAAAAACTGCAGTTGGAGCAGAAATAGTTTGAGATTGGTGGCGTTTTATAAAAGTGATGCATGAAGTCACATTTGATGTAAAATAGTTTGTTCTGTCCTCGTTTTAGTTTTGAATGATGTCGTGAGTTTGTGTGAGCTCACTTCCTGTTTCCTGCAGGTGTTGGAGCAGGAAACCTACGCGGGAGCTTCAGCAGCCTGTCGGTGGACCAGAATCAGCTGTTCGGCACCGGGTCGGACTCTGCACATGGACTCTCAGGTACCACAAGCCCGGGAGCGTCGGGAGTCTTCTGGGTTTAATTGATCCCTTGGAAGAAGTGACTCTGAAATGAAGGATCTGAGCAGACGGAGGCGGATTTTATTTTTTAATCTTTTCTCAGTGACGCTTCCATCTTTAATATTTTTGATGGATTCTTTCTGTCATTTCTTTAAAGTTTGTGGTATTTTCTGATCCTTATTTAACTTCACAGCTGAGCAGTTTAAAAGTCTTCAGCTGTGCAGTTCTGTCCTGCTCTCAGCTTCAGCTGGCTAAAAATCATGATCTTTATGAGGAGCCTGTTGTTTCTGTTCTCCTTAAAATAACTTTTGTTTAGAGCTGCAAACCTGCATGACCCTTAAATTAAAAATGACTTCATTTATTTCAAGTTTGTGGACGTTCGTTAAGAGTTCAAATATCTCCGCCCTGAGAATCAAGATGGAGGACGTGTTGACCAGTTCTGTTTGTTAGACGCCTCGGTCGTTTCTGACACGGAGCTCGAAGAGAAGATTTGTAGGAAATGATTTGAGTTTTGATCTTTTGGTGTTAAGGAGCCATTTTGTTTATGTTTTGTGTTGCAGCTGTGCAGCGTGAAGGAGACGGCCCAACACGCGCAGGAGGAGGTCGGAGCTTTCACCAAACTCTTCGAGGCCATGGGCTTCCCATCGCCGCTCAAATACAACAAATGGGTGAGCAGAGCTCAAACGGGCGCTTTGATTCTAGGAGGAATCGGATTTACATTTCGAGCTGCAGAAACGGCCGGTTCTGTCTCTGGAACCCAGTGAGGACGTTCTGATTGAAACATTCAGGGGTTCTGATGAAAACAGGAAGAACAGTTTCTGTAAATTGTGGGATTTTTTTTGCAGCACATCAGTAAGATCTGGGTGTTTTAGTCCAGATGTTGTTCAAACGTTTCCTCGTAACTTTATTTAAGGGCCCACCTTCAGTTTTTTTTTTAACGTCCAGGTTTGTCCTCTTCTCATTAATTCCTGATCATTTCCTACAGAAAGTTTCCAACTTTAAAACTCCTGCCACCCTAGGTCTGACCAGTTTGTTCAGCTGGAAACTTTTTGTTGAACCATTTTTTTAAATTCCAACAGTTTTTACTAGAAATTTGTCTCGGGTGTAAAACGAGTCGCTGATTTTTGTGTTTTCAGAAAATCAAGATCGCTGCCCTGAGAATGTACACGTGTTGTGTCGAGAGGATCAACTACGACGACTTCTTTGAAAGTACGTGTGTTAGCCGGGGCTTCTAGAGCAGATCCGGCCTAGAGATCCGCGGGGATCAGGTCTTTGTTGTGGCCCCAGACTCTGGATCGAGCTGCTCTTTGATCCCCCCTCTGCAGAGTCTGCAGTGTTTTGTAACGTTTAAGTTAAGACTGTGTTTGTTGCAGGATGCTCGCTGCCGGACACGTTGAACTCCTGGTTTCTGGTCACACAGCTGCATGTTTGGTGAGTCACACGAAAACAAAAAAACACTTTGATCTTTCAGGACGTCCTCTGAGCTCCACAGGTGCTGCCTGTGTGGACCGAGGAGGTGCAGAGCTCACTGGATCTAAAAACAACCTCCAGATTCACGTAGACGCTGCTGTCGTCTCGGTTGCTCCTCACTGGTTGCTCCTCACTGGTTGCTCCTCACTGGTTGCTCCTCACTGGTTGCTGTTCTGGTTCTGTCAGGATGTGTTTGGTCCGGATGCGTCAGGAAGGCCGCGAGGGAAAGTTCTTGTGTCACTACATCGTCCACTCCATGTGGGGGGACGTCGAACAGAGGAGCAAAATCATGGGGGTGAGTCGCTTCCACGTGCACACGTGTGACGTGTCCTGACACCACATGCATGTAAACAAGTGCCACAGACGTGTAAACAAATGCAACAAACATGTAAACAAATGCAACAAACATGTAAACAGATGCAAATGACATGTAAACAGATGCAAATGACATGTAAACAAATACAACAGGTTCATAAACAAATGCAACAGATGTGTAAACAAATGGAGCAGACATGTAAACAAATGCAACAAACATGTAAACAAATGCAACAGATGTGTAAACAAACGCAACAGACGTGTAAACAAACGCAACAGACGTGGAAACAAATGGAACAGACATTGTAAACAGATGCGATTGACATGTAAACAAACGTGTAAATAAACACAACAGACATTTAACCAACGCTGTTCAGAACCTGTACCTGGACAACAGGCTTCATTTACAGTCCAACATGTCGGTGGTCGGTCATATATGTTTTTGTTTGTTTTAATGATTTGGACTGAACCTAAATGTCTATGAACTAGATTCTGGTCTTGTTACTCGTAGGTTTTACATTTGAACCCGAATGTTCTCTGAATTTGAAACTTGCTGAAAGCTGCTTTAGTCTGTTTGTTTTATTTTCTCTGGAAAATGTTCAGAAGTGCAAAACTAAAATCCACAAATTTAATGTTCCGTTCCGCTTAGATTCAATATTTATAGTTGTAGTTTCTAAATCTTTAACAAAGATCATCGGGAGTTCAGATCCGTTTCTCCTTTTAAACAAAATGTTCCCAAACCAAATTCTCCGTTTGATTTGAAGCAGAAAACTCCGACAGTAAATGTTTTTTAGAGCTCATAGTTTCCTGCGTTAATGAACGGGATCAAACCTGAAAACTATGAACGGCTTGTTTTAACGTTTTGAAATAAACGGATGATGTTTGAAGCAGCCCGGTTCCTCTTCATCAGCGCTGACCTCAAACCGACACAGACTCTTCCATCAAAGTGAGTTTTCTTCACGGTTCTGCTTCAGTTTTAAACTGGGCCGGCCCGTGCTGCAGCACGACGCCGTGAGCGGGAAGTCCAGCCAAGATCCTCAGAGAGCGAGGCTGGCTGCGGTCGCCATGGCTACAGCCGGTCCCGACCCCTGAGAGGACCTTCAGAACCTTCACTGACCCCCCTCAACACTTTCAGCAGAACGTCCTCAGCCAGGCCTCTCAGTCTGGTTTTCATGTCCGGTCTCAACACGACCCACTTCGTCTGTGCTGTCACAGCGCGGCCACTCGAAGCTTCTGTGATGTTTTATTTATTTATTATTTATTTATTTGTTTATTAATTGTCCACAACACGGTGCAGTCATGGGCGACACCATCCTCTGTCACGGTTTCCCTCTGCCGGTCAGAAGTCGGTTCAGTCCAGCTCTGAGTTCTGTCATCGAGTGTCTGCTCCTCCTCACAGCACCACGTGTTGGTTTACATCCGGCCACTTTAAGTGACGTATTCAGCTCGGCCCAGTAGGTCCAAAGAACCGAGCTGGAACCCGGTGAGACCGCCCGGTGGAAAGACTCTGAAACCAGAAGAGTCGAGCCAACAGGCCGTCGGGGATCTTCTCCTCTGAGCTCCATCCTTTGTTCCCTGAGTTCTAGTCTCCTCATGGAACCAGGAACAGAACCTGTGGAGACAGAAGGTTCTCCAGCACCGCCCCGTCCGTTTGGAGCTCCCGAGCTGAACTGTCCTCGTTCCGATCTCTCGTTGAAACTTTTTTGTAACTAATTTACTCTGAATTCTTTTTAAATTTGTATTTTATTCCTTGTAAGTTTTAATCTGAAGACCTTTTGATTCCCTGGAAAAAACTTTTAACAATAAAAAGTTTTATTTTTAATACTGTGACAGGACTGAGGAGCTCACCGTTGGTCCTATCAGAACCGGACCAAAGTGGGTCACTGCTGTTTTCAAGTGTCTCCGATGTGGAAAGTTTCTACGGTTCACCTGAACGCCGAGTCGCCGTCAGTTTGGGATACACGCTTCTTCTTCTCTGCCAAGATGTTGGCAGCAGCAGCTAGTTGTAGCACTTCCTGTGGGGGTCGGTTCAAGCAGAAATCTGTGAAGGTTTCTAACACCCAACCTGTTTTCTGATGGTCCACTCTGATCCTCAGTTTGGTTCCACAACTTTAAAAATTCAACGGAACATCCCTTTAATCTGACAACGGTTTTCATCTCAATTAGTCCAAGCCTGTTCTGGGAGCAGACTAATTCCTGCACTCAGTGGGTCTCTGCAGTCCAGATCTGGTCCGGTACCTGAGATTCAAATTTCTTTAATAATTTATTACAGGATGTTAAAATGATAATGAACGTATGCAACGTGTGTTTACAGATAAACAACTAGTTGTTTGTTGTTTGTTTAGATGCTGCCCACCGTTCACCAGAACGTTTCTGACATCATCTGTTTATTCTTTAACTTAATGAATCAGCTGGGACGGGTTCTAAGCTGCAGCAGAGGGTTCAGTTCTGAGCTCGGCCCGAGCCGTGATTGGAGCCGCTCTTGGGTTTCACGTTGATTGTGATGAAGAGCAGGAAAAGCCTTCATCGCTTCCTCCTGCTGAAAGCAAACAAACGCTGCGGCTGAAGCTCGCAGGACGTTCTGGACCGAGCAGCGCCGCCCGCGGGACAGTCGAGACATTTTGTAAAAACTCGTGGATTCACTTTGATACATATAAAATATGTTCTAACAGCTTTAACGAATCCATCGTGCTTTTTTACAGCTGAGAATTCAGAATAGAATAAAATAAAATAGACCTTTATTGTCGTCGCACACGAGTACAAAGAAATTCGGGTTTGCTTCCCAGAACAAAAGTAAAAACTCTAATATAAAACAAATATATATATATATATATATATATATATATGTGTGTATATATATATATATATATATATATATATATATATATATTTACCTGTCTGAATAAGGATTAACCTTTTTTAATGATTTTTTTCTTTGTCATTTTTTTATTTTATTGATTTTTATTATTAAGGATTAACCTATCTAAATAAAGGTTGAATGAAAAAATACATCTATACAGCGAACCCTCGTTTTTCACGGGGGTTACGCTCCAAAAAGAACCCGCGAAATAGTAACCTTTATTTTTTTTGCAATTATTATACAATGAAATACTCCATAATACATTCAAACCAAAGAACAAAACCTTTTTACAGGCCCAAGCATTTGTTTAACAAATAAAAGTACTGTAAAAAATTTTTTTACAAATAACTACTGTACTGGAGAGACTCTTTAGCCAATCAGAATGCAGAACACAATGCACGATGCAAATCCACGAAGCAGCGAGACCGTGAAAGGTGAACCGTGTTATCGCGAGGGTTCACTGTATATATATATATATATATATATATATATATATATATATATATTTATATATAAAACTGTATAAAAGGTAATAGTTACAGATTTGAAACACTCCAAATGTGCATCACAGGCAGACTGATATCACACTAGTTGTCTCTTATTGCACTTGTTCAGTTCTTATTACAGATTTTAAGTTCAGTAACGGCTCACGGATAAAAACAATTTTTAAATGTTTGTTCTCGTCTTGACTGATCGGAACCTTTTCCCTGACCGTAACGGGTCAAACATGTCCAGGGTGGGACGTGTCCTTTAACATGTTATGGGCTTTTCCTGTGCAGCAGGAACTGTGTAGATCTTCCATTGAGAGAGGAGGGCAGCCCACGATCTTCTGGGCTCTGTTGATAACTCTCTGGAGCACTTTCCTCTGATCCACTGTGCAGCTAAGACACCACACAGTGATGCAGAATGTTAAGACGCTCTCTACGGAGCATCTGTAGAAAGACGCATGCAGTCTCTGGGTGATGTTCCTCCTGAGCGCACTCAGGAAGTCCAGTCTCTGCTGGGCCTTTTTCAGCAGCTCAGAGGTTTTCACGTGGTCTCCAGGAAACTGTAGTCAGCTACTCCCTGCACACTGTTTCTGCTTATAATCAGGGGTGGGACCGCCATTTTCTTTTTTCTGTCAATGATCAGCTCTTTAGTCTTTGAGGTGTTGAGGAGCAGATTGTTCCCCCTGCACCAAGCAGTCGGTTGTTCCCCCTCGTCCCTGTAGGCGGACTCACCCCCCACTGATGAGCCCCACCACTGTGGTGTCATCAGTAAATTTGGCCATGGTGTTGCTGTGGTGAGCAGGGGTGCAGTCGTGTGTAGAGGCCATAGAGCAGGGGGCTCAGCACACAGCCCTGAGGGGCTCCTGTGTTAAGGCTGGGGGTCATAGATGTGTGATGGATTGTTGTCCAGCAACTATGAGAAGTAAAAACTTTTATTTGGAAACAAACGTTCAGAAGTTTCTCCTGCAGGAAACTTCTAACTGCGACTTCACACAAATATTTAGATTCTTGTTTTTTCGTCAAAGCACGTCCGAACTGCGGTTCCATCAGGACCAGAGTTCTGTCTCGTTGGGCAACAGAACATCGAGCGACGTTGACAAAAGTCACAAAACTGTCCGAAGACGTGGATGTTTTTACGAGTTGAACCCAGAGCAGGTTTAGGATTCCACTGACTGAAGGTCGATGGTGGACTTGGACTCTCAGGGGTTTCTGTTGTGACTCGTCTCCTCGTCGTCTTCCTGTTTCTGCTGCAGGTCAACTCCGTTCATAGAAAAGAAGCCACGAAAGCCATGACGGAGAACTTCTACGCAGCCATGTTCGGCTACGATGAGGTCTGGCACGATTTCAAACATTTAAACCGTTCATCAGATCCCAGATGTTTGAACCAGCTGTTGATGTAAATAAAGAATGTTTGTTTGTTTGTTCAGGGGATCCTGTCCGATGACCACGTGCTGGCTGCAGCTCTGTGGAGAAACCTCTTCTGTTGTCAGTGTGAAGACCCCCGACAGCTGGAGCTCATGGTGGAATACGTCCGCAAGCAGGTACCAAACAGAACCACCGGACCGGGTTTCTGTAAGAACCCCCTCGTTCTGCTGCAGCTCTGAATGAAAACGGACTCATGGAAGCTCCTGCGTGTCTCTGGTCTGCGTTTACAACGAGATAAATGTTGTTCCTTGGACCAGAGAACGTTTTCATCAACATTCCTCGTGTTGGGGGAAGCAGAACTCCTCCGTTGATCTTGTTTACTCAACAAACACTCCACATGTTGTTGTAAACAAACGATGCTGCATCACAAGTTTTTCAGTTTTGATCTCAGACGAGGTTTGGAGGCAGGTTCTGGTTTTTATTCACTTTTCTCAGTTAGTTGGTGTTTTACTGACATCATGTGTTCACACACACACACACACACAGTAAATAATTTATAACACAAACAGATTAGTAATGTTTTCTAGATGATGTAAAGAACCGGAGAAAAGGAGGTTACTTAAAACCTGAAGCAAACAAACGTCCTCCTGAGCTGTTGGATCAGGAGGATGGATCTGTGGTTCTGACCCGATGGTGGGGCAGAGGTCTGAGTGGAACACATGGATTCTGTGGACCAGCTGAGATCAGGAGCATCGATGTTTACTGATCTGAGTTGTTGTTGTTGTTTGTTCATATCTCTAAACATTCTGGTTCTGCCTGCAGGTGCAGTTTGACTCTGGATTGTTGTTGTTGTTGTTGTTGTTGTTGTTGTTGTAAGCGTGGCTCGTTGTGTCTGCAGATGCAGTTCATCGACTCCCTGGACAGTGAGGACCTCCTGCTCACAGGGGAGGTGCAGTGGCGCCCCCTCCTGGAGGAGAACGCTCAGAGCATCCTGAAGGCGGTCAGTCCCACCTACAACGACGCGGGGCTGTGAGGTGAAGATCCACTCCCTCCTCTTCCTCACTAACCATCAGACACTTCCTGCTCGTCATCGTTGGACACTTCAACCCTGAACCTGTAGATTCTCTTCTTCTCTTTACTTGATGAAGCAACAGACAGGCGGGGATCATGACCCAGACCCGTCAGAACCTTTTCATCAACCAGGTCAGGAACACAAAACACCTTCATCATCATCTTCATCGTCCTGTTGGGTTTTCCCTCTCAAACAAACTCTTTTTGTCTTTATTTTCATGAATACTGTATTTATAAAGTATTTTGAATTACTGTGTGTCGGCGCTCTCTGTGTTTAAATAAAGTTTGGTTTGAATGATCCGCTGCTCGGTTCCCTCGATGAGCTCAGACCTGAACAAGAAGTAAAACTCTGGGACCTTGTCAAGATTTTCAAAAGCACATTAATAAAGTTTTCTGTACAAACGGGCCTCGATGGACGCGCCTTTTCTTTTCAGCCGAGTGGATCGATCCAGATGATCAGAACCGAGGTTCTGATTGGATGGGGTGGACTTCTCTTTACAGAAGTGCAGCGCAAGAAAAAGTTTAAACTTGTTTCTAAAACAAAAACCAGTCGAAACAAAATATAGCATGGAGGCTTCCGGAACGATGGCGGACGACACGGTCCCTCACGTCTGTTCACTAAAATCACCACAAAAAGTGAACTCTGAGTAAAACGGGGTGTTGGGATGAGTGGAGCCGGTTCTCTGAAAAAACGTTAAAAAAAGCAAAATGTCTGAGTCGAAGGATGAAAACGAACACGAGAACGTGGCGGAGGCTTCGGGACAGCAGCAAGTGGACGGACGGGCGGCAGGATGAACCAAAATCAGCCGAGACATGAATGAACTCCTGAAGACTTTCTGGACGGAGCTCAACCCGTTCCATTCATTCAACCTTTATTTTGACAGTTTGTCCTATTGAGCCTCACAAGAGACCTGATTTTAACAAAGAGTGGTGACAACGACAATAGACGATCGTAAAAGGCATACTGATTTATTTATTTTACAAATTAAAATGAAATGGCAGCCAAAAGGAAACAAAGTGGCGAAAAAACATCTAGATTATGAAGCGCTGTAGAAAACTAAAAACAGGAACACGTCTGCGTTGGTTTTTCTCAGGAACTGAACAGATGTTTGAAGCCACTAAGAGAGGTCAAAGGTCGAGAGCTTCAGATCTTCAAGATATTCCAGGAAACAGGAGCGGAGTAGGAGAAGGTCATTTTGTCTAGTGAGGGAACACTGCAGGTAATGATGTCCTGAGAGCGCACGCTGTAGCTGCACTCACGCAGAGACATGTAGGAGGAGATGTATGAAGGCAGCAGAGCAGATATAAAGCAAGAAATCAATTCTCTTCGATTAGATGCGGAAGATAAATTCACAGAGTAATTAAGAGTTGGAAGACCAGTGAACGAACTTCACCGAGGCCCAGAACGAGTGAGAGGACACGAACACCGAAGCCAACGACTCGATACGCTAACCAAGATGCGCTACATGCGTGACAAGATGACGGACCTTGAAGCAAGACCACGAGGAAACAACGTTGGTATATTTGCATCACCAGAGGACGGTGAGGGGGTTAAACCTCCAACGATGGTGATCAATTTCTTCAAGTCTGAAACGAAGGAAATGATTTAGAGGAAAGTCTGGAAGAGCAGACCGTCCAGTCCAGCTGGACCACGACTACCCAACAGAACTGGTTCAGAAACGACGCATGTGTACGAGCATGAAGACACTGAAGGAGCGAGGAGTTTGATTTCAATTCTTCTTGGAGAGAACATGCAAACTCCACCCAGCTGGGATTTGATCCGGCAACCTTCTCTCTGAGAGCAGCTAAACCAACTGAGCCACTGTGTCGCCTTAAAACACAAATTAATTAAATAAAATTATATTCACACAAAAGATGTGAAGAAAACCTCTAAATTCAACAGGGAACCCAAAAGTACCAGATATTTAGAAGAGAAAAAAAATAAAATTATAAAAATGAATAGATGAGGAGGAAATGTTCATATTGTTAAAATCATTCTGAGGTTTCTGTTCCAGGAGTTACCAAAAGAGGTCAGACTAGATCCGTTTACAAGCAGAGGCAGGATCATGGGTCAGAGACTGAACTTCAGCTAGCCAAAGAACAGGAGGGAGGTCTTCACTGAAATTAAGAGAATAGTTTTTATTATGCGTTCAAATAAAACATCTGTAATATTGATGTAAACCAGATTATTGTGGAAAATGGAAAGATGTTGAAACAACAACAGCCGATTCAAAACTTTGAAAGGAATAAAGTCTCTTTGGATCCTATAACTAAACACACTAGATGGTTTAAAATACCCAAGATACAAAACATCCAGGAAATTGCATGAAAATTAAAATGGATGACAAATAATACAATTTTAAACCTGCTCTGTTTGATCAGAAGAATAAAAACTGGACCTCTGAGGGCGTGGCGGGTTTTAGTTTTCAACAACTACAACACAAAGTTGTCCTGGAAGAACAAGATTTTTTGTTACAACAAAGTTGAGAAGCAAACGGCTGAAAAGACGACGGGGCGAGGACCAGTCACGTTTTATGGAAACGCCTGAAGAAGTGTTTTAGGAAATGATCAGTGAAGTGTTGGAGGACAAAGTCCCACTGGAACCTGAAGTGCTTGGTAAACTTTCAGAGGGACTCCTTCATGACTGATGAATAAAAAGCTGTGGAAACGCCATCAAGGAGCCACTGGGCTGCAGTGATGGAAGATTTATTCCTAATGGAGAAACTCACACACGGTGAAACTACAAGGGTCAAAAATGGACAATTTATAAGGAAACGACAGATGTAAAAAAGATTTTGTTCCCAGGCAAACGTGTTGAAAATATATATATTTATAATTATATAATAGATTTTATTATATATAACAATTGTTCTGATGAAATGTTACAAACTCGGTGACTCAGTAATATTTGAATGCTGAGTCAGCTTTTGATGCCTTTTACCATTTTTAACTAATATTTATCTTTATGCCAGATTTGGGTTTTACTCCTTTAGATGTGGTTGATATTTAGCGTTTGTAGCTTTAAGATGCTGTTTTTGGAGCTATTATCTAGCATTTAGCTACTTGTAGCTAGTGTTTTAGTACAATCAGCTTCTAGCTTGTGTTTAGCTGCTTTTAGCCTTGTCTGCTTCTTTTAGCTTGTATTTTGGTACATCTAATTAGCATTTTGCTCCTTGTAGCTGCTGTTCTTGTTTTAACTTGGTTTCAGCTTCAGTAAATTTCCGTGACGTCGTTCATTCTGAGGTGTTCGACCCTCCTGCTGCCCTCGGGTCAAGAGGACCCACAAGGCCTCGTGGTTTTGACCCAAGGGCAGCAGGAGGGTCGACATCTGTTAGAAACACTGATTCTGCACAAACCCTCTGAACGTTTGGACGACTGTGGATCAGAACCGCCTTAAAATAAAGTGCGGATGCATCAGATCTTTTTAAACTTCCTGCTGTGTGGAATCAAAACGACCTAAATGAGCTCGGGTCCACCCTGGGACCTGAACTGGGTCAGAACTGGGCCAGATTACCAGGATCCTGGTACACACTCTGACATCTGGGTCACCGAGACCTCCAGAGACGGAGCGGGTCAGGTCAAACTAGCTTAATAAATTCTTTATTTTCTCTTGTACGTGATTTAAACAGTCGGTTTCTTCACGCCTGAGGCTCGAAGACGTTTCTTCTTCGAATCATTTTATTTGTTTCTGATGGTTTTAATCAAAGACGGGCAGCGATGAACGCTTTGATCCTCCTTTATTCATGAAGAACATTATCTAACATGTCTGACCAGCCTGAGCGAGCAGCGCTGATCATAAATCAGAACTGGATCAAACGACAGAACTGGTTGGTTCTGATGAGACGTGTCGGAGCAGCATCCAGCCTCGGGTCTGAAGAATCTCCTCCTCAGGTCTGAAGAGTCTCCTCGGGTCTGAAGAGTCTCCTCCTAAGGTCTGAAGAGTCTTCTCAGGTCTGAAGAGTCTCCTCGGGTCTGAAGAGTCTCCTCAGGTCTGAAGAGTCTCCTCAGGTCTGAAGAGTCTCCTCGGGTCTGAAGAGTCTCCTCCTCAGGTCTGAAGAGTCTCCTCGGGTCTGAAGAGTCTTCTCGGGTCTGAAGAGTCTCCTTGGGTCTGAAGAGTCTCCTTGGGTCTGAAGAGTCTCCTCGGGTCTGAAGAGTCTCCACCTTGGGTCTGAAGAGTCGTCTCCTCAGGTCTGAAGAGTCTCCTCCTCGGGTCTGAAGAGTTTCCTCGGTTCTGAAGAGTCGCCTCTGGTCTGAAGAGTCCCCTCGGGTCTGAAAAGTCTCCTCCTCGGGTCTGAAGAGTCGTCTCCTCTGGTTTGAAGAGTCCTCTCAGGTCTGAAGAGTCTCCTCAGGTCTGAAGGGTCCTCTCTGGTCTGAAGGGTCCCCTCGGGTCTGAAGAGTCTCCTCGGGTCTGAAGAGTCCTCTCGGGTCTGAAGAGTCCTCTCGGGTCTGAAGGGTCCCCTTGGGTCTGAAGAGTGTCCTCGGGTCTGAAGAGTGTCCTCGGGTCTGAAGAGTCCTCTCGGGTCTGAAGAGTCTCCTCCGTCACACGTAGGTGACGAAAAATCCAAAATGTTTTGTGAGAAACGGTCGAGTCATCATCAACTGTTTGTAGTTTTTCTGTACGTGTTCAGGCTGTTTGTTTGTTTGTTTGTTTGTTTACTCCGCCTGTCAGTTAGTGCTGGGATGACTCTCAGCTACTACCACACTGACCTGAGCTCAGTGAAGATCCGTCTGACTTCACTTGAACCTTGTTTGAGTTTCTGACGTTGGTTAGTCGTGGTGGTTTTGATGAATCCAAAGATCAATCAGCTGATTGTTCGGTGACATTAAGATCAGTCCAATGTCTCATAAGATATTTTGCTGACAGATGAAAGTGTTGACGTCTCAGTTTCCAGCTGCAGCTCCGTCGTTTCTCACCTTCAGATGATTTCAGCTGAAATAAAAGCTGCTTGTTTTAGTTCAGGCTGCAGCTCTGACTCATTCTGTCGGTGAATCTTAAGTTTTATTACGTTCCTTGTTTTAATCGGTGTCCGGTTCATACAAATGATCTGAAGTCCTGCTGGTTGTCTCGTTTCTAGACGTTAAAGGAAGTCACGTCCTGTCCCTGAACAAGCCGAGCGCAGCCACAACAGTGCACGTTTGTGGAGGACTGTTTCATTCCAGCACGTTGTTCTGGTTCTGACTCCTCGCTGCGAGGTGAGCTGCTGCCAGCGAGCGTCGCGCCATCAATGCTGCTCTGTCTGAGTGTTGAATCCGTGGGAGGACGAACGCTGTGAAAGTCTGTCTGCTGCCGGGGACACGTCCTCGTCCGAGTCTGACGGAGACATTCAGGCTCGGCACAGTTCGAGGAGTTTCACAAGATGACTTTCTTTAGCTTCCCTCCACTGACTGACCGCCGCTGATCTGGAGCGCTCAGGTGTGAGTTACCACAACACCAGGATGGAAAGACATCAGCAATGACCTCAGAGCTGCTGCCGTCAATCTGCGAAGGGTCAAAGGTCATTTAGAGTCCATCGTTCTACAGAGAGAAAGATTCTTCACATTTCAGATTGCTGATTCACCCTGAAGGTCAGACCATGCAGTGACCACAGGCTGCAGTCAGCAAGTCAAAGTTCAAAGGTCATGGCTTGTTCTTTCTAAAAACAACGTGACGGCAACACTTAGGTTTGGAAAGTTTCATCTGAAAAAACCATGAGACTTCTGGACCAGAACCAGACCAGAGGACAGATGTTTACCCAGAATGCACTGCAGCAAACAGCTCCTCCCAGCTGGGAGCACGGCGGTGGAGGCTGATGGTTTGTGTTCCTGTCAGTCATTGAGTGGACCAGAACTCCTCTGGAGACCAAAGAGTTCTGGAGTCCAACAGCTGAAGCTCGGACCAAACTGGGCCCAACAGAACCAGCGTGCCAGAACCAGAGTCCAGAGTCCTGAACCTGATGGATCTTAACAAACACCATTTAAAAAACAACCACGTTTTATTTTGTGATTGATGAAAGTTTTAATTTATGGATCTTTTAAACTGGTCCTGTTTCTGTTTTCCTCGTTAGTCTGGCTCGCTGCACCTAATGTGGACTATTTTAAAATTAAAAGCATTTTTCAGACACGACTTTACCGGATTAATGTCAGAATAATTAAAGACTCGCCCTGACGTGAGCAGGATGTTCCGAGTTTAATGAAACTGAAATGATTTGGTTTCCAACCATCGTCTGAATCGTTTCTGAGTGTCGGCTGTTCCCACAGCGAGTTCACCCTCCCACTGCTGCAGGACGTGCCCCCACACCCCCGCTCTGTCAGGGACACGTTCTTATTATAACATCCATGGTTTTAATAATAAAACCTCAAACGAGGAGCTGAATGTTCACTGAGCACCTCCTGTTTTCAGCAGCAGGAGCTCAGATCTGTCGTGTGTGAGGTCAGCATCTGATTTAAACTTTTAACTTTAAAGGAATCTTCCTCTGACGAAACTTTAGAGTCATCGTTCAGCTAAAAAAAAAAAACGTTTCAGGTTTGACGGAAAGTTAAAAAAAACTGTGAAACTGTTGGGTTTCATGAACCAGAACCACCAGAGAGGTGGAGGTTCGAAAGCTCAATCATGCAGGTAGATAAAAACAAAAACGGTTAAATCTTTGTTTTGCACGTGTAAAGTTTCTGGGAACTCCACGTCAGGCTGAAGGTCCGCGAGGAGCTGTTTGTAAGAGATCTGGTTGGCAGGCCTCGACTGATGAAGTCTCTCGGATGAAAGACGAGATGTTTCTCCCTAAAAGAAACCGTCCAGATGACCTGATTTCACCTTTTTGGTTTTTACCTGAGATGAATTTAATGACCACATCACAAACTGCACTTTTTACCTTTTCCTTTTAATGAAGTGGCAGCCAGCCAAAAATAACATAGGTTATTATTTATGTTTATAATTTTATTAAAGTTACAGGGGCACCACCCGTTCAGGGAATTGAAATCTTTGGTCTAAAATCAAGTCTCTAAAAAAATCACCCAAATCTACTTTTATTTTCGTTTCTTTTATGTCTTCTTTATATTAAAACACACAAACAGTTGTTTGTGTAAAAAAACTCCATGCCTGTGACGTTTATTGAATATAAATGTATCAAAACAGTGATAGCATGTGAAATAAGACCGGGAACATGGAAAGAAAAAGGTGATGTCAGATATCCTGATGATCAATAATCCAGGTAGAAAAATCTAAAAAAGTCGGGTCCTCTTGACGGGTTCAAAAAACTTTCATCCAAAAGACTTCTTCAGTCTGATGTAAAATAACTTTTGAACTTGGAGAAGAAACGTTATCTCAATTTAGACCAAGCTTAAAAAAAGTTTTGTAAAACTTTTATCGCAGATTCTGAGTGGACTTCAGTAAAGCGTAAACTAAGCCGGCACTCTTGAGGTGGTCGTCGTTGAATGGAAGCAAACTTGAGAATCATCTTCCTCAGTTACCAGGTGGATGTCAGGAGGAAAGAGACCTTCTTGGTGGAGTTGCTGCCTTCTCCAAGCGTGTCATCGGCTGCCAGGACAAATTCTTTCTGGACTCGGCTCGAAGGTGTCCTGAGCTTCTGTGAGTGTGTGGACTTGCTCTTCTCCGACCCACACACGTCTTACGACCTGACAAAGACCACAGGAAGAAGATCAGCCCCCCACCCTATCAACATCAAGGGTACTAAGGTGGACACTGTGGACTGTTGCAAGTACCTGGGGGTCCACCGACAATAAACTGGACTGGACAGCTGACACCAACGCCTCTACAAGAAAGGACAGAGTTGCCTTTCTCTTCTGAGGAGATCAGGTCTTTAACATCTGCAGGACCATGCTGCAGATGTTTTACCACTCGGTGGTCTTCAGTATCTTCTTCTACACTGGTGTGCTGGGCCAGCAGGTGAAGAAAGCTGATGCCACCAGGCTCGATAAGCTCGTGAGGAGAGCTGGTTCAGTTCTGGGAGTGGACCTGCAGTCTCTGACAGAGGAGTCTGAGGAACCTGCTCCAGATCCTGAACAACACGTCACCCCCCCTGCATGACACCCTGGACTTGGCACCTTCAGTCGTAGACTGAGACCACCGAGGTGCTCCACAGACCAACACAGGAAGTCCTTCAAAGTTTTCAGCTCCTCCCCCTTTCTGCACAGAGGACAATAAAACTGATCCTGCACCACAATAAACTCTTTAATGTTTCTGCACCTGTTTAGATCTTTAATTGTTGGTATTTTTATATTATCTGTTATTTTTTTATATCTTGTGTGATTCCTTGTGTACTGAAACTCTGGCACAACAATTTCCTGCGGGATCAATAAAGTTCTATCTTGTGTTTCCTGGAACCGTCAGGACCTACATGGATCAGGGTCAGAGACCGCTGAAGGTTCTGAACCGTCTGCTGGAGACTAACGTGAAGTAAAACCTTCGTTTGACAGAAACGGACAAAAAAGCTCAAACTAACAGTGAAGGACGTCACGTCCGTCTGCTTGGAAGGAAAAACTGAAACTAATGGATGGATTAAGATTTTTGCACGGTTCTGTGTGAACTAAAGATCTGGAGCTTCTGTGACGTCGGCACGTTTGTGTTGTGGCTTGAACAGCTGGTACCGGTGCAGAACCAACGCACACGTGCGCTTTGACCTCGAATCGCTCTTCAGATTCTCCTGTAGTCACAAACGGACACGAGCACAAAGGAGCTGCTCTGAGAACCTCTGGGTTCAGGTCCGCAAACGTTCAGACAAAACCCACAGAACCAGAACCTTTTTGCTCCAAACGTCCAACAGAACTTTGTTGAAACTCAGACAAAGACCTACATTTAGACGTAGAAACTGTTTGACTCCTACGTCAGAATTTATCTGAGGCTCCAAAACTGAGATCCTGCTTTCTGCTGCAGGTAAGATACTGACGGACCAGCCCCACTCCATACCTCCGTTTAACCTTGTGTTTTGAAGTTTGGATCTACTGAAGGTCACTTCCTGTCAAATGACGTGTCTCTGCACCAAGCTCGCTGCTGGCCTCCTGCAGACCATGTTTCTGAGATAATCTGGATGTGACAGGATTATAATCCATTTAAATGGAGTTTATGTAACTGGCGTGTTTGTTTTCAGCACCCTGAGAGGATTTTTGTTGCAGTGTAAACTCCTCAAAGTGAAGGAGTCGTGTTTTCTCCTCCACCTGCAGAACGAGTTCACTGATGTGTTCATAAGGACCTGTCTGACGGCTCTCAGAAATAAATCCAGAAAGCTGGAAGAATAACAAGAAGCTGTCAGACTGACGGGCTGCAGCTCACGAGCACGTCATCGGGTTCATGATCCTGACAGATGTGCACCTGTAGATCACCTGCAGAACACCTGTAGATCACCTGTTGTTGTTTTTATTTAACCAGGAAAATCCTATTGAGATCACAGATCTATTTTGCAAGGGAGGCCTGGACCTGAAGGCATCTAACATGCATGTTTTGGGTCTGTGGGAGGAAACTGGAGTACCTGGAGAAAACCCACACATGCACGGAGAGAACATGCAAACTCCACCCAGAAAGACTCCAGGTCCAACCGGGGATTGAACCCAGGACCTTCTTACTGTGAGGCAACAGTGCTAACCACTGATCCATCATACTGCCATGCTGTATCATCTGTAGATCAACTGTAGATCCTCTGCAGATCACTTGAAGATCACCTACAGATTACCTGTAGATTTTTTTATTTATTTCTTGCAGATGACATGTAGATCACCTGCTCACATATAGATCACCTGCAGGTGACCTGTTGATCACCTATAGATTACCTGTAGATCACCTGTAGATTACTTGCAGGTCACCTGTAGATTACTTGCAGATCACCTGTAGATTATTTGCAAATCACCTGTAAATTACTTGCAGATCGCCTGTAGATTTCTTGCAGAGCACCTATAGATTACATGTAGATCACCTATAGATCACATGTAAATTATTTGCAGGTCACATGCAGATCACTTGTAGATTACATGTAGATCACCTGTAGATTTC
>NC_056504.1:49540912-49541101 GCF_014905685.2 Nematolebias whitei
GCAGATCACTTGTAGATTACATGTAGATCACCTGTAGATTTCTTGCAGATCACCTATAGATTACTTGCAGATCACATGTAGATCACCTGTAGATTATTTGCAGCTCACCTGTAGATTACATGTAGATCACCTGTATATTGCATGTAGATTACATGCAGATCACCTGTAGATTACATGTAGATCACCTGT
>NC_056504.1:49541111-49547889 GCF_014905685.2 Nematolebias whitei
TACATGTAGATCACCTGTAGATTACTTGCAGATCACCTGTAGATTACTTACAGATCACCTGTAAGTGCTGTTCTGGGTTTTCTCACTGTCAGTGAAACTCCAGGTGTCTGACCTGTTCAGGGAACACGCTGGTGTCGGAGCTGCTGGATCCAGTCGATCCACTTCCTCGTTTCCGTCTCTGCCCGGAGCAGAAAATCTTCTGCAGGTATTTTTATCTCCTTCAGCCTCAGGAGTTTCCAGTTTCGTTGTTTCTCACCGTGTTGGAGACGTTCTGTGACTCAGAGGTTCCTGACAAACATTAATGTTCAGAAACCTGGACAGACTTTGTGACGTCAGCTGACGCGGGTCAAACATGTGACTGAACCAGAACTCAAGAAGTCCAACTGGTTCCTGTTCTGTTCTTTTCATGTTTGACCTTTTTTTGAACCAGCAGCTCTTTGGATGAAAAGAACTGATGGAAAAAATAAAAATAACTTTGTCCTTTTAGAAAGAAGCAGAACTGATGAGCTGCTGGTCTGGAGATAACGAAATCAGATTACTGTTACATCGCTGTAAGATTGAACTATTGATCTATTTATTCTATTTTATTGATTGATGGATTTCATTTTGACCCAGCTGGGACTCTAAGGAGCGGGTTCAGTGTTTTAAGACTGTCCGGTCCCGTAGAGCAAACCAAGAGCTGAACCCACATCCTGGACACAAAGTTCTTCCTGGTGCAGGCTGCTCCTGGTCTCTGATCCAGTTTATGGTCTTCATTTACAGGACCTGGGGGGGGGACCCTGGTTTGGGAACCTTGGGGTCTTGGCCCGTGAGCTTCAGGGTGACCCAGGGAAGCCCGTACACACCTTGGGGTCTAAATGGGGTAGAGGTTGAGCAGCTGACTTGGGACCAGAAAGTCACAGGTTCAACTCCCTGCCATGCCCACATGTTGTGGTGTCCTTGAGCAAGACACCTAATCCCTAATTGCTCCCCGGGTTCTTACATATCTGCCCACTGCTCCACCTGGGTGCATCTCAGGTGTGATGGGTTAAATGCACAGAATTAATTTCATCGTTGTGTCGACATTATTCCTGGGGGCTCTGCTGTGGAAATGACCCTGGGTACAACTTCCTGTCAGACAGGAAGTAGCTGTTAGCATTGGTTAACATGGTAGCTGAGCATGGACCGCAGTTTATTTGAAAGTAATTTACATTCAGTTTAACAGATAAAACTGATTGTTTTTGTTCACATTTATTTAACAACCATAAAGTTTACTAAAAGAGCCGTGCTGCATTCAGGTACCTGCTGTGTTCAGGGCTGCAGAACAACCAGAACAAACTAAATCAGTGGCTACAACAACAGAGTTTGAACATGGACCCACAACAAAAAGAGTTCCTGTGAAAACAGGTTTAGTTTCATCTCCTACCTACAGATGAAGAATTAAGAAGAACGTGTCTGAAACAGGGCAGCACGGTGGCGCAACTGGTAGAGCTGCTGCCTCTCAGCGAACAGGTCCTTGGTTCAAACCCCGGTCCAGGGGCCTTTCTGGGTGGAGTTTGCATGTTCTCTCCGTGCATGCGTGGGTTTTCTCCGGGTGCTCCGGTTTCCTCCCACAGACCAAAAACATGCATGTTAGGCTGATTGGTAACTCTAAATTGTCCCTAGGTGTGAGTGAGAGAGTGAATGGTTGTTTGTCTTGTTTGTCTCTATGTGTCCCTGTGATGGACTTGCGACCCGTCCAGGGTGTACCCCGCCCCTCGCACAGTGATTGCTGGACATGGGCACCAGCGACCCCCGTGACCCAAAATGGAATAAACGGGTAAAGATAATAGATGGATGGATGGATGGGTGTCTGAAACATCTGAACTTGAAGAGACCACCTAAACTCTGCATGTGAGCTCATTTCACTTTGTTGACAAACGGCCGACGGAGGAAAACCTGCATCCTACTTTGTGTCTGGACGACAATAAACCACCGGAGAAGAGACGCCGGATCCTCAGAAGGATTGAAAACAGTGACGAGAACATCAGGGATGATTTCAGGTGTATGGAGGTCACAGCTTTATATATTTGTTCATCTTCAGTTTTATGATTTTCTCTGTAATGAACCCGAGCTCAGTGATGGAGGACTTTAAGACTTTTTCTGAGCTCTGTGTCTGATTTAAGGTCAATAAGAGTGTGTCCCACCTGTTTTAACAAAACACCGCCGACCTTATTACTGTGGAGACACTGGTCCACCTCAGAGCTGTTCAGCTTGTTCATCGTCGGTTCTGGTCTGCCGGAAGTCGCGCCCATAATTCAAGCATGGGGATAAGAACATACAAAGATGATAACACATAGCACTTTCTTTATTTCTTTGCAACAGAGGGTCATTACATTTCAAAAAATAAAATTAAAAAGCAAATCCTGGCCAAGTTTCATGAACCAATCTTTAAACTGATTTAATAAGAATTAAAACAAGCAGGATGTGCACGTTTGGTCCCCGTCGAGGGTTAAACGCAGCGTTTCTCCGCGTCACCGCCTCCGGTGTCATTAAATCTGGCTCTGGCCTACATTTACAGCTGGAAGGCAGAGCGCCAGCAACAGGTTTGGTTTCATCTTCAGAACCGGGCCTCATCGTGCTGCAGTTTGAGCAGTTAACCTGCCGCTCCTCTCCGCAGGCCTCGTGACCCCGACTGCATGCAAATCAGAAAAGTCTGACCCGAGCACAGAGACGTATTCAAATAAAGGCGAGCGTGAAGCTCCTGCAGCTCCAAGGTGTTTGGTTTGACCACCCGCACCTCCCTGTTGGGTAAACACTGACTCACACGTCAGCTTCACCTCTTCCCGGATGTTCTCCACAGATTAGGGACTCTTGAGCGCCGAGTCATCCCGGCAGTTTCCACTTTTATTGGTGGTAAAAGTTCAGTTTTATGATTTATCTCATCCAACCGCTCCCGCTGACACACACGAATCGAACGAGTTCATTCTGCAGCGTTTACTGTCATGGAGCCAAGAAGCAGAAGATCACGAGGCATTTTGAAGTCCACACTGAGCAACCTGATTGTCTGAGGGCAACAAGAATAATTTATGATAAGAATGACTTCCTGGAGAGAGATTCAACTCCTGGTGCCATTTCAAAGGAAACAAGTGCTTGTCTCTCAACTTGTTGGCACAAAGTTTGTTTCATTCAAACATCCGTACAGAAAAAAACACTCAATGTCTTTCAGTTTTTGTTTTGATAGAAATAAGATTCAAACAAATTTATGAAATGCAAGTTTTTTTTGTCCTGATGTGTAGAAAACCCACAAGAGCAAAGCTGCAGCTCTTTGAGTCAGCAGGTGAATTTTGCACACGTATCAACACAGAAGCTAAAATATAAAAATAACGTTCGCTCCCTGTGAAGCAGCTGTTCTTTAACAGAAGAACCTAAAGAGAAACATCACGTTTTATAACGTTTGCTTTTTGTAAGACGCCACAAACGCCCGGACCGCCTAAAAAACGATGACAAAATTTACAACGAAAATCAATTAAATTAACCCAAAGAGAGAATTAACCAGGACGACAAACATAACCTCAGAGAACAAGAAAACGTTAAACATCCTGAAACATTTGACAAATGATGTCAAATAACGTGACAGTGATGCAAAACGATCACGACAAACTCACTCAGATGTAATTATCTTCATTTGCTGCTCGAGGACGAGTTAATTCACAACGAGGTTAAAATAATTCAGTTCATGTGAGGAAAAAACTCTGAATTTAAAAATATGATCCATTTAAACTCAATTTATCCCCATGGACGGTGGAAGATCCGACAGCAGACCTCAAGTCATCTGACGGTGATTAGAGATGACCCTCAGCTACTACCACACCACATTTAGCTCATTTCCTGTACATTTCAGTGAGTTGGGAACATTTCTGAGTTTTCTGAAGTAAATTAGCCGCAAAAATACACAAAATAATCAAACAATGATTCAAAAGAGAAACAAATCAGCTGCAGAAAATATTAAAAAACAAATAAAAACAGTTAAAGTGTCACATTAAACTCGAACATGTTCAGAGGACATCGATGTGGCGGGGCTCGTTAATATTCCCAAAGGGATGTGCATCCTGACGGAACCGAAGGAGAACTGGGTCTGCAGCTGACCTGTGACCCTGCACCGCAGGGAGGTTTCCATGGCCCCCATCAGGTGAGACCAGACAAGAAAACTTTTATTTGGGGTCTCAAAGTGCTGGGTCCTGTTTCCAGAGGTCTGAGGACACCTGCTAACAGGTCCCAGATCCACAGGAAAACTTCAGTTTTATCAGATAAACTTTTTAAAAAAAAAACTTTATTGAACAAAAGAACAAATGTCAATCTCAAATTACAAAATGAAACATATAAACATGTGAAGAACCCTCTGTCGTACCTCCTGAAAGTCAACATTTGCATAAAGTTTTATCAGAGAAACTCGTCATGGTTCAAATGAAAGACAGGAAGAACACTTTCAGAGTAAAAGCACGTCCTCGCACTGCAACAACTCCAGCTGGAATGTTTTCAGATTATTTCTAGCCATGCTTGCTTTATTTTGAAACTCCCGACCGGATGCGTCTTCTGGTTGTGAGCTGGTTGCCCCTGACAACGGCAGGAGGCGGAGTGGCGCGTCTGCGCGCTGGGACCAATGAGAGGGCAGAGGAGCAACAGGTGAGCAGGAGCCCCGCTCACCTGCAACACAGCACCGAGGAGCTGGACCACATCCGGACCGGACCGGACCGTGTCAGCAGACGAACTGTCCCTTTAATGCGGAGCCGAGGAGGATTAGTTTGACGCGAGGAGGAGTTTTCACCTGCAGCCGGATTATTAATCGGATTGATCGATGTTTCCAGAAGCCGAGTAGTTTCCGGTTGTAGTTCCTTCGAGCAGAGGTCGAGTCATGATGAGCTCCGAGGGTTTGAGGCCGAGCTCCTCCGGCAGGAAGCCGCTGGGGAAGCTGGCCTCCCGGCTGGAGGAGGTGAAGAACCCGTGGCGGCAGGGCTCCGCGCTGGAGCTGAGCCACAACGAGGCGGCCCGCCTGGCCACGGACGCGCTGCTGGAGCTCGGAGAGACCGAGTACCGGCGCGTGCTGGCCGAGGAGCGCGAGCTCAACTTCCTGTCCCCGCTGGAGGTCCGCTACATCACCCAGCACGGCTCCAGCAGAACCTGCGGCTCGGACTCCGGTACCGGCACCGAGCGGGACTTCGGGGACGGGGACGCCGTGTCCGAGCTCACGTCCGGGACTTACTTCCCCATGATGTCCGACGAGGAGCCGCCGATGCTGGAGCTGGGCTGGCCCGAACCGCCCATGAGGTTCGGCCCGTCAGAGACCCAGATCTACTTCCAGAGGGACAAGACCCACAACATCAAAGACCTGATCAGGTCCATGATCAACAAGGCCAAAAAGGTGAGGTCTGGACCCGAGGTCCCCACAGAACCGGACTGGGTCTGGTTCTGGAGGAGAAACCAGAGTTCTTCAGCTCAAGAACCGTTTTTATCTGCAGGGAGCAGAAGTTTAGTTCAAATAAAGAAGTTTGTTTACAGAAGACGGAACAGCAGCTGAAACCAGCTAAAGAAGCTGAAACTGGCTAAAGAAGCTGAAACCAGCTAAAGAAGCTGAAACCGGCTAAAGAAGCTGAAACTGGCATAACAACACTGACAAAAATAAAATAGAAAGTCAGTTAAAAGTAACAAAAAAATTAAAGCAGCCGAAAGACTAGCTAAAAGTAGCAAAAGTTTCATAAAGCAGCAACATTTTTAAATATCAAAGTGTAAAAACTGCAGAAACCAAAAGTCTAGCACCTTTTCATAAAACAGCCGAAGGTGCTGATATAAGAACAGCTAAAACAGCACAGTGTTGACAACTCTGGACTAAGTTGTTTTATGATTGTAGCGTCTTTGCAAAAGTCTTAGTTTACGTAACTAAAAGTGTTCTATCATTTATTATCAGTTAAAAGTTTAGTTTTGGTCAGTTTTATCAGTTTAAAGTTGATTTTTGGTCAGTTTTATCAGTTAAATGTTGATTTTTGGTCAGTTTTATCAGTTTAAAGTTAATTTTTGGTCAGTTTTATCAGTTAAATGTTGATTTTTGGTCAGTTTTCTAAGTTAAATGTTGATTTTTGATCAGTTTTATCAGTTTAAAGTTAATTTTTGGTCAGTTTTATCAGTTAAATGTTGATTTTTGATCAGTTTTATCAGTTTAAAGTTGATTTTTGATCAGTTTTTTCAGTTAAATGTTGATTTTTGATCAGTTTTATCAGTTTAAAGTTGATTTTTGGTCAGTTTTATAAGTTAAATGTTTATTTTTGGTCAGGTTTATCAGTTTAAAGTTGATTTTTGGTCAGTTTTCTAAGTTAAAAGTTGATTTTTGGTCAGTTTTCTAAGTTAAAAGTTGATTTTTGGTCAGTTTTATCAGTTAAAAGTTGATTTTTGATCAGTTTTATCAGTTAAAAGTTGATTTTTGGTCAGTTTTATAAGTTAAAAGTTGATTTTTGGTCAGTTTTATAAGTTAAATGTTGATTTTTGATCAGTTTTATCGGTTAAATATTGATTTTTGATCAGTTTTATCAGTTTAAAGTTGATTTTTGGTCATTTTTCTAAGTTAAAAGTTGATTTTTGATCAGTTTTATCAGTTTAAAGTTGATTTTTGGTCAGTTTTATAAGTTAAATGTTTATTTTTGGTCAGGTTTATAAGTTAAAAGTTGATTTTTGGTCAGTTTTATAAGTTAAAAGTTGATTTTTGATCAGTTTTATCTTGATCAGTTTTATCAGTTAAAAGTTGATTTTTGGTCAGTTTTATCAGTTA
>NC_056504.1:49547899-49550977 GCF_014905685.2 Nematolebias whitei
GATTTTTGGTCAGTTTTATCAGTTAAAAGTTGATTTTTGGTCAGTTTGATCAGTTTAAAGTTGATTTCTTTTGTGGGGGGTGTTTTTTTGTGCATCCAAGTTGATTTAAATCTAAAAGTAATTTATGTCTTGTTAAAGTGTAAAGTGAGTTTTGTGTTTGTTAGATTTGCTTTGTTCTGTTTATTTTGAGTGAATTTTGTCTCTTTGAGGATAAATGTTTCAGAATTGATTTGTGACGTGCACGGACAGGTCACGTGACCTGAGTTCAGCTGGAAGAATGGACTTCCTTCCCTCCTGATGTTTTGTTCAGGTTCCTCTGCGGTGAAGACTCGGGATGTTTTCCTGGTTTGGGGCTGATCTCAGAGCAGCCACAGCAGCGGTTCAGTGGGTTTGTTTGTAGACGGTCGGCACGCGCGGCTCCTGACTCACTTCCTGTTTCTGTGGCCATAAATACACCTGACGAATGTGCAGAAGACGACGCTTGGAAGGGTTCGGGTCCTGAGAGTCTGCGGCTCACCTCCCGTCACCTTTCGCCACATTCAGACAGAAAGCGAACTTTGACCTCCTCTGTTTGAAGCTTTAGTGGAAAAACACCGACGGTGCAGCAAAGAACTATCAGAAGCCACGAACGGACAGAACCCGTGTACGTTTAGATCCATTTACATCAACGTGCAGGGGAACACAGGAAGTCCACAACATTAAACTTACTGATTCACCCTCCTGCTGCCCTTGGGTCAAAACAACCACTGAGGCCTCAGGCTCATTTCACCCAAGGGCAGCAGGAGGGTTAACTGATCCTCATCAGTGGGACCACCTCAGATCTGTGTGTAACACGAACACCAAGGTGGAAAGACATCAGCAATTCCTCCGAGAAGAAGCTGTTGCTGTGCATCAATCTGGGGTCAAAGGTCGTTTTTAAACTGTCTGAAGTTCATCGCTCTACAAAGAGAAAGCTGGAGCAGACAGCTGACGATCACAGCTGATTCACCCTGAAGGCCAGACTGTGCAGTGACTCTACAAGCCTTACTCAGCAGGTCAAAGGTCATGACCTCTACGCTCTGTAAACAACATGGCAGCATGACTTATGTTTGAAAAGTTTCACCAGAAAGAACAACAAGACATCTGGACCAGAACTGGACCAGAGGACAGCTGTTTACCCAGAATGCACTGCAGCAAACACTTCACATCAGCGTGTCGCGTTGTGTTCACCGAGACGAAGAATGTCCAGATGTTTTCCTTTGCTGCACGTTTTAATCAGAAATTACATTTTCACTTAAATTCACAAAAATGCTTGTCGCCCGCTGCCTTGCAACGATCTGCGACGCTCAGCGGATTACTCTCAGCTACTACCACGCTGTCTACCACTGACCGGGTTCAGGGTCAACTCAAGTCAAGATGGCCGCCCCAGCCTGCACAAAGAAGCGGTAACTCCGTCAGTTTTACAGATGTTGAGGTGAACCCCGGCCTTTTATTGCGGGCGTTGTGACCCGTTCCCATGGGAGTTTGTTGGTTTGTGTTTGGTTTAAACGATCTGTTGCGAAGCGTTTTATTCTTTTTGTGTTCAGCCTTTAAAGTCCTCTCAGACCCAGATGTTAGAGCGGTCCCAGATGTTTGGATGGCTGGGGCAGTTGAGAATAAAGTTCTTGGTTTTTAACTCGTACATTTCAAAGTTTATTTGTTGAATCGTTCAGATAAAGAGCGACTCTGCTTCATTTCCTTTTTCCTCCTCGGTCATCTGGGACTAGAGGAAACGAGGCGGGGGTGTGGGGGGGACTCTATCTTTGGTTCCGATTGTTTCCGAAGCCTCTTTAGAGGAAGCGCTGCAGGAGAACTGACAGGTATTCATCTCTAACAGGCTCCAGTTTTGCAGATTTGGAGCTGGCTGCTGTTTGCAGCCGTGGATCAGTTTCTGTTCCCTCCTGATCAGGACTCCGAGCCGCCATGTTGATTTTTGTAAAGCTGTCATGTGAGCTGCCGTTCACGAGAACTGGAGGCACCGGTGGTCCCCCTCGGGGCCCAAAAACTGGTTTCTCCGGTCGCAGAGATGTTTGAAGTTCTTCCTTAAGAACACTAAATGACAGCTGGAGAGAAAATAGGACTTTAGCTGTTAGCTGAAAACTTCAGCTGATGGATGAGGCGTCCCTCTGGGTCTCTGCTCGGTCATTTCCTGTTTCTTTAGGACCGAACCTTCAGATCCTGTTCACCTGCTGCAGGGACGCTTCGTGCCTGACGCATCTTGTTGGCTTCCCTCAGATTGTTTAAGAGTGATTCACATCGTGCTGAAACACGCAACGTTCTAATTAGAAGTAATAAAAAAAGAAAACGTTTAAACGGTTGTTGCTCCGAGAGAAGCCTGGAGGACTGTGGGTCTGTCAGTTTAGGACAGATTTACAAAAACTGCTCGAAATAACATTTTAAAGAGATTTTGCAGCTGCTGCTCAAAACGAGAACATCATGAACGGTCTTTAAAACCTGAACGTACCGTGGAACCTTATTTTTGTAATTGTGACAGTGCCAGACTCTTACTGTGAAACTCCAGGTTCAGACCTCTTCCTGTTTCCTGCCGACCCTCTGAATCCTCCCGAACATCAAAGGTCTGATTAGACATGAAGGGTCTGTGGGGGCGGCCATGATGGAAACAGATGAGGAAGAAAAGCATGCTGGGTAATGCATAAGACTAACAAGCTGCTGGGTCAGTGGTTGTCATGGTGATACAAAGGGGAGGGGCTTCACACAGCAGCACTTCAGGCAGAAATGCAGAGTGAAAAGTAAACCTCAAACGGTCTGTGTTAAAACTAGAAATCGGGTCAAAGAACTTCTTGACCCGTGAGCAGCAGGAGGTTCTGGTGGTACCACAGGTTCTGTTTGATGGTTCTACGGGGTTTGATGTAAAATAAAAATCACTTCCAGTTTAAAGAAAAAACTCTGAGCTCAGACACAGTGGAAGTCAATGTCAGTTTGGGTGTTGACCTCTGACCTCTGAGAGGAACCATCGGTCCTACAGTAAAGACAATCTGAGGGGATGGAGACAGAAGTAGCTACAGGTGGACGGAGACGGAAGTAGCTACAGGTGGACGG
>NC_056504.1:49550987-49552661 GCF_014905685.2 Nematolebias whitei
GGACGGAGACAGAAGTAGCTACAGGTGGACGGAGACAGAAGTAGCTATAGGTGGACTCCTCCATATTCAGCTTGTTCGTGTAAAAAGAGTTAAAGTTCTGAAAACAGTTCAGTCCAACTTCCTGTGACCCGTTTAGACTGGATGATGGTTCTACTGGGACTGGGTCTGAACTGAACACCGGTGATGTCTGTGGGGGATTATGTTATGTTGTTATGGATTAATAAACACACCCACCCCCCGAACGTAGGAGGGTCTGCGGTGGAAGTGGTCTCCAGCTACAAGAACTTGGGTGTGCACCTGAACAACAACCTCAGCTGGAGCAACAACACCACCAGCCTGATGAAGAAAGCTCATCAGAGACTCTACTTCCTCAGGTTGAGACGAGCTGGTCTGGAAGCTCAGTCCTCACCTCCTTCTCCAGGTGTGCAGTGGAGAGCATCCTGTGCTCCAGCATCAACGTGTGGCATGGAGGCTGCACAGCTGCAGAAAGAAAAGCTCTGCAGAGAGTGGTGAAGGCTGCACAGAAGATGTTGGAGTCAGTCTCTCCACCATCACAGACATCTACACCTCCAGATGCAGGAAGAGGACCACCTGCATCATGAAGGACCACACTCACCCAGCACACACTTTTTGCCCCACTCCCCTCAGGAAGGAGGTTGAGGAGCATTAAGTGCAGAACCTCTAGACTGAGGAACAGCTTCTACCCTGAGGCTGTTAGACTCATGAATCTCTAACCAGGAGAATCACATCATGTTGCTGCTGATCTGTTTCATGTTGCTGCTGATCTGTTTAAATGTTGATGTGTTCATGCGTGCTCATCTGCTCACACAGACTCATGTTCTGCTGTTCAACGTAATGTTTTTATGCTATTAGTGCTTAGTGTGTTTTTAGTTGATGTTTTTTCTAAGTTCATATCTTAGAATAGAATAGAAACGACCTTTATTGTCCCATGGATGGAAAATTCAAGTGTAAAAACTGTGTAATCTTTGATCTTATTACTGTTTTTCTTTTACATTTTATTGTTGGATGTAACTGGGACCCTGTGTGCACGGTTTCGTTCCACCTCATACTCCATGTGGTGCGTACGACAAATAAAGAACCTTGAATCCTTGAATGTTCGATTCCTGATCCAGCTGCAGGATTTATGGTTTTTTACGTTCAGTGAATTAAAAATTGTGAAGGAAGTGAAAGAGCAGCTGCTGAAATCAAAGCGCTCCTTCATCAGAAACCTGTTCTGTTCTCTGAATGAAGTTCTGGTTCTGTTGGACTCACGTGTCGTCGTTTCTGCAGGTCATCGCTCTGGTGATGGACGTCTTCACCGACGTGGACCTGCTGTGTGACCTAATGGAGGCGTCCAACAAGCGCCGAGTCCCCGTCTACATCCTGCTGGACGAGAAGAACCTCAACTACTTCACGGACATGTGCTTAGCGTTGGACATTCAAGGCTCCCACCTGAACGTGAGTACAGAACAGAACTGGACCGGTTCTGTTGTTTAAGGAAAGACTCCTCGCCTTCAGACGGCGTCGGGTGTTCAGAGAGAAAATGTTCCAGACATCACCTCGTGGCCGAAACGTTTACCTTTATTTAAAATATAGTTATTGGGTCACCTCATTGAGACGGAGTCCACAGGGTCCTGAGACGCAGGGTCCTGAGACACAGAGTCTGCAGGGTCT
>NC_056504.1:49552671-49558022 GCF_014905685.2 Nematolebias whitei
CAGGGTCCTGAGACGCAGGGTCCTGAGACACAGAGTCTGCAGGGTCTTGGGACACAGGGTCCTAAGACACAGAGTCCTGAGACACAGAGTCCTGAGACACAGGGTCCGCAGGGTCCTGAGATGCTGGGACCTGGGACACAGGGTCTCCACATGACAGACAGCAGTCCAGCTCTAGGACCAAAGGAAGTCTTATCTGGACCTAAATGAATTGTTAAATTTCACTAGAATGAAAATCTTATTTAAAAACAAATTATATACACGTCTATTAAATTAATTAAAATAAAAATATAAAATAAATTTTACTCATGCATTTCCCTGTAACAGTTAGCTAACAGTTAACTAACAGTTACGGTAATCCTGGTCTGTCCTGCAGTTCCTCTGCAGAGACGACTCAGATCATCGTCTTAATGAACACGAGCGCTTTCTGAGCTGCTTCACGAATGTGACCAACAAAGATCATTTATTCTGGCTTTTTTATAATAAAGATCATTTATTCTGTCTTTTTTATAATAAAGATCATTTATTGAGTCGTTTCTATAAAAAATGTCTCCCTGTGCTGCTGAGTTGTGAACAGACCTGGTTCTTCCTGGTTCTGTTCCGATGATCCGTTTCTCTGAGTCTGTTTCTCTAACTCTGTGTGTGCG
The DNA here is from genome assembly GCF_014905685.2 of Nematolebias whitei. Classification (NCBI taxonomy): domain Eukaryota; kingdom Metazoa; phylum Chordata; class Actinopteri; order Cyprinodontiformes; family Rivulidae; genus Nematolebias; species Nematolebias whitei. Next base: position 49,553,316 of record NC_056504.1, read on the forward strand.
TGTGCGTGTGTGTGCGTGCGTGCGCAGAACATGCGGATTCGCAGCGTTTGCGGCGACACGTACTGCACCAAGAGCGGGAAGAAGTTCTCTGGTCAGGTCCTGGAGAAGTTTCTGATCATCGACTGCGAGGAGGTTCTGGCCGGCTCCTACAGGTGAGACCTTGCAGCGCTAAAAGTCCATGAGAAGACCTTCCATCAGACGACTGTTTTGCATGGCGGCTGATTAGCAGCTGTGAGGGTGGAGCGCGGCAGGAAGCAGCTGAACTGCAGGTGAAGTTTGCAAATTTCGGCGTGGCTAAGTAGCTGAACAAAGCCGACGTAGTGCAGCCGAAACTGTGAGAGCAACACCTGAGACGGTTCCAGGGGACCACAGAGATCAGGCCGAGCTTCTACAGGAACTCTGGGCTCAAAGTTCACGTTGAACAGCACAGGTTTATTTAGTTAAACTCTCAGAATAAAACATTTCACAAAATAAAAGTTTAAACACGAGAAAATTAAATCCAAACTGGAAAATTTCTGCAGAAGTAATGGAGGGTGCCAAAACTCATCACCTTTCTTCTCTAGAGCCCAAAAGTTTTCTTTTTGTCAGCTATGGTAGAGCAAGGATTTTACTTTGAAGAGTATCTGAGTTTTATTTTGAAACTCCAGGTTCAGTTCTCTTCCTGTTACCTGTTGACCCTCTGAGTCCTCCTGAACGTCAAAGGTCTGATCAGAGACGACATGAAGGACCTATAAGGAAACAGGAGGAAGAAAAGCATGCTGGGTAATATAGAATACCATCAAGCTACTGAGTAATAGTGATTCTCAAAGGGGGAGGGGCTTCACACAGCAGCACGTCAGACAGGAATACAAAAAGTAAGCCTCAGATAAACAGTCAGTATGAAGACTGGCAGTCGGCTCAAAGAACTTCTTGACCCGTGAACAGCAAAAGATGGTACCACAGGTTTATTTTACGGTTTTAATGGAAATCCAGAAAAAAGATTAAAAAACTAAGTAACTGGACTTTTATTTTGTAGCTGAAGATGTTTCACTTCCCATCCAGCGGGATCAATAAAGTTCTCTCTTTTCTGATCTTTCATCGGTTCATGCCTGGAGTTCCTTCTTTTTTCAGTCTGCCTACAATCACATGCAGATTAGACTAAAACCACAAAAACCTCCTACTTGTTCTAAAAAAAGCTAGCGGTCCTGTTTCTTTGTCCTAAATGTGCTTCTTCTGTTCTCGGGGAGAACGTCTCGTCAGTTTCGTCCTCACTGATTCATCCTCAGCTCAGACGGCGTTTCATCGTGTTCTGCTGTTTTTAGATTTAAAAGTTCAAGTTTTACTCGTGTAAAATCCAGACCTCTCACGGTTCTAACAGTCACATGGTGGGAACTTCCTATTATGGCTGAATTAAGTGCTTAAAGATGTCAAATTTAGAGTGGGAACTCGGCTTTCAGCCGATTGGAGCCCCCAGGAGCTGGAGTGATGCTCTGCTGGTGAAGTGTCGGAGTCGTGAAACGGACCGACTGTGCTGGGAAACTTGGTTTTAACACGTCGGAGTCACAGATCAGCACAGAAGGAGCGCTGGTAGTGTCTGCGTGTACGTGTTGGTGTCATTTTAACTCCTGCCTCGGCTTGTAAAGCCCTGGGCTGCCGGTCGGTTTGTTTTGAAGCTCTTCCTCTGGTTGACGTATCACGAGTTGAAATGTTGTTACTGGAGGATTAAGGTACAGGGTTGGGTCGGGCTCTGCTGATTTTTGGAATGAAGGGCGAGACCTAAAATGGTTCCGTTGAATTATATCGGCTGCAGCAGGCCTCCCCACCGCGAGCTTCTCGTAAATCTGATCAATTCAATAAAACGCTTTATTACCGGCAGGACGGTGGAGTTCAACCTGATCAGGTTAAATAAACTGACACTGAGAGAATATTTTATCAGTTTACATGAGAAGTGCTTTCATGAGTGCTAAAAATAAAAAGAGATTTTAACTCTAGGAGGGATTTATAACGTCCTTAGAACTCCTCAGGAATCTGTTCTTTTGTTTATTTAGAACTTTAAAAACTTCGTAAAAACTACAAACAACAAACGGAGACGTCAGAAGCTAACGGAAACATTTATTTTTCAAAACCCATAAATATAAAGGATGTTGTTCCTGAAATGTGAGTGCCACTGGGTTATTTAGAATATGCTGAGTCACTGGTTGTCATAGCGATTCCCGCCTTTTTGGGGGAAACGGAGTAAAAAAAAGGAGGGGTTCATCACACAGCAGAAAATTCTGCAGTCAAATCAGTAAACTTCAGCTGTGATTGTGTAAAAAGAGTTAAAGATGTGAAAACTGCCGTTCAGTCGTGGAAAGTCCAACTTCCTGTGACCCGTTTGGACTCTGAATGATGGTTCTGAAGTCTGAGCTGGAGATCCAAACACCACTGGGTCTTCACTAAAAACCACTGATGTGGAGATTTTTCACAGTTTCTTGGTGAATTTAATCATCGTACATTGTTCTGATACCAAAAGTCAACTGAGCCGCGCATTTTGTGTTTTTTATGGGTTGAGAGAGAGATTCTTTATTTGTCTTTCACATCACATGTGGTACATTTGGTGGAACGAAATTATGTACACAGGGTCCCAGTTACATCCAACAATAGAATGTAAAAGAAAAACAGTAATAAGATCTAAGATATGCACCAAGCAAAGCATTAAATAAAAATACACTAAGCACTAATGGCATAAAAACAATACGTTGTGTCAGGAAACGGGAAAAAAAAAGTTATTTGTATTAAATTAGTGTTTTTACATTGACTTCTTTAATTAATATCTTACCTGTTGTAGATGGCTCTTTGAATGATATTAAGGCTGTTTGCTGTCGTCTTAAATTGACTTAAATTTCATAACAGTTCATACAAATTATTTTATAAACCTTCACTCTACTGTCAGTTTTGCTTTACAAAGTACTTTACCTGGACTTCTGTGGTTCTTTGAAAACTCACAGCTGATAACTAGCTGTAGCACTTCCTGTGCAGCCTGGCTTCACTTCCTGCAGGAAAAGTCTTCATAAAAAACTACGTCAACCTCTGTTTAAACTCTGTCTTTAAACTAAAGTTATTCAAAGAGCTACAACGGATTAAAAATAGAATTATTCAAAACCTGAATGCAAATGAGCTCTTGAGGGAAGGGAAGTCTGAGATTGTCGTCATAGTCTGTTCCCGTAAAATGGTGAAATTATTTCTCTGCATTTAACCATCACACGTGAGCTACACCCAGGTGGAGCAGTGGGCAGCTACGTAAGCTGCCCGGGGAGCAGTTAGGGATTAGGTGTCTTGCTCAGAGACACCACAACATGTGGGAATGGCTGGGAGTCGAACCACAACTTTCTGGGCCCAGGTCCTTCTTTCCAGGCTCGACGTGTGATTATTCAGGCTTTGTTCATAAACTGTAGACTGTAAGAAATAAAACTTAAAAATGAAACCAAGATGAAATGAGCACGACGCAGTCAGACAGACGAGTGGACTATGAAACTACCGGTAATAATATGACTATATAACTTTGTGCTTCGGTGTTATTCGCTGCTCTGAAGTCATTTTGCCTTCAGCCTATTCAAGCTTTTATTTATTTCTCTTTAAATTCATGAAGTTGGTTTGAGCCAAATAAAAGCACTGAAGCAGATCAGGCTGAGTGGTTTCAGGATGAGCGGATGATGGAAATCTGTCTACCAAATAAAACGCTGCAGTGTTTATCTCAACATGTTTATGACTTTATAATCTTTGGTTTTGTTACCTCGATCAGTTAAAACAGTAAAACGTTGAAGTTTATGAGCTGTTTGCTGGGTAGCTGTGATCCGAGCGTTTCCTTCTCTGAAGCTCATTCTGGAGGAACTGATAGATCCACGGTTCCAGAAAGTTGTTCAACTGGTTCCACGCGGAGGCTTTTGTTCTGGTTTTACTGTAAAGTCACCCGAACCCTGACTTTCAGTTATTTACAACATTAAACTGCGTATTTTGAATGAAAATGATATAAAACCTTCCTGATGTCAGGGATTTACTAGATGTGAACGGGAACTGCTGAACTGGTTTGAACACACTGGTTTGTGTGGTCGACCTGTCGCCTGATGAGGCGCGTAAAGATGCTGCTGCCTCTCAGACTGACGATCTTCACGCGTGTCGGAGAAGCTGATGAGTCACAGCAGCGAGTCGTCGTCAGACAGGAAGCAGTGGCGGTCCGTGCATTTTACACCGAGCCTTCAGTGGCGTCCTGCCTGAATGATCCACCTCTTAATCCCATCAATCCCATCACAGCTACAGAAACCATTAATAATACACGGCAACAGAATAACATGTTGCTGCGTCACAGACACGGAGCTCATAAATGAAGGCCGTTACTGAAGCAAGAAATCAAAAACACAGTTCAACAAGTTCCTTCAGCTGCAGCTCATACAGATTATCAACAAGCCTCAATGTGGATGTAAGAAATAGATGAAATATAAAATATTTGAATTAAATGCATTTTATTAGCCAAAAGTTTTGATTATCTGTACACAAACGCCATCCTTTGTTTCCTCAGAGTTCAGTTCCTCTGTCCTCGAGGTCGTCATGGCGTTCAGTTCCTCTGTCCTTGAGGTCGTCATGGCGTTCAGTTCCTCTGTCCTACATGTCATCATGGCGTTCAGTTCCTCTGTCCTCGAGGTCGTCATGGTGTTCAGTTCCTCTGTCCTTGAGGTCGTCAGGGCGTTCAGT
>NC_056504.1:49558032-49567483 GCF_014905685.2 Nematolebias whitei
AGTTCCTCTGTCCTCGAGGTCGTCATGGCGTTCAGTTCATCTGTCCTGGAGATTGTCATGGCGTTCAGTTCCTTTGTCATACATGTCGTCATGGCATTCAGTTCCTCTGTCATACATGTCGTTCTAGCATTCAGTTCCTCGGTCATTACATAGCTGCCCACTGCTCCACCTGGTTGTATCTCAGGTGTGATGGGTTAAATGCAGAGAACTAATGTCACCATTGTATGGGAACATACAACGATGACCTTCTCAGACTTCCCTTCCCCCCCTGCACTGTTGGTTGTGAAGGCCTCGAGGCAGATTTCTTTGACCCTAGCAACAGATGATGCTCGAAATAGGATTGGATAAAAGCTCTTTATAAACATATGCTGCTGGAAGCTGCACAACCAGGAGGAAAGTTCTGAAATTAAGAGAACAGACATTTCAGAATAACATTAATAAAAAGAAAAAATATACTAAAATGTACGTTAGTTATTCTGATTGTGTTAGTCCAGCAGAGAAGGCTTTGCTTGCTCTGACGGTCCTCCACTGAGTTGAAGCTCTCTGCAGCTGCAGGAGGATCATTTGCAGCTGATCCAGGTTTCTTTTACATGATGATGACCTGTAGTTGAGGACAACCATCTGACCTCAGGAGGAACCATGTTCTTATCATAAATCTCTTACAGAAACTGACCCGACTCTTATCTGCAATTAAAAAAAAAAAAAAAGTCCTTACTGCATGAACGCTGAACCCTCATTCAAACGGTTTCCTTACTGGAAATTATTTTTTGTATGTTTTATGGCGTCTAACTGCTTCAGCGGACTTTGTTTTATCTGTTCATGTTGCAAACGTTCAGCTCGTTCAGAAGATGGGCCTGTGACCTTTGGTTTTTGTAACATTTATACTTTTAAAAATATTTTAACTTTATTTACAAAAAAAAAATAACCCTAACAAAACACATTCAGGTCTCAGTTCATAAAAAGCATTTTTCCTTTTTACATCGGCGTTATTGTGCTTATAGTACTAATGCTAATTATATTAATCCTAATACTCGCGGGTAATTTTTCTACTGCTAATGCAAATATTACTCATGCTAGTCTTGATGATCCCATTACGACTGCTGCTAATTCTGCTGCTAACATAACTGCAAGTGTAATCTTACTATTGCTAATTAGCTAATTCTCATACTAATCCTAAATACTACAACAAATTCTGCTTCTACTAGTACTGGTGCTAATGCTAATTATACTGCTACTACTAATAATAATTTTGTGTATAAAGCTCTTTAAATCAACCACAGCTGCAACAAAGTGCTGTACATGTAAAATCATTAAATCAACATTTAAAACGCATTAAAAGAATAAAAACACTTAAAGCCGTTAATGCTAAGACTGTTACTTCTAATATTAGTTCTAATACTAATATCACTTCTATTAGTAATAAAAGTATATAGTAAATAAAGTTGTATTCAGCTAGCTGTTTGGTACTTAGGTTTTAGCTAGTCATTTGCTACATTCAGCTTTTGGTTTCTTTTTTCACTTTCAGAAAGCATTTTCTACTTTTAGCATTTTTGCTAGCATTTTGCTACTTTGAGCTTTTTCTGTAGCGTTTCACTACTTTTAGCTAACAATTTACCACTGCTAGTTTTTAGCCAAGTTTGCTTCTTTAGGCTAAATATTCTTCTACTTTTAGCTAGCATTTTGCTAGATTTAGCTTTCAGCTCATTTCAGCTTCAGCTAGTTTTAGCAGTCGTTCAGAAGTCAGTTTCCACTGCAGCTTGTCTTGTTAGATGCTGGTTTATAATTAAGAACAGATGTTGTTTCATTTAAGTTGTATTTAGTAAAGTAAAGTGGGAGTTTTAGTCCTCTGGATAATACAAAAGGTTAGTTTGTTAGCAAACTTGTTCATGTTGGTAATAGTTTATCTGCTTCAGTGCCTCTTTCCTGCGGGGTTCCACAGGGCTCAATTCTTAGAACCCTTCTGTTTTCACTGTCTCTGTTCCCTTTGGGGTCTATCCTGAGGAAACATGGCCTTTCTTTTCACTGTTATGCTGATGATTGTCAGATTTACCTGCCTTTAAAACCCAGTAGTTCTTGCTCCATTCACCCCTTTTAAAAATATATTCATGACATTAAGGCATGGATGGCTTCAATTTTTTAAAGTTTTAACAATCAGAAAACTAAAGTTATTGTGTTTAGCCATAACTCAGGGGTGTCAACCCCACTTACAAAAGGGGGCCAAAATTAAAACCTTTTTCAAACTAAGGGCCGGTTTCAGAATCTGCATTAACTCAAGTTAGATACCAAACATCTTCTTGGTTGCAGGTTCCTCAACAAGAGTTTGATTGGTCTCATTTGATGTTCTCTGTTGCACTTTTGACATCATAATCAAAGGTTACTGAAAAAAATTAAATTGATAAAAGCATTTTACATTTAAAATAACATCTTGGGGGCCATACAAGATGTCAACGAAGACCACATTTGGCTCCCGGGCCTTGAGTTTGACACACATGCCCTAACTACTGCAGCTTCCATTCCTGTAAACCTTGAGTCTCTTGAGCCATATATTCACTAAGCTTAAGTCAGTGTTGACCAGATCTGACCTTGAAAAACTGGTCTATGACTTCATTACAGCCTGACTAAACTACAGTAATATGCTTTATGTTGGGGTCAGTCAGGTCTCCCTTTCACGTCTCCAGATCATCCAAAATGCTGCAGCTCGGTTACTAACAGGAACTCGTAGGTTTGAGTATATTTCACCAGTTTTATCCTCCCTTCACTGGTCCCTCTACGTATCAGAATAGACTTTAAAATTCGCCTGTTGACCTTTTAAGTGCCTAAATGGGGTGCCAAGATGGGGTAGAGGTAGGGCAGCCGACCTGAGGCCAGACAGATTTCCTTCCCCTCACCTGATGGAAGCAGAGAATAACACCCGCTCTCCTCTGTTTTCCAGTTTCACCTGGCTTTCGGCTCAGGTGCACAGCAACATGGTGATGCACTTCTCAGGTCGTATCGCCGACAGCTTTGATCGGGAGTTTCGCTGTCTATACGCCGACTCGCAGATCATCGACTGTTTCGACAACCAGGAGGACGAGGGGATGCCTTACTACCCCCCATACCCAGCCATGATGGTCCCTGGACTAAACATGGGGATTGGGGCCCTGGGGATGGATCTACTCTCTGACAGGTAAGAAGGTTTCCAACCCAACTGTTGGTGCAGGAATCCAGACTAGTGACCCTGTTTGGGTCAGTGAGGATCCAGAATAAATTCAAACTTGGTTTTAGAAATCAGTTGTGTTGTAGAATCATTCCAGCCTGGAGAAGCATGCACATGTTGGACAGTTTAGGGTTGAAAGTCTTCAGTTTTTGATCTGTTCCTCCGTCTGCAGGCAACGGGACCGGGCGTTCTCTGAAAACTCCAGCAGCCATTCCAGTAACAGCGTCTCCAGCATCAAGGCTGCTCCCGGGATGAAGTCCAACAACATCTACAACGTCACTCAGAGTCACGAGAAGGAGCCCGCCGGCTCGTCTCATCAGAGCCCAGAGAGGAGAGTTGTAGGGGCCGTACGAGTGTCGGGACAAACCCCGGCAGTACGAGGTTCTTCGAATGGAGGAACCAGCCACAACCCAATCCCTGATCGCCCACCGCCGTCCTACGGTCAGCCGACAGGCCTCGACTGGAGCAAGCCCAACCAGGTGGACATCAAGCGGGGGAATATTGGCAGCACGTCTAATAAGTTTCAGGAGATGGGGCTTTACGACCACAAACCAGGCATGTTCCAGAGCACCCAGAACTCAAACCTGAACCCTAAGATCCAGAAAACCTCCCCCGTCAATGACACCAAGCTTAACCCAAAGCTGAGAACGCCCTCGAACAACTCTGCCCAGTTCCTCAACAAACTCACAGACCTGTTCCATTCGCCGTCTCCCAAAGACAAAGAAACGTACAACTACCGGAGATCCCCGTCCCCTCTCAGCTCCTCCCCATGGGGAGGACCGGACCTCTGTCAGCCCGAACCAGAGAGCCGTCAGTGCCCGCCGCCTCCGACGTCTCCGCCGGGCTTCATAAGCCGACAGGACCAGAAGAGAATGACGCTGGGACACAGCAAACTGGACCTGGTGAACCAGTACAACAAGAAGCCGAAGCAGGTTTACAGCCGCTTCGAGCTCAAGAGCACAAACTAAGCTGACAGAACTACGGTCCAGGGGACCGCGTTACCTTCAGGTTCCGTTTTACAACTCGGAGACGGGACTCTTTGGACAACCAGGACTCCCTGGAACCACCAGGACCTTCTGAACCACCAGGTGGTTTTTGTGTGGAGTAGAATCAGTTAAGGCGGGACCTCCGAGCTCTTCCACGGTTCTGATGGGAGCCGTTCTGATCCGAGGTTCTGAGTTCTACACTTGAAACTTTTCTGCCTTTCAGACGATCCACGACTTCTGTGGTGGTGTTCCTTTTCTTCACGTTCCTCGTTTACACGGATTACTTTAACTAAACTCAAAATTAACCAACAACCGGGGAAATAAAACCAAACGCTAAAAACAAAAACTGTCAGTTTTTGTTTTTAGCACTAAATGATTTTATCCCAAATCGTTTTAGTTTAAATTAAATCTTGACTTTTGTGTGAATAAATCCTAACTCCATAAACTGCAGTTTTTAGACACAAACAAGGTAAATGTTTAAATATTTTGTATTTCAAATGAAATTTATACAAAGTTTGTTATATCCTAAACCTTGAATATTAAACAAATAAGGGCTAAATATTTTATTTTCTCTTTTATTCAGTTCAAATTGAATAAAATGTAAATATTTGTTCTAACAGTGGATTAAAAAAAAATTATCTGAGGCTCCTAAAGTCATTAAATGGAGTCTCGGAGCCCAAAACTCTTAATTTGAAAAGAATGCAGATATTTTAATTGCCACAAAAATCTCAAAACCGAAATGACCCTCCTGCTGCCCTTGGGTCAAAGTGACCCACGATTTTAATGGATGCTTTGGTCAAAAACAAACTTTGAAAATGTTTAAATAGTTGATCTTTATGAAGCCAGCTGACATCACGTTATATTAAAGTTTGGGCGAATCTTCACGCAGTGAATTAAACGTTTGAACGTGGCTGCTGCAGACATTTTATTCAATTCAACAAACTTTATTTGTCCCTGCAGGACACGATCAGACAACTACTGATGGAAATACTGAATAAATGATCAGCGGGTGGATCTTAATCTAACCTTTACGCTAACTAAGGTGCTTTAACTTGGTGGAACCGGTTGTTTTGTCTCTGACATATAAAATAAATCGACACAAGGTGTAAATTTATTTGACCAAACATCTAAACGTCCAGTTTAAATGTGAATTATTTCAGTTTTCACTGAAAAACGATGACCAGAGTCTGTTAGAAAGTTCACTAAATGTTCTGAAAATTTATTTATTTATTTTTTTTGGAAGGGTTTCGTTTTTCTCCGACACGTTTACGTCGTTTCCTCTCAGTTAGAAGCTTCTCTGCAGGTTTACACTTTAATGGAAACGGACTCAGGACGAAGGGAGACGGGCGTAGAGTAAAAAACACGACTCCAGAGTTGTTCTGGTTTGAACGGCACCGTTTTAGAAAACTTCTTTATTTTGACACCAACGTCAGCATTTCTAACCTCGTCCACATGAAAACGTTTTACTTTTATAATTTGTTGTTTTCAAAGATGTGCTCATACACACGAGACAGGTTCTCTAAATCATACATTTATTAACACGTTTTATTTAAGAGCACCTCGAGGTAAAAGACGAAACGCTTCAAAAACCGGAAACGAGACGCGGTTGGGTTAAAGGTGGGGCGATGACATCATCAGACTTAAAATTTGATTTTGTTTACACAACAATAAAAAGGTGGCATTTCAAGATTCCTTTTTTTTTTTTTTTTTCTGGAACCAGATTATAATTTAAAAAAACATTTCAGGGCTCCTAAAACACAGATTCTTTGTTGATGCGAGGCTGAAATCTTTTTTAAAATCTACCATTTTCACAAAACCTCTCCATGTGGACGGCATCTAAAAAATTACTTTCTTTATTAAATCATTCACTTTGTATGGGTGAGGCGCTCAAACGCTTTTAAAAATCTACTTGGACGGCGGCGCTAACATTTTATTTAAATGCTATAATTTAAAATGTAGAACAATCAAATTAAAAGTTTTATTTGTATTTATGTTTTGGTGTTTAGGAGCGTCTAAAATCCCCCGTCGCCTCCGTTCTCGTGCCTTAAAACCTGCAGCCACGTTTTAGACCTGGGTCTCTGAGGACCTGAACCAGAACAAACCCGTTCTGTAATTAATTTTATTTTCCTGTGAACAGTAAAATCAGGAGTCCTTTTCTTCTGCTGTATTTTATTCCATTTCTTAAAAACACTGAGAGCAGAGCGTTGTTTCTGTCATTTCTGCGTCGTTTTTATTTAATTCTTCCAGATTTGTTTTGCTCAGATATATATTTGTATATATTTGTTGAGTAGACCGTAAATATTTGTTGGACGTTTTGTTTATTTTGTACGGATAATTCCGTCTTTAAGCAATAAAAAGGATCACCTTTACCGTGGTTTTGTTTACAGCTCTCCTCTGTGGGCGTGGCAGGGTTTGTTTTTGTTTTTCAATAAGCGACACGGTGCACAGGCGGCACGTTCTGACTGGTGGATGTTTAATGTGTACATAAGACCTGAAATCATTGTTGGGAATTTAGTTTTATTGTTCAAAGGAAAAACTCCTCAACCGACTTTTTTTTTTTGTTATTCATGGGAAAATGTGAACTCGTTTAATTTTGTGTAAAAGTGCATTTTTTTTAAATGAGGAAAACTGAATAAAAACTCCCAAGTTGATGTTGGGTTTTATTAATTTATTATAAAACCAGTTCTCTAAAACACATCCACACACTGCCCAGTTTCAGCTGAAGGAAACCCACATCATGATGCCGCCAACACCGTGCTTCGCTGTAGAGATGGTGGTGTCGGCGTGATGGGAGACTGATCGAATGCTAATGATTAACTTTAGCCTGATTCAATATGGCCGCCACAGCTAATGGATCTTTTCCAACACTGAAGAGGCTCTAACTCTGTTTTACAAATGTTGAGCTAAAGTCAGGTGTGGTAGTAGCTGAGAGTCATCCCCACACCTGAGGGCTGAGAGGTCCGAGGACTGCCATGGGTCAGAACACCAGAACGTGGCTGCTGGGGCAGCAGAGAACAGCAGGTCCTGGTTCTGGTCCAGCTGGTCCGAGTGCGTGCGAAGGTAAGATCACGGAGATCCACACCTGCAGCTTTTCAGGTAACGAGAGAAGCTTCACAAATGAGTTGGACCAACAAACCGACAGCTGTTGATCCAGATGTGTCACATCAGATGAGTCCGGTATCAAGTCCTGGTTGGACTCCAGGGTCCACCTGCAGAGAAGAACCTGGTCCAGGGCCCTGCTGGCCTCTGAACGATGACGTCATTCCTCGTTTATCTCAGCTTTGTTCACTCTTCAGGCCCGTTCTGAGGCTTCGGGGACCCAGTTTTCTTGAGTGCTCTATTGTTCAGAGCTCTGTTGTTCTGAGCTCGCATTGTTCTGACCCGCACGGACCCTGGACCGGACTTCCTGACAGGAAAACATGCATGACTGAAGAAAACTGATCCCAAAGCTGACAAACATCTTGAACATCAAGGAACAAACGCACGTCGTTCATTTTAAAATACTCGTCTAAAAACTGCTGAGTAACCCAACGCTGGGTCCGATTTGGACCGAACCGGCGCCACAGGTTCCGTTTGATCCTGCAGACTGGGTTAACCGCTGAATTACAGCTATTAAAATGTTTTAAGAAGCTAAAATCTGGATTATTGTGGTCTATGTGAAACTGTTTTCTATTTCAGCTTTTAGCTTAGCTTTTAGCTAGTGTTCAGCTTCTTTGAGCTTTGAAGTGAATAAAGCACATTTTAGCAAAGTCCTTCAGCTCTCAGTGTTCACTTTTTTTATTTTAGAAAATGCATTTTTTTATAACAGGTTCATGCTAACAAATAGCTGGAATAGCACCAACCGGCTAATGTTATTTTAGGACCGTGTTTTGTAAAAGCTAAAGTTACGAACAAACCGAGCAGGTTAAACATCTTCTGATAGGTTTGTTTTTACCGCCTTACCTTTAGTTACTGCATCCTAAAGCAGAGGTCTGGTCCAGTTCTGGTTCAAAATGGCGGATTATGGTTCATGTCCGACCGAAGCTCCGGGTCAAACTTTGACCCAATATTTGGGACTTTGCTGACGTTTGAGATAACGACCCAGATATTGTCCCAGCAACTAAACAGCTGTTATCGACCTACAGACGGTTTAAAATCCGGACAATTTGTCGTCCCACAAACTGAACGTTTAAAAGTTTTTTAATTTAATTATTTTACTCAAAAATAACAAAGCCCCCTCCATGCCCTATAGCCACAGAGTTGGGTCAAAAAGATCAACTGGTATGGTTCAAGACTTGCTTTGGGCTACTGCCAAGGAGATCCATCATGAAGACCAAGGACCTCTCCGGTCTGAGGCTGTGCAAGAGTAAAGGGGTTGAACCCGGGTACGGTTTGACCAGCTCTCACTTGTGACTTGATCATTCAATAAAAATGTCTGAAACAAGTCAAAACTGTTAACTCTTAATTTCCTTAATCAGTCTTACATCGGGGAAACTAAACAGCCACTGGCCAAAAGGATGGACCAGCACAGAAGATCAACAATCAGGCCAGGACTCTGCGGTCTACACTCATCTCCAGGCCAGCGGTCACTCTTTCAAGGATGAAGATGTTCACATCCTGGACAGAGAGGAACGATGGTTTGAGAGAGGAGTAAAGGAGGCCATCTTTGTGAAAAGAAACCGTCCATCATTAAACAGGGGCGGAGCCTCCAGGTTCAACTGTCCCCCTCTTACAATGCTGTGATTGCTAGTATCACTCAGCCCTCTGTGAACAGTAAACAGCCATCAGTGTGCTAATGATCCATTGTTAGGCTGATGGTCCTTCTTGAGCATGTGATCAGCTGGTTCTGGTTGTCAGCAGCAAACTGGTTGATCCTCTCTGAGAAGGTGCTATTTATAAGACTGAGCTGAATACAGCACCTCAGACTGAGGAAGTCCTCAGGATGAGAGACGAAACGTTTCTACATTTTGTTGTTGTTTTGCTTTGTTTTGTTTTTTGAATGTCCAGAGGACCAGACTCAACTTTTTTAGATTATTTTCTACCTGGATTATTGAGCATGCGTCAGTATATACTAATTTCCTTCCACTGATGCTCAAAACAAAAAACTGGATGTTTTAAAAGCTCCGGCGCCGTCGGCCTGAGTCGACCTGAAACAAGCTGCAACAAATCCAAACCACTGACGGCTTCAGCGGTTTATCGTGCGTGTGAAGAAAGAATTAAAGAGTCAAATTAAACTCCACAAGTGGATTTTAATCCCAAGAAATCTTTACTGAATGACATCCTTTACTAT